>NC_138497.1:12714820-13284820 GCF_964252035.2 Podarcis erhardii
ACACACATCTCATCTAAGGCCTGCAAAGGAGGCTCACTTTTGCAGCGGGAGGTTTGCAAGCAAACAAGCCGCCTCGGAGAAAGGGCGAGAGCGCCGCGCCGCTCCGAACAGGCGCTCCAGACAATGCACCAAAAAAAAGGGGGGCGCCCCCCCCAAACCCCCCCCCCACACGCGCGCGCGCGCACACCCAAGCCAAAGGGGGCTGAGCAAGGCCCCGCGGCTGCTCCCTCCCCATCCGAGGCCCGGGGACGCCGGCGGCCACTTACATGCCTGGGAGGGTGCAAGCGGAGCGGCTGGCCGGAGCCGAGGCCTAGGCGGGCTGCTGCTGTTGCTGCTGCTGCTGCTGCCGGGCGCCGCCGCCGCCGCCGCCTCCTTGCTGGTCTCGCAGGGAATCAGCCCATTGAGCTCCCGCCTGCGAGGGCTCTGAATGGGGAGGCGGCCGGCGGCTCCTGGTCTCTCCTGCGGGGCTTCCTCGGAGCAGTGCGGCTGCCCGGGCGTCGCGAGCTCGACGCGTTGCCCTTGCCGCCGCCGCCGCCGCCGCCGCTGCTGCTTTTGCTGCTGCTCCCAGTTCCTCCAGCCTCCCTTCCTTTCCCCTCTTTGAGTCACTCGCGCGCGCACTCACACGCTCACGCGCACAAACACACACACGCCGGCTCTCGCCCGCGGGGTCCTACTGCCCGGCATGCTCCACTCCCAGTTTCCAGGCAATGTTTGTTTCCCCCCCCCCCCCAGGACGCTGGAAAGACACCCGCGCGTTGCATGCATGCTCTTCCTCGGGCAATTCAGCGCACGCGACACAACAGCGCGCGCACCCGCTCAGCACTCTCTCAACCCACCCACCCCCAACATGCACAGGCGGCACACGCATGCACTTAGCACACTGCCGCATCCAGCACACGCTGAACACTTCACACGTGCCTCCAAACTCAGACGCTTGCTCAGCAAAACCAGCTCTCGAAACGTGCACTCTCTCGCACGCAACACGCCCAAAGCACACGCGTGCACCTATTCAGCACACTGACACATTCAACACGCACGCATGCTCTTACTCAGCATTCTCATGCACTCAAAACAGGCGCAGCGTTTTGTTTTGACATACATAGGCTTTACTCAGCAGCTTCACACATAGCACACTCAAGACATACACATGCGCTTGCTCTGAGCTCTCACATACATAGAGCACTCGATACACTCGCATGCATTTACTCAGAGCATACACACACAATCCTCCTTCACTCAAAAGCGAATTGTGCTTCTCTCCCCACCTCTGGCCAGAGGGGAGAAGAGTCTGGACTTCATCTTAAGAGGCGCCCAGGACTTGGTTAGAGATGTAAAGTGTTGCTGGCCTCACTGGGGACACTGAGCACAGCCGTAAATTGTAATTCACCATACATGTCAAATGGGCTGCGGCTAAGAAAGACCCCCGCACAGTCATACTGGACTTGAAAAAAGGAAAGTTGCCCAAAATGGTGAAAAGGAAGCTGAAGGATGCGAAAGTCAAGGGCAGCAGGATGAGGGAACTGGACCAAGTTTGACAGATGGGAGGGGCTGCCTGCTTGTCAATCATTTCATGTCAACAATGATGTCAGCAGACCTTTCTCGCCCAGCAGTGTGAAATCGGGTGATGATCAGTATTTGCATAACCCATTGCATAACCCAGTGCACACAAAACACCATTAGGCCCAGCTATGTCTTTACCTGCTGCATAAACGAGGTCCGGTGTAGTAGTAGTAGTAGTAGTAGTAGTAGTAATTTATTTATACCCCGCCCATCTGGCTGGGTTTCCCCAGTCGCTCTGGGCAGCTTACAACATATAGAAAACATAATAAAAACATCAATCCTTAAAAACTTTCCTAAACAGGGCGGCCTTCAGATGTCTTCTAAAAGTCAAATAGTTGTTTTTTCCTTGACATCTGAAGAGAGGGTGTTCCACAAGGAGGGCACCACTACCAAGAAGACCCTCTGCCTGGTTCCCTGTAATTTTGCTTCTCACAATGAGGGAACCAGCAGAAGACCCTCAGAGCTGGACCTCAGTGTCTGGGCTGAACGATGGAGGTAGAGCCGCTCCTCCAGGTATACTGGGCCGAGGCCATTTAGGGCTTTAAAGGTCAGCACCAACACTTTGAATTGTGCTTGGAAACGTACTGGGAGCCAATGTAGGTCTTTCAAGACCAGTGTTATATGGTCCCGGCAGCCACTCCCAGTCACCAGTCTAGCTGTCACATTCTGGATTAGTTGTAGTTTCCAAGTCATCTTCAAAGGTAGTCCCACATAGAGCGCATTGCAGTAGTCCAAGCGGGAGATAACTAGGGCATGCACCACTCTGGCAAGACAGTCTGCGGGCAGGTAGGCTCTCAGCCTGCGTACCAGATGGAGCTGGTAAACAGCTGCCCTGGACATAGAATTGACCTGCGTCTCCATGGACAGCTGTAAGTCAAATATGATTCCCAGGCTGTGCACCTGGTCTAGGTGGGCACAGTTTGACTTGACTGAAACAGCCTTTTGGCCTGATTAGGTCCACCAGCCAGAGCTTCCCCTTACTGATCGAAAGGGTCAAATCTTTCTAAAATGCTTGGGGAAGCTGTTCAAAATTACACTAACAGAAGCGCAGTGAGTATGTATAGTACTACAGGCCAGGGAAGTTACTGCCAAGAGGATGCTGGCGTGGTTAACAAGTAGAGTCAAGGAAGTTTATCGCAGAACAGTTTTCTTTAGAAAGCAGAAGTCTTGCCCATACAAGGAGAACGAAAAGAAACACACACCTTTGCAAAAGAAATGAGGCAAATAGAAAGATTTCAGGAAGCACACTACAAAAAACAAGAAGACCACCAGCAACAACAGCTTTAAATATATTAGAAATTGGCTAGGGAGGTGACTAGATGTTTGGATGACAAGGGGGGGTTATTGGTTTGTTTTTGCTTTCTTGTGTATTTTGTGTTCTAATTTTGTATTTTTATGTTGTGAACCACCCTGTGATCTGCGGATGAAGGGCACTATACAAATTAAGTAAATAATAATAATAATAATAATGACGACGAGCCAAAAGAGAAATAGGAGACTGAAGAAAAGCTGAATGATCAGGGAAAGATCCGTGTACCTAAACTGATTTTCCCAGGAAAGGAATTTGAGGAACTGAGGCAAATAGTGGTGACAAGGCACAAAGTTCTAGGCCTTTGTGACAAATTAAAAATGAGCAACTCACAGGGTCTGGATGGCACCCACCAAGAGCTTTTAAAGAACTCAGATATGAAACTGAATTTCTTCTAACAAAACTATGTACTGTAATGCAACCTTAAGCTCAGCATCCATATCCGAGGACTGGCAAGTGGCCAAGGAAACACCAGTTTTTAAAAACATTGAGAGGGAGGGAAAGAAAATTGCAGATTGTTTAGCTTTATGTCTTTCCTGGGAAACCTGGTAGAAATAATTATTCAAATTAGAATTTTCAAGCATTTAAAAGCACAACTGTTTCTGAAGCATGGCCAACATGGCTTCTGCAATAGTAAGTCGGGTCTAACTTACTGTTTTAGAGTTCTTTTAGAGTACCAATGAGCATAGGAATGGGGGTGATGCTGTAGAGGATTATAGCAATATGCACAATGTACATAAGCTGCAATCTGTATGGAGAGAAAGAGCTGATGTCAACGGCATATTGGTGACACCTCACTGCATATCTCCAAATGATCTCCCCCACTGGCTTCATATAGATCAGTGGTTCTCAAACTTTTTTCCCTGGGCCACACTTTCAGAAATTTTCTCATGCCACGCCGTACATATTATCGATAAGAAATACATTGGAAAACAAAAAGAAGCAATTCCTAGCGGTGCTTGGTTTATAACACAGAACACAACTACCTTATAATATGATCGTGGGACATTCAGGAAGTGTACAACAATGCAGCTTTATAAGCAAATTAATCATTCCCAAAATATAAATGAGCCTCTTATATGTATCTTAAGTATGTCTACAAAATCAATGAGAGGTATGAGCTTGCCTTTGCCAGGGAATTTCATTTATATTAGGTTGAATTTGAGACAAACCCTCATCTCATCAACACAAAGAAGCCTTTCTCTTTTCTGATCTTTCATGTTTGTCAGAGTTGAAAATCCCTGTTCCATATCTATCCATATTCTGCAAAAAAAAACAAAAAAAAACAACACCTTTAATACTCTACTATACTACACTGAAATGTTCAAATGTTTCATTGCCCTTGAACCTTCCTGCCATGCTTGCCATCTTCTCCTGCCACACCTGTGTGGAGCGCCACACCCTTTGAGAACCACCGAACAGATGTTAACAAGCATGGGCAATAAGGTGAGACCATGGGGGACCCCACAGTACAAACACTGTGGGGAAAAGCAGAACTCCCCAAATGCTACTCTATGCAAATGGTCTTGCAGTGTTGCCATCTCCCACCTTGCAAAGCCACGCTAGGAGGTTGATGGTATCCAAAGCCCTCAAGACATGTAGGAGAATCTAGAGTCATACTCCCTCTCTCTTGGTGTAGGTGATCAACGAGGATGACAAAGGTTGCTTCAGTGCTGAACTTAGGCCTATAGCCCAATTGAAAAGCGGTCTAGATAATTCATTTCTTCCAAGCATGACCGAAGCTGTCCAAGCCACCACACTCTTCACTACTTTAGGCAAAAAGTGATATTTGCCACTGGGCTGCAGTTGTCATTAGGGATGGGTAACTGTGTCAATTCCTATTTCTTTCAGTTCCTCGTTTTTCCAATCGGAAGTTGAGTTCTCCACATCGACGTGTGGCTATTTCCCCCATGAAAGTTTACAGACATTTTAATGTGTAATGTTAGTTGTCATTTATCTCAGGCAACCTCTCAAGGTCCTGGCCACCTCCTAGACTATAGAATATTTTCCCACAATGCTAGGGGGAGGGAGTGAATCTTCTCCATTGCTTCTCTGTGAAAATATTCCTTGTTGCTAATGTTCAAGGATGCAGTGCCCCAGTTTTCCTTCCTTCCTTCCCTCCTTCCTTCTTTCTTTTTATTCCCTTTTACAGTTTTGTAGCTGCCTCACTGCTGTTTCCTTCATTACTTTATTGCTGCAGTATTGTCTTGTTGCTGGGCCCTTTCTAGACCCTATCATGAAATGTTTATTTATTTTATTTATTGTCCCCAAGGAGCTCAAGGTGGCACACATAGTTCTCCTCCTCACAACAACAACAACCCTATGAGGTAGGATAGGCTGAGAGTTAGTGACTAGCCCAAGGTCAGCCAGTGAGATCTATGGCTGAGTGTGGATTTGAACCCTGGTCTCCCAGGTCCTAGTCTGACACTTTAATCACTACACCACACTGATGTATATTTCCCCACAGTAGTACGGTTATACCAAGCCCAGATCATCCCTAGATGCATAATTACTGTTCCTTGCGTAATGAATAGCAGAGGACAGACAAGCAACTTTTGTTTTCTTTCCTCGTATGGCTCCAATGATTTAAAAAGTCGAGCAAACAGCAGAAATTTATCAAATGGCACTTTTCTCTTGACTTGCATTGGCAAAACGCTGACAAAAGCATCACCTGATGAAAAGTACAGTAGTCCTACTAGCAAAAAATGTCTGGTAATTCTAGGTAACCTGCCTGTGGCAGAAGGAGAGAGTATATTCTGCTCCTTTTTAAAAGGTCAGGCTAAAATGTGTACACATAAAATGTGTAGGGCAGAGGAAGCACACATTGCTCAAAGAACAGAAGCAAACAAAAAATGTTATGCGAAAGATTAATAACAATCTTATTGGTCCTTGCCATTTGTTCACCAAGTGTGCGGTTCAGTGTATCTCTATTCAGAAGCGAGCACCACTGAGTTCATCGGGTGTTATTAAAAACACAAAGCAGTATTCAGCTAAATAATTGAACAAGCAGAACGGCTTTCACTTGCACAATGGGACTTTCCCTTCCTCTCCCCCTTGCATTCCACACTGTCCCCAGATCTGCTCCAGAGTTGGGGGAACCCCTGGAACAGATTTAGGGGGCTGCAGGGGAAAGAGATGAGGAGGGAAAGTCCCTTTGTGCAAGCAGAAGCCATTATGTTTGTGCAAGTTGCTGCTTTGTGTTACTTAGAATGCAACAGATAAGATGCATTTGAGATGACCTGCTGACTGAGCATTCATCCTGATTAGTTTGCAGAGAGATTATATGATGGTGGTTAATTAAGGAGTGTTTGTCATGAGTCCCATGGAGGTGTCCTGGAGGAGATGATCAGATGCTCGGGGAAGGGAGGAGCTCAGAGAGTTGGAGCTGGAGGACTCTGAGAAGGGCCCTAGGCCCTGGGAGTTGGAATCGGTACCCCTAAAAGTGTATGATGCACTTTTGGTTTTTTGCTTATTTAAATAACAGCTAAGGGAAAACCTAATTAGCCGGAGGAATCTGGCAGGGATATAAAGCTTAACTCTTTATCTCCCTGCCATGGTCCTGACTAAAAATGGCCACTTGGAATTTGCTATTTACAGCTCTGAGGAAGTTACCATTGGAGAAGGCCTTCAAAGCTCAAAGCAACTTTGGGCACACATCAAAGCACACGTGAGGGATCATGGCTGAGTCAAGCGTCCTCACACTCGCTTCTCTTAATAATCTTTTGGATGTCCAAAGCTGTACCCTGGCATCCGCTGGAGGTTCATGTGTGTGGAGATAATGACTGCCTTTATGGTGTGTTCGCTCCCTTTTGTCATTGAAAGATTTATTTCCCTGCATTTCTTTTTTTTAAAAAAACACCCTTAATTTGTTTGCCAGAGATGGATCTGAAGCTTGCACCTGCGTTCAAGGTCAACTGCATTTGGCAGGGCCTTCTCTGCCGCAACAAGCTCAGCCCAGGAGAAAAGTTCAGTGCACTTTGCCCTATTAAAATAAGCTTTCCCTGTATGCAGCCCAACCTTTCCAGTCCAAAGCTCTGTATGACTTCCAGCCTGTTGGCAGAGGTCGGCTCTGCTCTTCATTTAAGCTGTCTTTACGCAGCGGGATTAGCCTTTAACGCACACTTTTAAGTAAATACAGGTAGCTGGTCAGTGGAAAGATGGAAGACTATATGACAGAGGTGGCAAACTCCCAGATCGAGTAGGGGGCTTAACCCACCAGCGTCCCCCAAGATATCCCCTCCGTGCCCCTCCATGTCACTGTAAATGAAGGAGCAAACTGCAGCATGTTCCTTGCCCTCCACCAAAGTAAAAGCTTAGCTGCTGCCTTTGGTCAAAGCACAAGCCCTTGCTAAGTAATACAAGGTTTCTTTAATTCTCCCCTGACTCATCTTTCACTCCCAACATTTTTACTACATGCACAAATGCAGACCTTATACATTCCTCTTGGAAATAATAACCGTGTGTTTCTGGGAATCTAGCGGCTGTCATCAAACTGCAGAGTCAGGCGGGGGGGGGAGTTGTGGGGTAGGGAGATACCAAAGATCTTAGATCACTGTGTGCTGAGTCACTCCTTAGCTAAAACTTTCAAATTTCTCCAGTGATTGTGCAAAATGGCCAGTCACTACATCTCTGCAATAATGGAAAACGCTGAAGTTTTCTTTCTTTGTTTAAAAACAACAATTTTTACAGGCAGGCACGCACACATGCACAATCCCCGCCTCCCCTTCTTTCTCTTTTGCAAAACCCTGTGTGGGATTCCAACTGCATCTCTTCCATCATTGCGGAATCATTTCACTAAATTAGCCTCCCTGAATTATGGGATGCCTGGGAATTCCCCACCCCCCACCCCACTTCATACATTGCCTTGGAAAGCTCATCAACATTCTGGTCCTGCTCTTCCAAGTGCTGAGAAAGGCAGATTTCACAACACCACAACTCCCCAGCAAGGCTATATCTAACTGTCAGTAACTAATGGAAGCAGCCCACTCTAAAGGCATGCAGAGAAAATGGCAGGCATTGGAGCTGGCTAGATTTTGAAACACAAAGTGCAGAATAACTACTGAAATTCAACAGGTCAATCCTTCTCTGCCATGCTGGTTAAAGCTGCACAGCTTGGGATTTCTGCATGTCCAGCAGCTGTCAAAAGCAATGGAGTGTAGTCGGATATTATTTTTCTTCACAGAGAAGAATTTTGGGATTAAGATGGGTGGATGCAGAATCAGGCGGGGCTCTGGCATTTTTTAAAGTAGTTGTTGTTTAGTCGTTTAGTTGTGTCCGACTCTTCGTGACCCCATGGACCAGAGCACGCCAGGCACTCCTGTCTTCCACTGCCTACCACAGTTTGGTCAAACTCATGCTGGTAGCTTCAAGAACACTGTCCAACCATCTCGTCCTCTGTCGTCCCCTTCTCCTTGTGCCCTCCATCTTTCCCAACATCAGGGTCTTTTCCAGGGAGTCTTCTCTTCTCATGAGGTGGCCAAAGTATTGGAGCCTCAGCTTCAGGATCTGTCCTTCCAGTGAGCACTCAGGGCTGATTTCCTTCAGAATGGATAGGTTTGATCTTCTTGCAGTCCATGGGACTCTCAAGAGTCTCCTCCAGCACCATAATTCAAAAGCATCAATTCTTTGAGTAGTTGTGCGGAAGGGGAAATTTTGCGTTCATTAAAAAGCCAAAGGCGATTAAAGGCAGACCTTACAACTGTCTCTATTTTCTAGGGAGATCCCTGATTTAGAGAACCCATCCTGGTTTCTGATTTGATCCCGGAATGTCCTGCTTTTCCTTAGGATGTCCCTATTTTCATTGGAGAAATGATGGAGGATATGGAGTTATCCGACCCCCAAGCCGCCTGAAGGCAATCCTGTATAGGGAAGTGTTGGTTTTTTTTTAATGTTTAATGTTTTCTTATGGTTTTTATATATGTTGGAAGCTGCCCAGAGTGGCTGGCGCAACCCAGTAAGATGCGTGGGGGATAAATAAATTGTCTGAATTATCAATGACTGACCAGGAAAAGAAATCTTGGTGCTGAGGTAAATAGCTCAGTGAAGATGTTACCTCAGCCTGTGGAAGCTATGGGGGGGGGGGGAGGCAGATTGCGTGTTAGGAATCATTAGGATACGGGACTGCTTGCCTCATAAAATCACATCTATGGTTTGTGGCCAAACATGAGAGTACCGTATTTAGTTGCTTTACCTTTACCCCACACTTCAAAATAGATATTGTTAGAGCTGGAAAAGAGAAACTAAAATGAACATGGGGATGGAATACAGTAACTCCCTTATGTAGGATTAGGAACATTTCCGTAACTTGCTTTAGAGAAAGTGGGGGGACATGATAGAGGCATATAAAATTTTGCATTCTATGAAGAAAGTCAACAGAGAGAAGATGTGTTCTTCTTGTCATACTAGAACTCAGAATCATGTGAGAAGCTAAATGTTCAGGACAGGCAGAAGGAAGTATTTCTCCACAAAGTATGTGTAGTTAAACTATGAGATTCACTGCCGCAATATGCAGTCATGGCCCCTGAGGAAAAACCAAAATTTTATGAGGTAAACTTTAAGTAAGAACACTGTTGTCAGCTAAACAGTGTTTAGTATGTAAATATAGCGAACTGTGGATAGCAGGAAATCCTTGTCTTTTACTCTTGCCTAGAGCCAGAGAAGAGATACATGGCATATGAGTTCTGCTGGCATTCTGCCACACGACTGTCTAAACTGCCCCAGTTGCTCACAGTTGTTTAGTTGATGGTGAGGCACATACGAGATTTAAACTTTTATGTTCAGGGCATACAAAATGGTTGGTTTATTCAGTGTTCATTTAGTAGACATTACATTGAAACCTACTGGTCCATAATAATTGCTAGTCTCCTTCAGTACCAAGTTTTTTCTAGAAAAAGAGGTTCCAGAGCTAACCACCCAACAATTCCAACGTTCTCTTACAATGGCAATGCCGCCCACCTGAAAGGTTCCAGCAAGTTCTGGTTGGGGGGGGGAGCCTTGGTCTGCCTCACGATTAATTTTTAATATAAATTTTAAAACATTCGCATCTGGCAAATATTGCCCTGTTGTGATGGGCAGATCCCTCTGTGGTGAGGTTTGGATTGACTACGACTGATTCCCCCCCCCCCCCCGTACTGCAGGGGTGGGGGACCGATTAGATCAGTTGTTGTCCCCCCTGCCCCCCGCCGAGGCTGATGGATTCTGAGGGATTTCCAAATGCTCTGGGGGATTTTCCAGTTGGCGTGGCAGGTGCTCCTGTTGAAGCTCTAGCTCAGGGATCAGCAAGGTTTACCAGCCGTGGGCTGGATCACCCCCATAGAGATCGTCTGTGGGCCAGACTGGCGCAGCGCGAAGCTGGAGATCGCGTCTGCACATGTCCGCAGCGCCGGAAATTGCTTCTGCGCATGCCCAGATGCCAAAAATCGCACCTGCCCAGAAGCAATTTTTGGCATCTGGACATGCGCAGATGTGATTTCTGGTATCTGCACATGCGCAGATGCGATTTCTGGTATGTGCACATGCGCAGATGCGATTTCCGGCACCGCTCGGTGAGTCACCGCGCCGTGCTGCGCCGATTTAGTGCAGTGCGCGGGGGACCCGCCGAGTGGGCAGCTCGGTTCAGGGGCAGCTCATGAGCTGGTAAAATGGTCTTTGTGGGCCACATCCGGCCCATGGGCCGCATGTTGCTGATCCCTGCTCTAGTTTCATTGTGGAACAGTGAGATGGAAAGGCCTATTGACGGGATCTCTCATAACTGCTCTCTTATGGTCGCAGGGAATCTGGGAGGCTCTAAGGAGCTCTTGGGCAACGAAGCAAGCTGGCACATGCCCCCCATGCAGTTTAGCTACAATGTCAGCTAAGATAAGGAATCATGAAGAGAAATTGGAGGGAAGAGCATACCCTCCAACATTTATCCAATGAAAATAGGGATATCCTATTCCATAATGATTATTTTTTTACTATTTTTTTTAATAAGTTTTTATTAATTTTCCAATATATTTGTACATTTTTAACCAATTTATAACAAAACATCTCTTTTGGACTTCCTTCAGCTTCTCTGGCAATCATCCATGTTTATCTCTTAATTACACATTCCCCTTACACATATTGCCGTTTGTCTTCCCTCTCCCTTCTATTTCTTTTTGACAATATCTCTCAGTTTTTACAGCGCCTCTCGAAACCCCACTAGCGTTGTTTGTATATCACATACATTTTTCAGATACTCTACAAACTTTCCCCAGTCTTCTATGAACCTTTGGTTCGGACATATCTGATTTTCCCAGTTAATTTGTCCAGTTCCGCATAGTCTGTCAATTTCAATCTCCATTCTTCTATTGTCGGTAATTCCTCTTGTTTCCATTTTTGAGCCAATAAAATCCTTGCCACTGTAACTGCATACTGAAAGAGTTTACAGTCTTTTCTTCTTATTTCTTTTCCTGTCATTCCTAAAAGAAAGGCTTCTGGTTTCTTCACAAAAGTAAATTTTAACATCTTTTTCAATTCATTATAAATCACATCCCAGAAACCTTTGACCTTCTTACATTCCCACCACATATGGTAAAATGTTCCTTCTTTTTCTTTACATTTCCAACACTTATTACATGTCTTATACATTTTTGTTAATTTTACCGGCATGATATACCATCTGTAAAACATTTTCATAACATTTTCCTTCAACGCAGTACATGCAGTAAATTTCAAATTTTCTTTCCACAATTTTTCCCAATCATCAAATTGTATATTATAACCAAAGTCTTTGGCCCATTGTATCATTACCGATTTAACCTCTTCATCTTTCAAGTTCCATTCCAACAATATTTTATACATTTTTGACAGAATTTTACATTCATTATTTATTATATCTACTTGAAACTTTGAATCTTTTTCTCCATATCCACATTATTTTATATCTTTTTTAAACATTTCATTAACCTGTAAATAATGCAACCAATCATATACATGTTCTTTGATTTGTTCATATGGTTTTAACTTCCATTTTCCCTCCTCTTTAATCACCATTTTGCCATATGTTATCCAATTGCCTCTCATATTAATCTTCTTTACACTCATAACTTCTAACGGAGATAGCCAGTGTGGAACTTTTTTTTTAAAGGGGTAACAGTGGGGCAGAATGAATATAAAGTGAAAGCCTTTGCCGATGATCTGGTTATAACAATTGAAGAACCACTGGAAAGTGTAAAAGAAGTTTTGGAAGAAATAGAACAATTTGGGAAAATGGCAGGATTTAGACTGAATAAGAAAAAGACTAAAACAATTGTTTAAAATATGGAACAAAATAAGATAGAAATAATGCAACAACAGACGGAGATAGAGGTTGTGAAAAAAGTAAAATATTTGGGGATTTGGTTAACACCCAAAAATATTGAGCTGTTCCAGAATAATTATGTACCGGTTTGGAAGGAAATAAGGAAAGATTTAGAGGTGTGGGGCAGAATGAAACTGTCCTTTTGGGGCAGAATTTCTACGATAAAGATGAGTGTGCTTCCAAAGATGCTATTTTTATTTCAGACTATCCCCATTATAACGGGGATAGGGATTTTCAAAGAGTGGCAAAAAGTGATTTCAAGGTATATCTGGCAGGGCAAGAAGCCAAGAATAAAATATAAGTTATTAACAGATGTGAAAGAAAGAGGAGGCTTCGCCCTGCCAGATATGAAATTATATTATGAAGCAGCATGTCTTTGCTGGTTAAAAGAATGGATAAAATTAGATAATAAGGAATTATTAGATCTTGAAGGTTTTGATAACAGATTTGGATGGCATGCTTACCTATGGTGTGATAAGAAGAAAATTCACAAAGGTTTTGGGAACAACATCTTCAGGAATTCATTGATAGAGGTATGGGACAGGTACAAAAATTTACTGGAACCAAGAATTTTTTTTACTATTTATACCCCACACATCTTAATGGGTTGCCCCAGCCACTCTGGGCAGCTTTCAACATATATAAAAACATAAAAAAGCATTAAAAATTTTTTTAAAAAAAACTTTTCAACACAGGATTGCCTTCAGGAGGCTCAAGGGGTCGGATAACTCCATACCCTCCAACATTTCTCCAGTGAAAATAGGGACATCCTAAGGAAAAAGTGGGGACATCCCAGGATCAAATCAGAAACCGGGATGGCTTCTCAAAATCAGGGACATCCCTGGAAAATAGGGACACTTGGAGGGACTGGAAGGGTGGAAATACTTTGGAGAATATTTATCGAGGAACAACAACCAGCTAAATTTCCAAGTAAGGATACATAATGTGAGCAACAGTAAATAACACTTAGGATATTGTATAGAATCAAAATGGGTGGTATAAACGGATATGCAGCATAACAAGGATCAAGTAGAAAGCCATGGAGGGTTGGGTGGGGAAGTCTGGAGAAATGAGACAAATGAAGAGAATTGAAAGTTGTATGTATTAAAATTTGGAAAATGCATCTGAAGGCAGCCCTGTTTAGGGAAGTTTTTAATATTTGGTGTTGTATTGTTTTTAACACTCAATTGGAAGCCGCCCAGAGTGGCTGGGAAAACTCAGCCAGATGGGCGGGGTATAAATAACAAATTATTATTATTATTTATTATTATTATTATTATTATTATTATTATTATTATTATTATATATTAGGGTGGCGCTGTGGTCTAAACCACAGAGCCTAGGGCTTGCCAATCAGAAGGTCGGTGATTCAAATCCCCGTGACGGGGTGAGCTTCCGTTGCTCAGTCCTAGCTCCTGCCAACTAAGCAGTTCAAAAGAACGTCAAAGTGCAAGTAGATCAATAGGTACCGCTCAGGTGGGAAGGTAAATGGCATTTTCGTGTGCTGCTCTGGTTTCGCCAGAAGCGGCTTAGTCATGCTGGCCACATGACCCAGAAGCTGTACGCCGGCTCCCTCGGCCAATAAAGCGAGATGAGCGCCGCAACTCCAGAGACTGGACTTAACAGTCAGGGGCCCCTTTACCTTTACCTTTACTTCAGAGTAATCCAGCATAGGCTTGTACTGCCAATCACCTTTAGTGTGCAATGTTTTGTATTTTAATGAGTTGCTTCCTTTCAGTTTTTAGCAATTCACTGTCATGAAGTGTTGCTGCCTGTTCAGGATGGAAACAGTTAAAATACTACATTAATAACGATATATTAACTATAAATAAAGGGTTACAACTTCCCCCTAGCCCTCCCCTTTTATTACTGACAGATGTTTCGACTCGATTCTGCCGGAGCTGGAACTGCATCCATCAGATGTTTCGCCAGATGTTTGTATGGAGTCTGAAAACATAAACGAAGCTACTCTGAATGCGGTCAGGCCTTCTCGAACCATGGGTGATCGTAGCAAAGGTCTACTCCTTCCTCGTTGCTGATGAGCCAGAGAGCGTTTTAAATCACTGCGTTATACCCCTGGCTGCGAACACTATTTTCAGAACAAAAAATGGCAACTGGAGCCACTCGGTTCACAGCAGAGGCCGTGGAATGACCCCATGGCGGTTACAGGATGGATGGAGAGCTATATTCCCACAGGCAGTCACAGGACTCCGTCCATCTGGCAATTGCACTCGCTGGAATATTGCCCTGGTTCTGCAACAAGGTCACAACTTGTGTCTGTTTCTGACATTAATTTTAACGTCAGAGAAATCATTCAGTGACCTGAAGATAGCTCCCTGGGGGGTGACCAGATGAGAACACCTCTAGTACTTATATTGAGGAAAGCAGCTGGGCAGGTACATCTGGGCAGGTACATCTTGCCACACAGCGCTGAAAAAAAGAAGCACCTAGATAATAAAAAAGTTTTCGGAAGAAGAAGAAGAAGCAGCAGCAGCAGCAGCAGCAGCATCTATAAAAATTTGTCCTGCTATTACAGGTACCACTGCCTCTGCCTTGTACACTTCCAACACTTACCATTTGAAGATGGAGTTTCATTCTTTGATGGTACGTTTCCTCCAACTGCTAGGCAAAACTACCCAATATGGCTTTGTTCTTTCTTTCTTTTTTTGGTCAAATTATTTTTTTACTGAATTTGTGATTTTATAGAGCTTGCAGTCATAACTAATAGAACAATAGAAAGAAAATTTGCAACAGTCACAACTGGGGAACAATTAACAAATTAAAATAAATGTGAAACTTGCTGAGTCAACGTCCGTACATATTGTTAGGAGTTTTAGAGGGGAGGAAGCAGGCTGTGTGCAAGATCCTTTTACAGTGGTACCTCAGGTTACATACGCTTCAGGTTACACACTCCGCTAACCCAGAAATAGTGGTTCAGGTTAAGAACTTTGCTTCAGGATAAGAACAGAAATTGGGCTCCGGCGGCGTGGCAGCAGCAGGAGGCCCCATTAGCTAAAGTGGTGCTTCAGGTTAAGAATAGTTTCAGGTTAAGAACAGACCTCCAGAACGAATTAAGTACTTAACCCAAGGTACCACTGTATATAAGGCAGGCTAGCTTCCCATGTTGAGGTGATCACATGGGTGATGGGCCATTAAGAGAGCAAAGGAAAGAGGGCTCTGTGCCAGATGATAAATGGGTAGGGCTCCTCCTTCAACTCATAAATGGTTAGAAGGACTAAGCCTAAGTTTAGAGTTGAGTTGCAATGATATGACCTTAGAAGCAAAGCAGGAAGCTGGAGAGTCCGAGCAAAGTTTGAGAGCAGTGTTCGATTTCTGCGGCTATGGGAGAAACAAGACCCTATTGGGGTGTTAATGATGTGAACCCCTCCATTGTAGGCTCAGGTTGTATATATGTGTGAATAAACCATATATTATAAAGACACCACAATCTCCGCTGTGCATCATTCCAAAGTAAACATGAACCCCGGGTAAACTCCCGGAAACCCTTGTGCCGCCCGGAGACCGGGGGTAGTGTGCAACAATTATCATCAATGGGAAGTTTTGTGGCCTGTGGCTGCATATTAATGGGCAGTCCATTATAAGGTCAGTCTGAAAGCAAGAGGGCCAAACAAAGCAAATGAATTCTTTGTAGTACAGTTCGATTTTATTCAGTATGGAAAAGATGGCTCACACAACCTGGTTGATTTGACAAAGTACAAACAACATCCCTGTACTCCTCCTCTCTCTCTCCCTATCCCCCAATGTGCTCTCCATATAGGTAAAGGTAAAGGTACCCCTGCCCATATGGGCCAGTCGTGTCCGACTCTAGGGTTGTGCGCCCAACCCACTCAAGAGGCTGGGGGCCAGCGCTGTCCGGAGACACTTCCGGGTCAAGTGGCCAGCTTGACGAAGCTGCTCTGGCGAGCCAGCTCCAGCACAGCACACGGAAACGCCGTTTACCTTCCCGCTATAAAGCGGTACCTATTTATCTACTTGCACTTAGGGGTGCTTTCGAACTGCTAGGTGGGCAGGAGCTGGGACTGAAAGACGGGAGCTCACCCCGCCGCGGGGATTCGAACCGCCAACCATACGATCGGCAAGTCCTAGGCACTGAGGTTTTACCCACAGCGCCACCCGCGTCCCGCTCTCCATATACACCAATGTATAAGCTCAAAACATGACTCTTTATCCTCCTTTTTACTATTACGAAACATAAAATAAACATGCCCCCAATGCTACCCTCCCTGCCCCCATCCCTTGTTTTACTGTTTCTGCTTATCCTGTTGCATATCTCTGTATCTTACATTCTGGAACAAAGTGCCTTTTCAGAACATGTAAAACTGTATCAAACATTTATTTTCTACTTTTATATTCCCTTAAAAACCAATATATATATATATATTTTAAAGGTCAGTCTGAAATCGCCCTCCAAACCAAAGTACAACTAAGAACAGGCACAGGCAAACTCGGCCCTCCAGATGTTTTGAGACTACAATTCCCATCATCCCTGACCACTGGTCCTGTTAGCTAGGGATGATGGGAGTTGTAGTCCCAAAACATCTGGCAGGTTGAGTTTGCCTATGCCTGACTTAGAACCTTAAATTTCACTGAATCCAAACATTTGCATTACCTGGCGCGATTTGTTGTCCATGCGTGTGTCTACATTTGTATAAGAAACAAAGTTAGACCAAATTGGGGTGGGGGGAACCCCCAGGAAAAAATAACCCGTCTCTGGTGTGTTGGCCTCCAAACACCCAATCTCACTTCTGTTGACTTCATTCTCCCAGTGCACCACCAAAAATGTAAGCTCCAGCTCTGTTCAGATAAAAACTGCTCACTCCCACTGTGGTTTCCAGGAACTTGTACAGTGGTACCTCGGGTTAAGAACTTAATTCGTTCTGGAGGTCTGTTCTTAACCTGAAACTGTTCTTAACCTGAAGCACCACTTTAGCTAATGGGGCCTCCTGCTGCCGCCGTGCCACTGGAGCATGATTTCTGTTCTCATCCTGAAGCAAAGTTCTTAACCCGAGGTACTATTTCTGGGTTAGCGGAGTCTGTAACCTGAAGCGTATGTAACACGAGGTACCACTGTATTTGGAAGCATTCCTGCCTCTGTAGAAGTTGTTAAGTTGTGGGTGAACATATCAGACGACACAGCGATTCTTCAAACAGCTCTTGTTTATTCACAGGCCAGAACAGAACTGAACTGAAGGGTTCAGCCAGCCTGCTTATATAGAGCTCCAGTACAATGTAACTGTAACAACTTTCTGTAACTATCCAATCACTGAACGTCACTTTCGATCCCTTATTTGCATATGTGGACCTGAACTATCTACAGTATCCCCCTGCTAGCCCAGGGTGAGAACTTCAGTACATATCAGAAGTGTTCCTAGGATCCCCACACCCAAGGAGCTGTATCGGCAGTGGTGCCCCCACAGCTGAAAAAAACCACGTTACAGCAACAGCCACATTATAAATTACTACATTTTATGCTACCCAAGTACTCAAAGTGTCTGGAGAAAGGGCAAGGTGAATAGGAAGGGTGAAAAAAATCGCATGCCTTTGTGCTGTGGTGTGAGAAGGACGGGAATCTTCTCCTGCCTTGGGTCTCACTGTGACTGTGGCAGCACGTCCCCCCACCCCACACACATATATGTCACATGCTCCACAGCCTGATAGATTATTTTTGCACCCCTCCTGGGCCTGCACCCCCAATGGAAGCTCGTTTTGCCAACCCCTTTGTACCGTCTAATAAAATTGGTTTATTGTGCATAGCAAATCTTAACAGTTTGGTCCTGTGCATGCCCACTTTGTAGTAATTTCCTTTGAATTCGGTGGGGTTTACTTCTGGGTTATTATCACACTTGTCTGGGTGTCAGTCCCTCTGACCTCAGTGGAATTTACTTCAGATTAGGCTCTGTGAATGGTCTGTTTTCAAGCGTTCTTATTTCTTGAAGGTAAGCTCCTTTGATTGTCATGAAAATCAAACCCTGAAAAGAGATGGCTGATTTGTTCAGCCCTTGGCAGTGTATTCCAGTTTTTGCCTATGATGGTCAAAGTACAAAAATGGTCCACGTCGTTCGCAGAGATCAGCCTTCTGCTGAGCTATCTTTTCTATATCGTCTGAAATAATTACTTCTGAAGCCTTCTGAATAATTACAGTCCAAAGGCGTCCCTCCTGGTTGGTCTTCGTTCTCCTTGGTTTTGTTTCTTTACAATGCCATGGGAAAGGTTAATGGGTCTCCGATGTTTCCCATCTCCTTGAGTCCTGTTTTAAACTACAGCATTAATTTCTAGCTCATCAGCCATCCTCTGGTCGATTTAGCAAGACACTTGGACTCTTTGTCTTTAACCCTAATAAAGAAGATTGAAAATAAGGTCAAATGGTCTCCAACTGCTTGACTTTAGGGTTCGGTTCTCAGAGCTCATTATCTTCATTTAACTTAATTTCAGGAATGTCTTGTATGGCATCTGTCATTTAGGAAGTCAAACGGCATGCTTCAGCAAAGTAATATCCAGCGGTTTTACACTCACCTAATGAACTCTACTCAGCCAATTATGCCATTCTAACCTTTATTTGCCTTTCTCTTAATTAATCCATCATATTTGTTTAAAGGCCTCTTCCCTTCATATTTTTTTCAAATAATATTATTATAAGCAAGCCAACCCCTCTTCAGACAGAAGTTTTTCCAAACATTGCGGCCGTCCTTTAGGTGGATATTTGTACACTCAGGGTTTTGAAAACCAGAAAGGGGATTTCCTTGGAGACTCAGTGGGCTTGAAACTTCAAATGCAAATTTTGGTGAAAGACCAGTTAATCATAATTTTCCAGGTTGTTGATACGACTTTTATTTTTCATATTTGCCCAACAGCTAGAAGATACATTTAGGTATTTGAAGGCACAAGCCTATATTCAATATCCACTGGATGAGGGACTCTAGAGAGCCAGCATGGTATAGTGGTTAAGAGCGGTGGACTCGTAATCTGGTGAACCGGGTTCGCTTCCCCGCTCCTCCACATGCAGCTGCTGGGTGACCTTGGGCTAGTCACACTTCTTTGAAGTCTTTCAGCCCCACTCACCTCACAGAGTGTTTGGGAAGGGAAAGGAGAATGTTAGCTGCTTTGAGACTCCTTCGGGTAGTGATAAAGCGGGATATCAAATCCAAATCCAATCTCTTCTAGGGAGTGGAGGAAGTCCTGTGTTAATTCACAGAAATTTATACATGAATTATACATGTCATATTATAATGGCCATTGATCATCAACAACAGCTACTACTACAGCAAACTTTGCAATGTTAAGCTGATTGTTTTTCACGGCTGTATAAAACTGTAACCTCAAAAGGTACAACGAAGGAAGAGTGGCTTTCGAAAGTAATGGACTACGCGGAAATGGCAAAGCTGACAGTGAAATTAAGAGATAAAAATGATGGACTTTTCATAGAAGAATAGAAGCCTGTTGTGGATTTTTTTAAAAAAATACTATACCCAAATGATGAAATAACTGTAATAGATAAATTTTTTTGTAATAGATAAAGATACAATGCAGTAGAAAAGGTTTGAGTAAAAACACTATGAAAGTGGAGGTGAGAAGTCAATTTATGAAACAAAGTAATTATTTGATATTAAGATTATTGTAAACATGTTTGGAAAATGTAATAAACAATTTATGCTATAAAAAGGTGCAATATTTCTGGTGTAAATTATCATTCAAAAATGATCAAAAATTCCAATTTGATGCCATTAACCTCTTCCCAGCTTTCTCAAACCTAGCAGTCGTTTTCCATGCCTGTCCAGGATTAAAAGGCATGGACTCAGTGCAGATTTGAGCAGCAGAACATCTCATCTGACATCTACTCTCTCTCTCTCTCTGTATTTGGTGGTTTCTAAATATTATCATAAATAAAATAAATAAATAAATAAATGAAGCATTGTAAAACAGTTCCACATTTTCCGGGAGGGAAGCCACATTAGGTCTGTCATACGATTTCAAAACAACCTAAATTAGGGAATTAAGCTTGGTTTAATTATCATCCCTTCTCTTTTGAGATCCTAAAATGGTCATGTGGGGTTGGAGGCAAAGGCAAAGAATCCCTAACAGGATTCGCTGCATCCTCACAAAACCACAATTTCCCAAGATTCTTTTGGGAGAAATCATGAATGCTAAATTCACGGCTTTTTTTCAGCCAGAACTCACCAGAACTCAGTTCTGGCACCTCTCAGGTAGGTGCCTTAGTGATCGTTTCTGTGAAAACCTCCGCTCTTCCCACGCACACAGACTTTGTTGCTCCCTCTGTTAAGTTGTGGGTGAACATATCAGACGACACAGCCATTCTTCAAACAGCTCGTTTATTCACAGGCCAGAACAGAACTGAACTGAAGGGTTCAGCCAGCCTGCTTATTTAGAGCTCCATTACAACGCAACAGTAACAACTTTCTGTAACTATCCAATCACTGAACTTCACTTTCAATTCCTTATTTGCATATGTGGACCTAAGTGAAAACTATCTACAGTATCCCCCTGCTGGCCCAGGGTGAGAACTTCAGTACATAACACCCTCCATCATTCACACCTTGGCATGTGCAACTGGTTCTTGCATCCTTCGAAGGAGACCTGTGGAGAAAAACACTTTTGCCCAGCTCTGTTTTAAAACTGCTCTCTTGATGGCTTCCTCCTTTTGTTAATTTCCATTATTGGTGCTCAGTTCTCCTCACAGCTGCCTCCTGTGCCCTTTTCATGAAGTGTCCTGCCAATTTATTTATTTATTTTTTTTGGGGGGGGGAGGAATCTAAGTAGTTTTAAAATATTTGCCAGAATAGCTCTTTTGGATAACACCAATGGAAGGACAAGCAGGAAGGTGGGGACATAATCATTAATTTTTTTTGTTCTTTTCCATGTATAAAAGTGAAAACCTCACTTTCTCCTGAGCTTAGCTCAGTCAGGGAAATGATGGCCCAGTGCTAACCCTAGGCTAGTCGCCAAACAACTCATAGGAGTTTGCCATGGTAATTGTTTACTTAGGAAAAGAGACTTCCCTCTGCTGACAGAGAAAATATATTTCCCTCCTGGCCCAAACAGTTATTTATTAATAGTCTTCATTAATTGACTTTCTGCTCATGAGGCAATATAAAAACAACCGTAATTTTAAAATAAAAATATAAAAATAAGCACCAACTGTCTCCAAGCTTGACGGCAAAAGGTGGTTCCGTGATCTCAGGAACCTTTAAGGAAAATTTGGTTAAGTGGTGTCCAAATGCATTGCAAACAATTTGTATATACTGTTTAACTATAGGGCTGCCATATGCCCAGAATTTCCCAGACATAGCCGGGATTTGTCCGTCGAAAATGGAGTCTGGGCGGAATTTTCTAAAATCTGGTAAAATGTCCTGGAAAATCTGGGTGTATTATTTATTATTTTGTATTTTATAATCAAGTTTTTTTTAATATAAATGTTGTAAGCTGTATTGAATCTTGGGAGAAAGGAGGGATATACATCAATTTAAATAATAATAATAATAATAATAATAATAATAAGGATGATGATGTAGTAAGATCAACTACATCCACAAGTTGTCCATGAAAGACAACAATTGTGAATTAGTAACTGATGCCACGCTCTCAATTATGGCATGATTCCCCAACAGGCTCCTTTGGGCAATCTCAAAGAGGATCCAGTCCAAGTTATGCTCTGAATCAGCATATCCAGTCCCCTAAAACATTTGCTTCTCTACTGCAGCCTTCTTCACTCTGATCTCCCCAAGAAACGGTTGGACTCCAACTCCCATCAACCCCTTCCAATATGGCCAATGGCCAGGGATTATGGAAGTTATAGTCCAACAACTTCTGGAGGATGCCAGGTTGGGCAAGGCAGATGCAATGGACTCATAGAACTGACCCTCCCTATTTTCTCGGGACATCCCTGATTTAGAGAAGCTGTCCGGTTTCTGATTTGATCCTGGGATGACCCACTTTTCCTTAAAGGTAAAGGTACCCCTAACCGTTAGGTCCAGTCGCAGACAACTCTAGGGTTGCGTGCTCATCTCGCTCTATAGGCTGAGGGAGCCGGCGTTTGTCCACAGACAGCTTCCGGGTCATGTGGCCAGCATGACAAAGCCGCTTTTGGCGAACCAGAGCAGCGCACAGAAACGCCGTTTACCTTCCCGCCGGAGCTGTACCTATTTATTTACTTGCACTTTGACGTGCTTTCGAACTGCTAGGTGGGCAGGAGCTGAGACTGACCAATGGGAGCTCGCTCCATCACGGGGATTTGAACTGCCGACCTTCTGATCGGCAAGCCTTAGGCTCTGTGGTTTAGACCACAGCGCCACCCGCGTCCCCACTTTTAGGATGTTGGAGGGTATGGAGAAATGTTGGAGGGTATGGAGTTATCCGTCCCCCGAGCCATCTGAAGGCAATCCTGTATAGGGGAGATTTTTTTTTAAAAAAATGCTTAATGTTTTATTATGTTTTTATATACGTTGGAAGCTGCCCAGAGTGCTGGGGCAACCCAGAAAGACGTGTGGGGTATAAATAGTAAAATTAGCATTATGGAATGGGGCGTCCCTATTTTCACCGGATAAATGTTGGCGGGGGTGATAGAACTGGGGGAACCTTGGGGAAATCTTGCTTTGTTTTGTTTTGAAAAGTGTTTATACTAGCTTTATTGTCAGCTACTTTGTGGAGGCTGTTTGCCTCGAAAAGTAAATAGCCAAAATAAACAAACAACAGTTAAAGTCACAGTGACATTGCAGGTCATTTCTATCTGGGCCAGTCATTTGACTACCTTGCCCTCTGCTTTGTCTTCATGCCAGGAAAAACTTCCCCCGATAAATAACTGCAGCTGCTGTTTGAAAAGCACAGAAACAGGGTGTTTTTTAAAAAATAAAAATAAATGAAAGGAATAACAAGCAGGAGACCTCTAATTGGTTCCTTGGTGTCATTTTTGACCTTGGAAAATCTGACACCTGCCCTTGTAACTACTGTTTACGTCTCTGTTGTAGCCGGTGCTTTTTAATCTTTGAAACCCAAATGACTAAATAACGAAAACAGAGGTCTCATTTTGCAACCGGGGGGGGGGGCAGGAGGAAGACGCAACACCCAATGAAAGCACAGCACAGAATAAATCAATAAGCAAAGAGAAAGAAAAACAAGGAAGAAAGCTTCTCTCTTGGCAGGTGGTTCCCAAGTGAAAAAGGTTATAAGGAGCCCTGCTTTCATTTTCAGAACTTTGAATGCATGGTGTCTTGATGGGTTTACCTGAACAGGAAGGGAGCATACATGCAGAAAGTCCCAGGTTCAGTTCCTGGCACCTGCAGTTAAAAGGATCGGGGAGATTTGAGACAATTATATTAATACAGTGGTAGCTCGGGTTAAGTACTTAATTCGTTCCGGAGGTCCGTTCTTAAACTGAAACTGTTCTTAACCTGAAGCACCACTTTAGCTAATGGGGCCTCCTGCTGCCGCCACACCGCTAGAGCACGATTTCTGTTCTCATCCTAAAGCAAAATTCTTAACCTGAAGCACTATTTCTGGGTTAGCGGAGTCTGTAACCTGAAGTGAATGTAACCTGAAGCATATGTAACCTGAGGTACCACTGTAGTTATATTTCCAAAGACTGGATATTATATATTTGAACTTTTCAATCTTGGGTGTGGGGGTGGGACCATTCAAAGGTTTCCAAAAGAACAGAGAACCCAAAAACATTTTATGCTACACGGTAGGGCTTTATACCCTACAATTCTGCACCTTATCCGTGCCAGCGTATGAAATTTGGTTGTCTTAATGGTTCCTTCTGAGAAAAGTCTATTATACTGTATAGCCTTTGTATTGTGATGTAACTCCTGTGGTCTTTAATTGAAATGTTTTGTTTGATGGTTCAATTCTTTTGTTGCAATCCAAATTCTAAAAAATAAGTTTGTTCAAAGTAGGTGTTGGGGAAAATGTCTGCCTGAGACCCTAGAGAACTGCTGCCAGTAGACATTATTGGCACAAATGGACAGATAGTCTGTGGGTTCATGGCAGCTTCCTATACTGAAGGTCCGTAGCTCAGTGGGTAGAGCACATGCTCTGAAGGTCCCATGATCAAGCCTTGGCCATCACTTTAAAAATCAAATCAAAGATGATGGGAGGTGTTTCTGTGGAGAGCTGCTGCCAGACACGACTGGAGATGAATAATAATAATAATAATAATAATTTATTTATTTATACCTCACCCATCTGGCTGGGTTTCCCCAGCCACTCTGGGCGGCTTCCAACAAAGTATTAAAATACAGTGGTCTGTTAAACATTAAAAGCTTCCCTAAACAGGGCTGCCTTACAGATGTCTTCTAAATGTCAGGTAGTTGTTCTTCTCTTTGACATCTGGTGGGAGGGCTTTCCACAGCGCGGGTGCCACTACTGAGAAGGCCTTCTGCCTGGTTCCCTGTAACTTGGCTTCTTGCAGTGAGGGAACTACCAGAAGGCCCTCAGCGCTGGACCTCAGTGTCAGGGCAGAACGATGGGGTGGAAATGCTCCTTCAGGTATACTGGACCGAGGCTGTTTAGGGCTTTAAAGGTCAGCACCAACACTTTGAATTGTGCTCGGAAACGTACTGGGAGCCAATGTAGGTCTTTCAAGACCGGTGTTATGTGGTCTCGGCAGCCGCTCCCAGTCACCAATCTAGCTGCCGCATTCTGGATTAGTTGTAGTTTCCGGGTCACCTTCAAAGGTAGGCCACATAGAGCACATTACAGTCATCCAAGCGAGAGATAACCAGAGCATACACCACTCTGGTGAGACAGTCCGTGGGCAGGTAGGGTCTCAGCCCGAGTACCAGATGGAGCTGGTAAACAGCTGCCCTGGACACAAAATTGACCTGCGCCTCCATGGACAGCTGTGAGTCCAAAATGACTCACAGGCTGCACACCTGGTCCTTCAGGGGCACAGTTACCCCATTCAGGACCAGGGAGTCCTCCACACCTGCCCGCCTTCTGTCCCCCCCAAAACAGTACTTCTGTCTTGTCAAGATTCAACCTCAATCTGTGAGCTGCCATCCATCCTCCAGCTGCCTCCAGACACTCACACAGGACCTTCACTGCCTTCACTGGTTCAGATTTGAAAGAGAGGTAGAGCGGTGTATCTTCTGCATATTGATGAGCACCCAATCCAAACCCCCTGATGATCTCTCTGCACTAAGGGCTTGATGCAGTGGAAGGCCACTTCCTATGCTCCTGTACTGTGAAGACAAAAACAGGAATTGGTAGGTATCATTGTGTAAGTTGCACCACCATTAACCCCCCCCCCCATTACATTTACTGGTCCTTAGCAGGTTTTAACTCCGGGAAGCATTTTAAAAAATGGGATTCTGCCCTTGCAATTTAAATGTCACAGTCCATTTGACCACATCAGGGCTCTGCTGCCTTATGTATAATAGATCTAGGCTGAGCCTACGAGAGGGTTTTCAAAGGGCAGTGCGGTCTCAGCATCTGCACCAGGCGACTTCAAAGCATGCACCTCTCAAAAGATCATGTCATTCTCCAAATGCAAAACACTTACTGACAGCTGAACTGCTTTGCGTACACCTTCACGTATTCCATCCAGCCTGATTCTTAAAGAATGCCTCCCGGGAATTGTTAACTTGGTGCATTATGCAATTCTTTTAAATATAGCAACACCGGTTTAAGAGCTCGTCTTTCAACAGAATGCGCTCCTCGTGTCTGTTTTTATTACATAGCCGATCCACACATGTTATGGCTGTATAATGTAAAGAGGCCTTTGATCGCAATGTTTCTGGCTTGAGATGGCAATCGTTATTGGAAGCTTCAGCCACTGCAGAATGCGGCCGCCTGCTTGGTAGCAGCTACTGCTGCGTTGTGGCTAATAGCACAATCTTATTGTTATGTACCACCCCAATATATGCATGGTAAAGGGACTACAGGGGTTCCTGGAGCTTATCCAGAGTTTGGTTTCCTTGGAATGAGAGGACCATGGTGTCTTCAGGATATATGGTTTTATTTACACATATATACCACCTGAGCAAAGGGACGCGGGTGGCGCTGTGGGATAAACCACAGAGCCTATGACTTGCCGATCAGAAGGATGGCAGTTCGAATCCCCACGACAGAGTGAGCTCCCATTGTTCAGTCCCTGCTCCTGCCAACCTAGCAGTTCAAAAGCACAAAGTGCAAGTAGATAAATAGGTACCGCTCCAGCGGGAAGGTAAATGGTGTTTCTGTGTGCTGCTCTGGTTTGCCAGAAGTGGCTTAGTCATGCTAGCCACATGACCCGGAAGCTGTCTGCGGACAAACGCCGGCTCCCTCAGCCAGTAAAGCGAGATGAGCGCCCACAGTCGGTCACGACTGGACCTAATGGTCAGGGGTCCCTTTACCTTTACAACCTGAGCATAAGATGTAGACACTCACAGCATTCACACCCTGGCAGATATTGCTTCTTCTTTTGCCATGGTTTTGGATCCAGCACAGGACAAGCACATGTCTCCAGCTTCCAGGCTGCTTTCAGCTCAGCTCTCACATACTACCCTGGCTATTGTTCTCCTACCTACCAAGAGGGAAGCATGGAGAGGCTTGGTGGAGCCCCAGTGGTTGCAAAAGTAAAAACAACAACACACAGTACAGGGGATCCTCAGGCAGGAACAGCCCAATGAGATCTGAACGTGCAAAGCTATACAGTGGTACCTTGGTTCTCAAAGGCCTTGGTACTCAAAACGACTTGGAACCCAAACACTGCAAACCTGGAAATATGTATTCCGGTTTGCGAACTTTTTTTGGAAGCTGAACATGCTCCATTTTGAGTGTTACACTTCCGATGTGGGTGCCACACTTCCGTTTTGAGTGTTATGCTGAGGTCTGTTTTTGCTATTTATTTTGAGTTTTTGTGGCTCTTTTTGTTTTGTTTTTGTGACTTTTGGAGCCCGGTTCAGTTACTGATTGATTGATTGATTGATTGATTGATTGTGTGACTGCAGTACATTGTTTATTGCTTTCATTTTATGGCTCAATGGTGTCGTTAAATAGTAAAATTCATGTGAAATCGATGTTTTAGGGGTTGTTGTTTTTTAAAAGTCTGGAACGGATTAATGCATTTTGCATTACTTTCTATGGGAAAGCGTGCCTTGGTTTTGGAATGCTTTGGTTTTGGAACGGAGTTCTGGAACAGATTAAGTTTGAGAACCAAGGTACCACTGTATGGGGGGGGGAATGTAATCCTGAGTGGCTGCAGTCCATGCTGAAACTTTTTACTGCAGATATCCCTTGCCACCAGTAAAGACCTAAGCAGCCCTGGGTTCTGTAGATGGTCACTCTGCCATTGCCTGCTTCATGAAATAATGCTGGGAGAGCAGCCTGCACTGGGTCCCAGCCAGGGCTGGTGTTGGGGGTCGGTTTCACTGAGCATTTGCTGCCAAACCCCCAAATGCTGCTCCCGCCTGCTCCCCTCCCCTCCCCAAGTGAGCGAGCCACGAAAACAGCAAGGGGGAGCAGCAGCCTCTGCATTGCCTTGCCCTTCCCCTGTTGAGCAGACCAGGACCCAGAGGAACAGGACAGTTGTATGAGCAGCAGGAACATAAACGAGGTGGGGTTACTCAGTGAGGACTTGGCAAAAAAAATTTTTGCTCCTTGGTTGAATGGTGCCCTAAGATTGTTTTGCCCTGCTATGAATCACTTCTTTACATTTAATTGCATTTCTCATTTGGTTGCCCATTCACCTGGTTTGGAGATATCCCTTGTGGAGCTCTTCAAAATCTCTACATTTGTGCTCTGAGGCTATTGGCCAATGAAATATACTCGGAGTCGAGAGTGGATTTCATGCTCTTTATTCAGCTCATAGTGGTGAGGAGGAATGGAAATTCCCCCAGAATGTCTGCTTTATATACATTAGTTACACAAAGGGCCCCACATGATTGGCTAATTCTGGGATTCACCTGTAGGCCAATCAGGTTGCGGACTTGAAGCTGGATTGGGTGGCTCCTGTTGACCAATCAGACTGCTGCATTCTGAATCCTATTGTTCTAGGACCAATCAGACTGCTGCATTCTGAATCCTATTGTTCTAGGACCAATCAGACTGCTGCATTCTGAATCCTATTGTTCTAGGGCCAATCAGACTGCTGCATTTTGGATCCTATTCAATTCAGTACAGCCAGGAATGCAATTACCACAATAAATAAAAGTGAGGGAAGGAGGCAACCCTCTTTAGTTCCTCGATATAACGTGAGATGCGTGGAAATTTAGATTTTTTTCTTATGTTGGATGTAGAAGGGGAATAACGGTAAAGGTAAAGGACCCCTGGAGGGTTAAGTCCAGTCAAAGGCGACTATGGGGTTGTGGTGCTCATCTCACACTCAGGCCAAGGGAGCCGGCGTTGTCCGCAGACAGCTTTCCGGGTCAAGTGGCCAGCATGACTAAACCGCTTCTGGCGCAATGGAACACTATGACGGAAACCACAGCACACGAAAACACCATTTACCTTCCCGCTGCAGTGGTACCTATTTATCTACTTGCACTGGTGTGCTTTCGAACTGCTATGTAGGCAGGAGCTGGGACAGAGCAACAGGAGCTCTTCCTGTCGTGCAGATTTGAACCGCCAACCTTCTGATCGGCAAGCCCAAGAGGCTCAGTGGTTTAGACCACAGCATCACCCACATCCCTTAGAACGGGAATACGTAGCTCTCAAGGCGTTTATAAATTTAGGGTCAAATTCACAAAGTGAATGAGTTTTAGTAAAAACTGCCAACTGGCGTAATCAAAAGCCTTAAATAAATCTGGAGAAGGTCAGGAAAGACCTTGTCACTCTACTGCATTTCTGTGTAACATAGCAGTGTGTTTATTACAACAGTGTAATACGTTCTTGTTTACTTCCACTTTTGCTTTCTATTTATACGCACCCATGAAGCGGTTCCACAGAAGGGCGGAGCGGGTCCCCAGGCAACAACATGTTTATGTATTTAGTACTAATTAACAGGGTTGCAATGCATTAAGGAAGACAACTGTTTTCTTTTAAGTAATATCTGTGGTTTGACCAGTAAATTATGTTCAGTGTAGCAATTTCTTGCTTAGTTCCACTTCAGTATTCTCTTTATATACTCATGTAGTTATACAGAATTGAGTGGACTAGAGCCTCAGACAAAAACATGTTTATGGATTTCAGATTCTGGAAGTTATCGATATTATTTCTCTAACAAAACGTCAAGTGCTGCCATACTATTTTTTGTTCTAATTTAGAATTTTTTTTATAGTTTATAATTTTTTTTCTAGTTTAGAAATATTCCCCCCCCCCAGTTTAGAAATCCAGTAGAAATTTGTCCAGAATTCTCATTTTTGACCAAAAATAAAATTTTTAAAAATAGGATCCCCCCCCAAAACAATAACACTTCCTCTTTTGGGTGTCTAAAGGAAGTCTTATATGAAATGCACATTTAAAACAGCATAATTAGCCGGATAATAAAATATTTTTATAAGTACAAAACATATCAGCTGCTGTTGCTGCCAATATTGCCAGCCGTGGTTCATTGCGAGCAGTGGCTGTGGAACACTCGAGGACCTAGCACTGAACTAAGAGGCAGCAAAGAAGGTCTCTGAACTCGTCAGCAGCTTTCGTTTTCGTAGCTGGAGTCAGTCACGGTCCAGCCATCCCTGGCCAGGTGGGAAAAGGCCTGCAAGGCCGGGAGCAGGTCTTCCAGGTTATCATAGCCAAGATCGGGATTATCAAATTTTTACGTCAGGGATAGTAATAGAATCATAGAATTCTAGAGTTAGAAGGGACCCCCAGTCATCTAGTCCAGTGTTTCCCAACCTTTTTTGGGCAAAGGCACACTTGTTTCATGAAAAAAATCTCGAGGCACACCACCATTAGAAAATGTTTAAAAAATTAACTCTGTGCCTATATTGACTATATATAAAGTAACTCTCTTTAATAGGAATCAAATAAACACAAAGAAAGTATTTTATAATTACTTTATTATGAAATAGTAAGTAAACAGAAATATGAAAAATTATAAAATACTTTATTCAGTGCGCCTTTTGTCCCTCTCCTCGAAATGCTCCAACTCAATGTTCCTCCGCGGGCTGGCCATTGGAGAGCCGTGTCGCCCACACCGCAGCCCAATACAATATGAACCCTCCCCTCGCAAGCGGCAACCCCTCCACACTCCCCACCTTAAGCCTCCACACGCGCCCTGCCCAAAGAGATGCCCGCCCGCGCGCGAGGGGATCCTTTACCTCAGCATCCCGCCAAAAAAAAAAAAAAAAAGAGGGCGGGAGACTGCGGTCCCTCAGAGGCTGGGCGTTAGGAAGAAGCAGCCGCCTTCATCCAAGCAGGAGCAGCAGCAGCAGCAGCTGTAGCTGTAGTAGCGCCAAGCTGTGCCGGGGACTCCGTGCCCATGAGGGGAGGGAGGGGAGAGAGAGGAGAGGCAGCAGGTCGCCCTCTTAAGTCACGCGCGCGCAGGCACCACCACGCATCCCCCTCCCGCCTCGGGGACGCCCGTCATGAGCCGCTGAGAGGCCGCCAAGCCTCCAGGCTGCTCCCATTCAGCCTTAGGCGCGGCGCGCCCGCCTTGGGAAAAGCGGTGCTAGGAGGCGGAGAGAGAGAGAGAGAGGATGCCGCTGGCCGCGTCCCACCCTCAGTCAGTCGGCTCGGAGCTATTGAGGAGAGGGAGGTGGGGACGACGGCGCGCGCGTCTGTTCCGCTCGGGGCCAGCGAGCCCCCGCCCCCCTCTCCAGAATCCCCAACTAAATACGATGCGCTAAGGGAGGGGGGAGAACCCACCCACAAAGAGGACGCCTTTCTGCAGGGCGCCTAAGGCCTCTCGCCGCCCGACTCGCCCGCCTCCCTCCCACGGCACACCAGGCAACGTCTCGCGGCACACTAGTGTGCCGCGGAACACCGGTTGGGAAACACTGATCTAGTCCAACCCCTTACAATGCAGGAATCGTAACTAGAGCACCCAGGACAGATGGCCAATCAACCTCTGCTTGACAGCCTTCAAGGAAGGAGAGTCCACAACCTTCGGAGGGAGTCCGTTCCATTGTCAAACAGCTCTTGCCATCAGAAAATTCTTCCAGATGTTTAGTAGGAATCTCCGTTCCTAAAAAATAGGAATAAAATATTTTATACACTAACTTATGGCCCCAGACCCATTTCCTTTACCATATTCAACTGTAAACTGAAGCTCCAGAGAGATCTCCCCAGAACAATCCTGAAATGCATTTTAATTTTATAAAAAATTGAATTGAATTTGCAACTTTATGGATTTTCAGCTCAAATTGGATGGAGTCCCAGCCTTGTGTGTTTGCTTCCCTCCTCTCCCCAGCTCTAAGAAACAGATGTTTATTATTCACTTATTGGTTCATTATTGCTGTTTGTTCACGTTATCTATGCACTTCATTAGCTATTCACTTGAGCCGTTCCCATCAGCAAAATGTTGGTTGCTTAATCCGAGTTGCATGGTGAAGGATAAGGTAAAGGTAAAGGGACCCCTGACCATTAGGTCCAGTTGTGACCAACTCTGGGGTTGCGGCGCTCATCTCGTTTTATTGGCTGAGGGAGCTGGCGTACAGCTTCCGGGTCATGTGGCCAGCATGACTAAGCCGCTTCTGGCGAACCAGAGCAGCACACGGAAACGCTGTTTACCTTCCCGCCGGAGCGGTACCTATTTATCTACTTGTACTTTGACATGCTTTCAAACTGCTAGGTTGGCAGGAGCTGGGACCGAGCAACGGGAGCTCACCCCATCGCAGGGATTTGAACTGTCAACCTTCTGATCGGTAAGTCCTAGGCTCTGTGGTTTAACCCACAGCGCCACCCGCGTCCCTTATGGTGAAGGGTAAACAAGCCAAAAGCGCAGCTCTCAACAGGTGGAGTTTTAAAAGGCCCACTCCTTTTAATACTTGATCATTCTTTTTTTTTTAAAAAAACTTAAAAGTAAAGGCTGTTCATCGGACTTTTATTTTGTATGCTAACCTTACCAAAAGAGACAGCAGCCTTTATCTTTCATTTCAGCCCTCCCATTCACTGGAGCTGCCCTAATTTTATGGTCTCTTGGGAATTTCACTGCAGGATTAGCTGAAACTTGATGCTTCAATACACGAAGGAGTTCCCCCAACTTTCTGATTCAAGGAAGTTATCAGCTGATAAATGCCAGGTGCCTAGGGAATTTGCACAGACAACATGACCTTTTTGAAGATAATTTGACTTTCAGATCCACTGTAGTCCTATGAAAAGGATGGACTCATTCACACATTCATTTGGGTTTTTTTTGAGTTCTCATTATGCATATAAGTGAATGTGTGAAACACTATTTTTTTTACTGTGCTTCCCACTTCATGCAACAAGTACGGTAGTCTACAGGGGGTCTGCATGGAAGGTACTCAACCTGCATTTCTCCAGGTGTAGCATTTACCATAAGGTGCAGTGTGGTTCTCCTCCAAACGGTCAGAATTTTGTCAGGATTCAATTGAATACCAGACATTCAGTGCAATTAATGTGCTCTGTGGCCCTGGCACAATACAGCCACTTTGGAGGGGGGGGGGGCGGAATCCTAACTTTTTGTAGTTAGGAAAGTGATGGAGAAAATGTGGGATGAACAGGTTAATAGGAAGGTATCTAACCACTTTGCAAGCCAATCAGGATGACTGTTCCATATAACCTCTTTGCAAGCCAAACAGAACACACCAGCTACACCTGTTGAATTTCCAGTTTTAAAAGCACTCTTAAAAGGGGTCTGCTTTTACATCTGTCCAGCTGCCTTACAGGCATACGATCAAATGCACCTAGCTTTATTATGCGGCAAATGCATAAAATACGCAGGCAAAGGAAACCCACCGCGATGATCTCATCCTTGCGTCATGCTTATTCTCGGGTGCACATGCAGGCGAGCTGGCCCTAGTCCCAGCCACGTGGCCCGGTACAGATTTGAGGGCTGGCTGGGGCGCGTCTTCGTTCCCAGCCGAGGCGCCTGCACGGTTTAGCCTCGCCGGGGCCAAAAAAAGCACGGCTCTCCTGGGTCCTGACGAACATCCACGAGGGAGACGAAGGAGGGGAAATGCGAGCAGGGCTGGGCGGGCCAATGGCGCTTGCTTGGCAGTCTCGCTCCTGTTTCCTCGGCGGGAGGACACAATGGAAGTGGCCCAACTTGGCACGTTGCAAAGTTGTTGCGTCTCGCAGATCTGCGCGCAGCCGGTGGAGAGACCCTTGCAAAGCTCTCGCTATCCGGCTGCATAACGTGCGGGCGCGTGTGTATGTGACACTTTAACACTCTGCAGCGGGATCCGAAGAATGCTTATTCGAGAGTAAGCCCCGATGAAGTGAATGGCGATGACTCTTGAGCAAGTGAGCATTAGGATTGCAGCGGGCGCAGCAAGACGCAACGCGTGTTTCGCTGAGAAGCAAATCGTGCCCCATTGAAGCGGCAAGCACACCTAACCTCACTATTCTGGGGTGGGGAGAGTCTCGTGGGGGTTTACTCCCGAGTAAATGTCCCTAGGATCGTGCTGTACGCATAAGGATTGCAGCCTAGCCGCGATTTCACACACGTTTCCTAGGAAACAATAGTCAAACCCCTGAAAAAATAATCACCGAACAGGAGTGCCAACTTGGCTCCACAACTGGGTGTCCCGTGGCCATGGGTGCCATGTAGCGAAATTTGTGGGTGCCCACATATTTGTGGGTGCCTTCATGGGGAATTTTGTGAGTGTTGGGGCACCAAGGAAGTTGGCACCTATGCCACCAAGTGAACGGGCGATTCAAATTCAGACGACTTGTTGGAAGTATTTACAAATAATTATTTTTGTGGAAAATTATAGAACCATAGAGCTAATCTCTTATTAACTAACATTCTCTCTATTAACCAGCATTAAAGCCCGTAAATTGGTTTATCTCTTCTTGCTAGTTTTCGCAGTTTGTCTACTCGGAAGTAAAGCCCATTTTCAGTGGGACTTACTCCCAAGAAAGCGCGTTCCAGGTCGCAGCTTAACGCAACTTTTCACCAACGCAAGCCGGATCGGGCATTACACAAGGCTTTTATATATGTATTCCGGAATACTTCCAAGCAGGCACGCATCGGATCGGGTCCCCGCCTCACATAAGCTCCCATCGTTGCAGCGCGACCCGATGTATGTTTACTCGGAAGTAAGTCCCATTGTGTCGGATGGGGGCGGGGCTTGCTTAGCTAAGTGTGCACAGAATCGGGACCTCGTAGTGCAATCGTAGCAAGCAGCTCCCACCGTGATCAACGAGGCGTGTTTCCAGGTAAGTATACACAGGGTTGTAGTCATAAAAAACCTTAATTTTGCAGCATGCCTGATTTCGGTAAAGTTTACTTGTCCAAGCAAGCAAAGTCCGTCCCCGGACTCGTTGGCAAAGACCATCCTCGTTTGTTTAGTGGCCACTTGAAAAGGAGAAAAACCAACTGAAACCAGAAAAGTGCATTTCTGGGCAAGGCGACCCCTCGAGCATCTTTTCCCAGAGGCAAGCCCCACACTGACTTCCCGGAGACTGCCTGCAGGGTCACAGCCCTGGAGCCATTAGACACCTCCCTTGCATGAGAAGCCGACTCGCGAGTAAGCGCACTTAGCGCCTTGCCAAAACAAAACACAGCCTCCCGCGCGCAACGGCTCCGCAACTGGTTCCCCAAGAAGCGAAAAACCGATGGAAAGGACAATCCCAAGGCTCAAATTCATATCGCCGGCCTGTGTTACTTCGCCGCACGTTTTCTTGCGGTTGCTTGCTAACGCGGGAGCGTGGAAGAGTCGTCTTAGCAGTTGTTCCCCTTCATTCGCGCTTGCAAACAAGCGACGCCCGCTTTCCTTCCAAAGTCTCTGCAAACGGAGTCCAGTCCCGCCCCACTTTTTTTTAAGTCCGGACAGAGTTGCAAAAACAAATAATTTGCATACTGCAAAAAAAAATCTTTTTTGCATGCTTAAAGAGCCCTCTTCTGTGTTTTTTCTTTCCAAAACATTGCCGAGGGACTCCTCGCTGTAATTTCTTTCCAACCCTCCCCACCTCCTTTTCTTCAAACTCCCCCCCCCTTTTTTTTTTTTTTTTTGCTAAGCTATAGCAGAGAGTTTGCATTAAGAGAGAGCGCCGCTGGGTTTCTGGACGCGCCGTAGCCGCAAGGACACAGCAAGCACTTTCCTCCTCCAAGCCTCTGCTGCAGCAGCTGGAGAGTTGGGATCGGGACGCGGGGTGGGGTGGGGAAGGGTAAAGGGAAGGAAAAACAAGGGAGGGGGGAAGAGAGCAAGCGAGAGAGGAGGATTTACAAATGCAAAGCAGCAGCTGAGGACGCAACAGCAGCTGCTGTTGCCGCTGCCCAGAACAGAAGCCCTGGCAGTCTGGCGACTAAGGCGGGGGGAGGGAGGGAGTGGAGTGGCTGGGTGGGGGTTGGATTTTTTTTTAATGTATTTTTTTCCGGGTTGCGAGCAGCAGACAGCGGCGTCCACGGGGCGCGGAGGCGTCAGTCGTTGCAGCCGCCGCCGCCAGAGTGCTATTGTGTGTGAACTGGGGGGAAGAGAAAAAAGAAAGAGCGCACAGAGCTAAAGGGGAAAAGAGAGAGACATATGCACACACCAGCATGCACACAGACACACACACTCCCCCATATGCAGGGAAAGTATCGCGAGAGCGCTCCGGCTAACAACCTGCTTCGCAACACACACAGGAGCGCTGCACCGCTGCTGGGTTGCCAGCAACAAGAAACAGCGCGCGGAGCAACCCGGACGGTGGGGAGGCGAGGCGCGCGCACACACATACACACGCGCGCGCAGACACACACACATACACATCTAGGGGGAGAGAGGCTCGGAGTTTGGGGAGCGGAGTTGTCGGGGTGGGGAAGAGCAAGAGGGAGCGAGCGGCGCACATGCAGATCTCCAGCGGCACCCCTGAGCAACACCCAGCCAGGCTGGTGAGTAAAACGCTTGCTCGGCTCTGCGCGTGTGTTGTGTTGTGGTTGCTGCACGTTCTCCGTTGCTTTTAAAGGCCGGGGGGGGGAGCCTGCGGCGGTGCTGGTGGGTGGCTCGAGATTTCTCTCTCCCCCCCCCTTCCTCCGCGCATTCCACCTTTTCAAAGCTAAGCAGCCCCCTCCCAGCTCTTCCTGGCAGCTTGGATTGCACGCGGATCCTTGCGCTTTGGAGCTGCGCTTCGGAGCACAAAGGGGGCCGAGAGCTCAGCGGGTTGGCTTTAAAAAGTTGCAAAGAAGTCTGGTGGCGGCGGCGGCGGCTATGGGGAGAGCAGCCGAAGGAATTCCGGATCTAAGATATATATGTGTGTGTGTGGTTTGCCCTCCCCCCCTTTGACCACCCCCCCGAAAAAGTTTTCAAACTGCCAGTGCCCAACTTTCAGCTCCTCGGGCTGCTGCGCCCCGCACCTCTCCAAAGGTCAAGCGGTTATGTCCTCCATTTCGAGTAATACGATTTGTTATTTAAGTAACTTTTCCCGGGGTGGTGGAGGAGGAGGGTAGTGGCGGCGGCAGGATTTCGAAGAAGGGAAGGACTCGCTCAGTTTAAGTTTGAGATTTAATAGATGGCTATAATTGGGGGGGGCGGTTGTTGGAACTTTAAAAGGCAGCAAGCTGTGGTTGGCTGGTAGTTAGATTTGAAGTAACATATGGCATTAAAAGGGGCACAGCTGGAGGTTGCATTTCCATCGCAGTGAAGTCAGAGCAGCTGACTTTCCAGCTTGCGGTGTAATTAGCAAACGGAGCACTCCCTCCCATTCGCTCCTCGCTCCTCTCTTCTCCCCCCCCCCACTCTTTTTTCGCACACATACAAGCTTTCTTCCGTTACTGGCTAGCAGAAAACCCCTGATCTTCCCAATCCCTTGGGTGATCACCCACTTGAAAAGGCAAGGAGGGGAAAAAACAAAACAGAAACCCAAACGAACTTGAGTTCTTCCATAACTCTTTTTGGGGGGACGTGGGGGGGGAGAGAAAGGAGACTGCATTTTCTTTCTCCAAATGAGCCCTTCAACCCCCTGCTCAGCAGCTGTTCAAGGTAAGGTGTCTTAAGAAACTACCTACCAACTTAAAGGAGTCTTACTGCAGTTTGTTTGGGTTGTGTCTAGGTGCCTTTTGCTTTTAATAACTTCCAGTGCAATCTATAGATAGATATGAAATGCTGGTGTGTGTTGTTTTTTTTAAAGTGGGAAGATTGGCTTTTTGTTTTTTAAAAAAAGACAGTATGTGTAGTATTTGCGGGGGGGGGTGGAGGGTGCAAAATGCACTTGTTTTTGTAAAACTCTGTGTGTGTGTGTGTGTGTGTGTGTGTGTGTGCGTGCGCGCAATACACACTTTTAATATATAAAATAGCTACGGAGGGGTGTCCCAAAGTTAAGATTTCCAGGAATGCACAAAAAAGCAAAGTCTTCTCTACCTTCCTCTAAAGCCGATTGCTGTTAAGACAAAGGTTGGGGGCGTTACTTCCTTTAGAAGCTTTGGTTTACTTAAGAGTCAAGTTTTTCCTGTTTTTGAAGCAGGTGTTCTGGTGTGGGAGGCATCTCTCTCTTTTTAAGCAATTCAAACAGAAATGATAGACGATGAACAGTTGAACTGTTATCTCCAAGGCTCCAGTTTACCCCCCCCCCCCCAGCCACTCTTGTTTGTTTGTTAACAGCTGCTTCAGGAGGCCTGTGGCTTTTATAGTGGCATTCAAGTTTTTCCTGTTTTTGAACAGGTTATGAAGGAAGAATGGAGTTTCCAGACCATAGCCGGCAGTTGCTGCAGTGTCTGAGTCAGCAGCGTCACCAGGGCTTCCTGTGTGACTGCACTGTTTTAGTTGGAGACGCTCAGTTCCGAGCCCACAGAGCGGTCCTCGCCTCTTGCAGCATGTACTTCCATCTTTTCTACAGGGACCAGCTAGACAAAAGGGACATTGTGCATCTGAACAGTGACATCGTCACCGCCCCGGCCTTCGGCTTGCTCCTTGAATTCATGTACCAAGGCAAGCTGGAGTTCAGCAGCCTCCCGGTCGAGGATGTGCTCGCCGCAGCCAGCTATCTACACATGTACGACATTGTGAAAGTCTGCAAGGGCAAGCTGAAAGATAAGGAATTGTGCGTGGACGAGAAGATGAACGGCAGCAGCGGGGCCCATTCGGAGAAGGATGCCCGGGTCCTGGATGATGGAGTACCCTTGGGGCATGGCGAGTTCAGCCCCGGAGAGAAATACAAAATGATTGCTGCAGAATACGAACGTTCTGCTGGAAAGGATAAGGGCAGCAGTTACCCAGGCTGGTCTCCCGATCTTGCCGGCTCCGTGTTAGGCGAAGCAGAATTGGACACCGTGGCAGCTGAAAAAACAAGGGCGAACGTCAGCAGTTCGGCGGGACCTGCGTCCCAAAGACCTCCTCGCCACCCCTTGGCTTTGAGGGAGGCCGAGTGTGCTTTAGACCTGTCCTTCAAGCCCCTGGCAGGGCGAGATGGCTTCCAGCCTTCCTACATCTTTGGGCAGCTGGCTGCCGATGGGCCACCGCGACAGGGGAGCGAGCCTTTTGTCAAAGACGAAGAAGAGTCTCTGTCGGACGGGGAAGACGGCGAGGAGAGGGGCCTAGAAAGCCAGGGCTTTGGGAATTCTGGCCAGAGCCTGGCCCTAGGGCTGGGGACCATGTTTGTTGCCAGCAATGGGGACGCTCCCGTGACGCCGGAGGAAGACGTCGACCAGGAGCGGGAGGCGAGCGAGGATGACATGGCCTCTTCCGACGTCTCGTCCTCGGGGGTCGTGGTGCCAACCGGGCACATTTGCATCTGCCCGCTCTGCAGCAAAGTCTTTCCCAGCCCCCACGTCCTCCAGCTCCACCTCAGCTCCCACTTCCGAGACAAGGACGGCTCTCGGACCAGGCTCTCTCCGGACGGGTCGGTGCCCACCTGTACTCTGTGCGGCAAGACTTTCTCCTGCATGTACACGCTGAAGAGGCACGAGAGGACTCACTCCGGGGAGAAGCCGTACACCTGCGGCCAGTGCGGCAAGAGCTTCCAGTACTCCCATAACCTCAGCCGCCACGCAGTGGTGCACACGAGAGAGAAGCCACACGGCTGCAAGTGGTGCGAGAGACGCTTCACGCAGTCCGGGGATTTGTACAGACACATCCGCAAATTTCATTGTGGCCTTGTAAAGTCGCTGGTGGTTTGAGGGAAGTTGTTGTCGTTTCAAAAGACACCCGTCTGCTCTTCATGCCGGTTCGCTTTGGGTAAATGATACGGGGAAGGAGGGTGGAGAATAATGTAGGTCTACATTTCATTGCCGGGGGGTGGGGGGGGGGAGAGAGGCAACATTGGTTCTACCCCTCCCACCCTGGCCCTCCTTAGGCCGGCGGTGGTGGCAGCGACACTTAACGTTCTGTTGTTGTTTTTCTGTGTGTGGCAGGTAAAAGGAATCTTAATACGTAGATAGCTTAATCCAAAATCCTTTGGATAGAAGCTGATTTAATCCAGTTGATTGGCCTAATAGGTCTGTGCCAAGTGGGTTGTTCTGATGCTGCAGGTATGTTCTGCCCTGCTGGTTTTGAGGGTGCGCTCTTGCAGCCTCTGCAAGTTTAAAAGGAATTGGAGAGAGAATGAGAGAGATGTGAACCTTAATCCCAAATGGCAGTTTAGGTAGGACAGAGTGTGCTGCCTATATAGGAGCCGCCTTCTCTCCCCCCCCCCCGCCCCAAATTATTCACCTCTCTGTTGCAGGTGTATCAAGTAGGCAGTTTGGGAACGCATTGGCCTGAGTTTCTCTCCCACTCTGGATGTAACTTTTTTGATTCAACCGTTTTAATATACTCCAGACAAATAGAACTTCAGGCAGTGTGAAAGTGATAGCTGGGACAAAGGCTTGTGCTTCATGGGGGACTATCTAGAATCCTTAGACTAACTTGGGTCTGGAATAATAATAATAATAACAACAACAACAACAACAACAACAACAACAACTTTATTACTTACATGCCACCTATCCAACTGGGTAGCAGAAGCCACTCAGGGTGCCTCCCAACGTACTAAAAACACAGTAGAACAACAGTGGAAATCAATGTAGGACCATCCTGCAAAATCTCTTGACTATTTACAGCAAAAGTGTTCTGCATTTGGAAACTGGTCCTACTAACTTAAGCTCTCACCTTGCTGCTCTTTTCCCCCCTTCCATTTTTTTTTAGGGGGGAGGTTTGCAATTCTAGTGAATGGTGCTGAAATATTTCAACCTGTGGGGCGTCATCTCTCAGGCCTAGTTCACAAATGACCCCAGTGTGGAGTGGGTGTGCCCTATGGCTAGGTGGTCTGGAGGGAAAGGATTTGGAGCTCTTGTGCCTTTAATAGTTGCATGCCTCTGAAATTCCCCCTTCTACCCAACTATTAAAGGAGACCCTCTCCTCCTTTGCATCTTGTTAACCCTACCTGTCGCTCACCTTGTGCAGAACTGTGAATGTAAGCGTTGCCTCCATGCAGAGAAGCCATTTTTGTGCTACGAAAAAGGAACAGGCAGGTGTTTGGTTGGGGGCTGCCTGCAAAGGCCTCGATTCATGAAGTTTTGATGTGCCGTGGGAGAAGATACTTAGTGAGGTGCAGACATCCTAACCGTGCCACCTTAGTAAAAACCGCATCCCTCTATTAATAAGAGCTCTCCAGTTTTTGCTTCTAACAAAAGCTGCTTTCTTGCAAGTAAATGCCCTCTTGGATCAGGCCTTGAGAAATAGGATGTTGTTCCCCTTCCTGGGTGCCCATTGGTCAGAGGCACCAGTCCACCAAAAGACTCCATCTTCTTCATTCCTTGGTGAATAGCAGGCATGGTTTGTGTAAGGGAGAAGGATGGGGAGCTGAACAGCCAAGGTGCTATTGAGCTTTCCCCATTCTGTGATGGTGGCATCTTGTGAAAGTAGGTAGGGATACCTGAATTTCCACCCATTTCTGCTTGCAGTTGCACCTGCCTTCCCTTGGGGCATAAGTTGGGGGTGCCACCTGTGAACCATGCCTCCCCATGTAGCTGCCTCATGCACCTGCAGTTTCCCCTACAGCTGTTAGCACATCCTTGGCCAACCGGGCACCCTCCAGATGTTTAGGCCTGCAGTTTCCATCAGTCCCAGACAGGAGTGGTCCGAAACATTGGTGTGTCAGTTTAGCCAAGAGTGCGTTATGAGCTGGTACCATTTAACTCCTGCCACGAAGGATGAATTAGCAGTTGCTAATGTTTAGCCCATGCATTTCAGACTTACGGTTAAAGGCATAGGAACAGAACTGGTCATTCTGTTTTTAATTATTATTATTGTTTTTGTGGCTCACTTGCCCCTTTTCCAGTTTTGAGCAGCAAGCTAAGCCGGTGAATGTACTGCCATGCACACTTAATTGTTTGCATGCGTGCAAATGCTCCTGTTGAATGCACAGAGGCATGTATATTTGTTCTTGCGTTCTCTCTCTCTCTCTCTCTCTCTCTCTGCTTTCTCCCTTTCTTTTAGCATGGGGGCTTGGCTCTTTAGAGCATCTGCAAGTCAGAAATAGGACACTAATCAGGAAACAGCTCTGCTTTTTATTTCTTGGTTTTCTTTTCATCCCTCCACCCCGTGCCCTTGAACTCACCGGGCCTCGCTTGACCCTTGTAGAGAACACATCTGGTCAGAACAGCTGGTGGGGGGAAGCGTGGGGAGAAAGGGTGGGCTCAAATGGGGCCCAGAGGAAGTTTGAGTCGGGGTCGGAGTAAGGGAAAGTGCCATCACTATCATTTTTTCAGGGGGGTGGGAATGCTATTTAAGGGTGGTTGGTTTTTTTTTTGCAGTGTGCAGGCAGTTTGAAGGACCGTTTCTTGAAAAAGAAACGTTCAGCATTTCAAAACTACTAGGATGTCTGCCTTGTTCTGGAGAAGCCTTTTTGTGTTGTGCATGTTCTGGTTCCATAGAGTTGGAAATGGCTTACACTCAATTAAGGATTTACACTATGTTAAAAGTTATAAATCTCCCCAATGTTTTTTCTTACACTGCTTTTTGTTTTGCTCCTGGTGATATTAACTATTTGTCTCCGTAGGGTCAGATTTAGCCAAGTTCCACTTGGCCTTTCACATGGTTCACTCCAGACAAGCAAAGCTTTGTCGCATTGTTTTGGGAGTGCGGGTTCCTTTTTCCTTTAGTTAAGAGAGATTGAAACGCAGTAGAGTTGGAACAAATCTGGGGTGTTACTTCAACATATTTCTGCCTAATTCCAGAATGTCTTTCTAGTAACGTCATTACATATCAGGTTATGCCTTCTTAAATCCATTCAATGTATATTTTTGCCTACGCGAAACTTTGAAAAAAAGAAAGAAGAAAGATTGCACTTGAATGTAATTCTGTGGCATTGGCATCTAGTGAATGGGACTGTAGAAGGATTGCCAAGTCAAATTTACGGATGTTTTCGGATTCTCTTAAAGTGAAATCCATCTCATTTGGAATTTTCATGGGTTTTCTTTAATATTATGGAAACACTGAAATAATTTGCCCTAAAGGGCATGTTATGTTATCCTGCAGAATGAGACAACATAGTCCTGCATTTCTGATTACTGGGATACCACCACCGCTGCCCAGAGGGGACATGACGCCACGGGAGGGGATGAGGTGCTCACCCAAAGCCGCCTTTGATTTTTGCCACAAAAGTTCTCACTACTGAAGAGACAACCCTCTGAGATTTAAAAAGAGACTTGTCTCTTCAACTACCAGAACAGATGCATAGCTCTGTGCGTGTGGTTTTCTTTCTCCTGTACACATGTCTTCCCTGCTAGTTCCTATCCAATGTATTTAGGAAGTTATGCTATGAAGGAGCAATATTAATATTATAGAAACACTATTTGAGGTAGTGTGGTGGTGGAATTGTGAGGGAAGCAACGCCCTTTTCTTCAGATAAAAACTGACGGGTTGCAGTTCCTTTCCTATTCCTCTCTTAAATTACGAGTGCACATATAATGTGAATTTTTACTTCTATTTATAAAACGTCTAAATGGAATTCATTTGTTACTGTACAAATATTCTTGCTAACGTATGTGAGGCATGTCAGAGCAGTACATGACTGAGATATGTGACTATGGTACTGTGGTCTTACTTCATGTTCCCCCTCCCCCCCCCCCAAAAAAAAACTTGGATTGGAAATAGCACTGAACAAAACTTTCAAAAATTAAGTTATTTCTTTTCTGTTTTAAACTTTTAAGTTATATAAATATATTTTTCTTCCTCCTGATGATACTTGATACGGTATTTATTAGATTTTTTTTTAATGGAATGCTTACTTTGAGCTTTTTTTCAGAATAACAGGCTTGAAATCTCTTTGTGTAAATTTAATTTTATTTCTTTACATGTTTAAGAAGCGAGAACGTGTGAATCGGTGCGTAGAATGTAGGGCTGTTCATTTCCTCATCCCAGTGAGAATTCCAGCGTGCACATGGAATCTTTGTTAACTGTAGTAGCCAGCCTGCTGCTCTGCAAAAATTTTGGACTAGTTGCAGTCCTAAACACCTGTCGGCCGAGGTGAGATGCTTCTTCCAAGTGGATCTCCACCTCCTGTTGTAATGAACAGAGCAGCAGTGAATGTGCCTAGGTCTCTGGATTGGGGTACATGTTTGCTTCTTCCTCCTCCTGGTATTTTTGTAGAAGGATTTTAATTTTAATTTTTTTAGAAGTGCCATATGACACCATTGGAGTCTGCTGGTGTATTAGAGGGTTGAAATGAGTTTGCATCTGAGTGTTGTCTAGGAATCTTGAACTTTTTAGCAAGGGGCATGCATTGGGCTGCAGCAGGGAGGGGATAAAGGTGACAGGTGTGCCCACCTTAAATGAATTGTTGAAGCATTGTCTTTTTTATTGTTCTCTCTTCCAACTTTTTTGGGTTGGTGTTTTATTTGTTTTGTTTTTTTAAAAAAAGAAGTTTGCACTTTTGAGATTACTTCTGTTCTTTGGGGTTTTTTTTTAAGGTTGCAATAGTTCTGAGCATGTTTGTTTGTTTGTTTGTTTGAAAAAAAGGTTCCTTACTCTACAGGAAAGTACTAAAACCTTGCACATTGAGGTGTCTTCATTATTATGCAGCAGCTGTTCTGCCTTGCAAAGAGCATAATTGGAAAGTCCTTTTCGACTCCCATTCTTGGTTTTGATTTCATCCTGAGTCAGGATTTTACCACGATAAACTGCTTTACTTAAACAAAACACTGGATTTGTCTTATGCTCCAAACCGATACTGTGAAGAAAAAAAATGTTTTGAAAGAAGAAGGAAAAGAGAGAAAGATAAATCAGTTATTTTTAATTGCTTTTAATTTTGATGCAGTTCAGAGTCAAATATGTATATTTAAAGACACTAATTTTTTGTGGGAGAGTTTTTTATAGTATACAGTATGTAGAAAAGCTATTGGAATGAGCTATATTTTATATAAAAAAAAGTTCTTTCACTGTTTTATAGTGAACTATTTCCCCCATCCTACCCCCAGTGTTAGGTCTATGCTGTGTTTAGCTTAGGTTCGACAATCGCATATATATACAAAAAAAGGTGTTGACAGTTTTCCCTTCATGTTTAGTTTCCGTGTGGAGTTTTTCTCTCAAGTTTTTTTTTGCAATTGTGTGTTGATATGTGCTGTTTTAAGAAAAGGAAAAAAAGAAACTGTGACAATCGTGATTAGAACTGCTGTCTTTATTAAATAAAACATGTTAGAGTTACAAGAGAAATCCTTTTCTTCTTGTTCTAAAAATTCATGGCGGAGAAGAAATTATGTTGGAAGGCACTTGGGATTTAACCATTATCCCCCCCCCTTACTTTCCCCACTGAGGATCTATTTCAACTTTGGGTCCCCAGATACTGTCGGACTACAACTCCCATCATCCCTGACCACTGATCCTCCTAGCAAGGGATGATGGGAGTTGTAGTCCAACAATATCTGGGGATCCTAAGGTTGAAAGAGGCTAATCTGTGTGTTTAACCTCCCCTCAAACAATATGTAAAGATGGAGCATTTCATGTATTATGCAGAGGCAAGGCTAGGTTTGTTCCTGAGGTTGTGGGTTCGAGTCCCATGTTGGGCAAAAGATTCCTGCACTGCAGGGGGTTGAACTAGATGACCCTCATGGTACCTTCCAACTCTGATTCTACGAAGCAAGAGCTACCTGCAGCTCCCTGGATGGTTGCCTTTATGATACATGTGATTGCAAAATTGCCCCCTCTCTCATTCTTGATGCATGTGTATAGCTAAAGAGATGGGTGAAGCGATGCCCTTTATATTGTTCCTGTCTGCAAACAAAACAAACCTTGAACCTTTTGAGTCTGCCTTATTCCTCCATTAAAAAAATTTCACAGTGGTGGTGCCGTTGGTATGAAATCCATCTTGGGTCACATCTGGGGTTGTAATAACCATTTGAAGGCCAATGGGCTTTTGTGTCTCATGGCAGACTTTCCCTTTGTTTACCTGTCTGGTTCAATAGAATGATGCCCTAAATTCCTCCCCTTTGTCAAACGAAATTCCAGCCACAAGTTACATAGCTTCAGTTTCGTTACCTTCAGCGAGTGATTTAATACTGTGGTTACTTTCCTCGGGGCCAGAAGTTTTCACAATAATAAAATTAATATGCAAAGTACAGTGGTACCTCTGGTTACGTACTTAATTCGTTCCAGAGGTCTGTTCTTAACCTGAAACTGTTCTTAACCTGAGGTACCACTTTAGCTAATGGGGCCTCCCGCTGCTGCTGCGCCGCTGGAGCACAATTTCTGTTCTCATCCTGAAGCAAAGTTCTTTACCTGAGGTACTATTTCTGGGTTAGTGGAGTCTGTAACCTGAAGCGTATGTAACCTGAAGCGTATGTAACCTTGAGGTATCACTGTAAAATAGAAACAGTTCATAAAATCAATTACAGTTTTAAAGCAAGTAAAAGAAAAAAAGGTAAAGGACCCCTGGACGGTTAAGTCCAGCCAAAGGCAACGGGGGTTGTGGTGCTCCATCTTGCTTTCAGGCCAATGGAGCCGGAGTTCGTCCACAGACAGCTTTCCAGGTCATGCGGCCAGCATGACTAAATCACTACTGACGCAACAGGACACCGTGACGGAAACCAGAGCGCATGCTTTCGAACTGTGAGGTTGGCAGGAGCTGGGACAGAGCAACCAGGAGCTCACCCCATCGTGGAGATTCGAACCGCCGGCCTTCCGATCGGCAAGCCCAAGAGGCTCAGTGGTTTAGATCCCAGCGCCACCCGCGTCCCTGCACGTAACACCCCATGCACACACAAACAGGAGTGTCCCGATGCCAAACCCACAGCTGGTGACGCTGCAAAGATGTGTAACTGTTGGAGTTATACCCTGCTATAATAAGTTCCATATTGTTTGTACTGCTGCACATTGAGTGGCCTTTGGATACAGTTTGTTAGACGCTACCATTAACATAAAACACAAGGGCGAGGCTCCTAATTTGGCAGTGCCCTATAAAGCCCTACCCAACATAGAAGCAGGCTACTTCTCTCCGGTTGAGCCTGTTCATGCACTCGAGATAATCTTCTAAGGCTCCTCTGGCAACACTTTCTGCAGTAGGGAGTTACAGGTAGGTTGCCGTGTTGGTCTGCTGTAGTTGAAACAAAATAAAAAAATTCCTCCCAGTAGCACCTTAGAGACCTACTAAGTTTGTTTGTTTGTTTTTTTAAAATAATATTTATTCAAAATTTTGAAAGTTACAAAAAGAAGAAAAAAGAAAAAGAAAAAATACAGAAAAAAATACAATCATTTGAAAAAGAAAAAAACCAGTTAAACCTTTACATAGCTTTCTTCCTTTACTTATTTCCTTGACCTCCTCACACCTCCCATTTTTGTATTCTAGTTCAAGTTATTATTTCAGCAAATCCTTCCAACCTTATTTTTATCTTAATAATTTGTTTTAATATACTGTAATTTTACGTTCTCTGTTTCATCAATTCATTTTTACTTAATCCTTTATATCATTTCTGCCAAAACCACATAATTTCCTTTTTCCAACGTCTTTCTAACAATCCTTAATTTTACAATATTTTTGAAGATAAACTTTTTCCAATCTTCCACCGACTGGTCCCAGATTCTGCCAGTCATCTCAGCCAATTCCATATGAGACCTACTAAGTTTGTTATTGGCATGAGCTCTCGTGTGCATGCACACTTCTTCAGATACCTGAGGTGTGCATGCACACGAGAGCTCATACCAATAACAAACTTTGTTGGTCTCTAAGGTGCTACTGGGAGGAATTTTTAAATTTTGCAGTAGGGAGAACGGTCTTGTCACTGGTGAAATGCTCTCCACAAGGAGCCTTTCCTACCGCCCTCTGATGTCAGTTCCACATTTTAAAAGATTCCTCTGGGAATGCTTTGGAGTCTTTTGCTTTTATTTCCTGCTTTGACACCTTATTGTTGGGGTCCTATTGGGAGTGTGCATTGGCCACAAACTTCATCTTGGACCCGGGTTTGCCACCTCAGAAAACAACTTGATTTGCTTTGGGCAGCTTGGGGGAGGGGGCTGCATGGTCCAGGGGAAAGCAAAGCTTTGTGCTTCCCTGTTGACTATCGTGGAAATCAAGTGGCTATAACATTGTTTTAAATAACAGTCTCTATAATGTTTCTTCTTCTTGGCAGGATTGGATGAAATTTGCAGGCATGGTATCACTTTGAAGAGGAAGAATACTGCCAAAGCTCAAAAAGGCAGCTACAGTGGTTCTTCTGAAAGGACCCCCTTTTCCATTTGGGGGTGATTAAAAAAAGGATTCATTTTATCTGCCATGTTTTGTGTGCAACATGTATGAAAATAACATACGGCACGTGGGTGACCCTTGATAAGAAAGTTGCCAAATTTCAGAAGATGCAAGGTGTATGTTTGCTGCACATTTTGGAAGTTTATTGCAGGGGGTGAGTCTGAAAAGGATTGGCTTCTCTCCCTGTAATTTTGTGGGCAATAATTTCAGTAAAATTCAAAGTATATGTATGTTGTAGAGTTTCTTCTAGCGAAGTAACTTGCAGAATTTCAGGAGTATAGTTGCAAGGGCTACGGAGTTACAATGAATGGGGTGGGGGCTGCTTCAGGTTTACGTTTTGCTGAACTGGTGCCAAAAGTCACAGAAACTTGAGTGCAAAGCTGACTTGACAAAGAGTAGATGTTTGGCCATGTGGCACGGAGGCAGAAGGAAGTGGATGTCCTGCATTTTCTAAGCAAGCATCACTAACTGAACTAGCACAAAATCAGACAAGAAGAAGGGGATAAATTACTTCAGTGTCCCTCCTCCAAAGCACTGTGATTGGAGAGCCCTGATGCTCTTATTTCTTCTGCAAAAGAAAAGAAAAGAGACAGCTATTGGTTACAAAACGAAATATGCAAACAAAACCCAGCTAGCCTCCCCTCTCCTCCAACCTTGGTATTTTCCTCACAACCTTGGGGAGAAATGTTTCAATATTTTGCAGCCGAACTCTGCAATGATTGATTTGTTTTGGTCCTCACCGCACCCCCTGCCATTTCAAACAGCTCACAATGTTTTGAGAGGCCCCAGGCTCAGTTTGGGGCGATTCAGAGGGAGGCCAGTTTGGCTCGGACAAGTCCTAAACCTCTCTGAATCGGTCAGGGATTCATTTGTATCTAATGCACACCCCTAATCTTCACTGCTTCTGTTCTTGTAAGCAGCCCCTGGGGAAGCCACTCTGAGGAGCAGGGATAAATGCCTTCGTTCACCCAGTTCCTTCTTTTTCTTCTCCCACAGGTCTTTCCTGCACATTGTCTTTCCACTCAGCATTTTTGGCTTCCCCTCAACTGTCACCACAATTTCCCTCCCTCCCTCCCCCCCGTTGATCTTTCCCGCCATTTTGAGCATCTTCCTTTCTGAGCCACGTTGTCACAGACTTATGCCCAGGGATGGGCAGATCAAGATGTACTGACAATCTGGAGTTGATCAGCAAGGGTTTCCAATTCGCATTTTTCTTTTTTTTATCAAGGAAAATAGCAAAATGAGTCCCCCTACCCATGAGAGTTGTTAAGACACCCAACTGTTTCCCACAGAGAGCCGCAATTCCCACAGTTTGCTGGGAAGGAAATTAATTGTTCAACCACTCTGAAAACTAGCTGTGTGAGGGGAATCTCCTAACATCTCTCAGCACCCTTAAACTACAGTTCCCGGGATTCTTCGGAGGAAGCACTATTCAAAGTGCTTTAAGCATATAGCAAGGGTGAGGCCTAAGTCTTTCTCTAGCTGGTGGATTGTGGGGCTTTATTAAATAAACCCAAAACTAAAGCAGACCCCATGATCCTGACGTCTCCTCATCCCTGTCAGAGGCACTAGGAATAATTAAATATGGTTTGACTGGGGTCCATTTATAGGGAGATGGGGAAAGGAAGCTAGTAACTTCCTCCACCTGTTCATCCCTCATTCCCTTGGCTTAATGATGAAAACATGAAGTTAAGAACCCTTCCTTTTCCTTGCAGTAGTGAAGGCAGATGGGGCACATAGACCTCTAAAGAAAATACATGAAAGGGAACTGGGCAATGTGCAAACAGCTTCTTGCCACCGCCGTGAGGCAAGCACCACTTATGTGGTCTGTTGGTTGAGTCTGAGAAACCAGCAGGAAGCTGTGATTCAGTAGTGAGAAAAGCAGCACTCTGCACATGTTCAGAGCACCCCTGTCCCCTGCTTTCACTGCGTCTTCCAGAACTTACCCCTGCCTTTACAAATGGGCTCAGAGCTAAACCCCAGAGAAGCTTTGCCTGGATCTGTCGAAGCCCCGGAGGCCTAAAAACTCCTTTTATTATCTCGGAATATCGGGGTGGTTCGGCACAGCCCCCCAAATCCTGAGCACTCCACCGCTCACCGCCCTGCAGTCAGACAAAGGTCTCCTCAAGCGACTGACTGGCTTCTTTCATCCCACATTAAAAATATTTGCTAACCCGGTTTTAATTGAGGCGGGCAAAACAATTTGCTTATTGTAATCTTTTCCCCTCCCTGTTTGGCTCTTCCACCCCTCCTGTAGCACAGCTGCACACTTCTGCACACACAGCTGGCGCTTGTGTCCTTTCAGAGTGATTTGCCCTAGAAAATTAAGACTTGCCAACCTGGTTTGAACAAAACAACAACAAAGAAACCCATTAATATTCTCCGGGCCTTTTGTGTGCTTGCATGTGACAGCTTCTGCAATATCTCCATAAGAGGAGGCTGGCACAGACCAGAGGAGGAGGAAAATCTGAGGCTGGGCCAGATTCCAGCCAAAAACAATTTCTGCTCGCCAGAGCTGTGACAACACTTGCAAAGGGTAAGGGGGTCACTTGCGACAAAGTTAACATTCAGCCACCTGCTTGAATTCACAGTGGGCCTCTTCTCCTCTTGCCCGGCGCTGTGTGGCTACTTTTTTCTTCTTCCACTGCTCAATTGTTCTCATTCCTCCGGAGTCTCCGGTTTGTGAAGCAAAGTTTGAGCAGCGTTCCTCCCCTTATTTCTTCCTCCTTTCCATTCCAGACTTTCCACTTTTCTTTGCACTTGGGTTGTTAGCACGGCAATGAAATTTAAACAAACGTCGTGCAAGACATATGTATCGGAATGCCTTGGGAGACATCAGAAATGGCTCGTCGCGGATGCCAAGTCGCTTTCTCTTTTTTTTCTTCATTTTTTTAATTTATTTTCCAAAAAAAATTAAACAAACAAACATAAATCTCAACTGCATTTAAACCAATCTTAGTAACATTGTTAAGTGGCTTCCTCGAATCCCCCTAGCTGAATTTCAGTGTATATCATTATAACAGTTTTCCAAAACTATTTTTCTCATAAAATTAACTTAATCACTTAACATCTTTCTTTCTTTCTATTTTAACTTTAAACATATTAATCTCTAACATTACATATTTAAATCCTAAGCCTATCTGGAATTTGCAAGTTTTTCCAATTAAATTATCTTAACATATTTAACTAAATAGTCCTTGAATTTCATCCATTCCTCCTGGTACTCCTCCTCCTTCTGGTCGCGGACTCTTCCAGTCAGGTTGGCTAGCTCCGAAAAATCCATCATCTTCATCTGCCATTCCTCCACTGTAGGGACTTCTTGTGTTTTCCAATTCTTCGCTAACAAAATTCTTGCTGCAGTTGTGGCATACAAAAACAGTTTCTAGGGCAATTCCAAACCTGTTGTTCCAAGGAGAAAGGCCTCTGGTTTCTTAATGTGTATTTCAACATTTTTTTCATTTCATTATAAATCTTCTTCCAGAAGTCTTTCACTTTGGGGCAGGTCCACCACATATGATGAAAGGTACCCTCCTTTTCTTTACATTTCCAGCATAGATTATCACTGTAATGATAAATCTTTGCTAATTTTACAGGGGTTAAGTACCATCTATACATCATTTTCATAATATTTTCCTTTAACAATGTACATGCAGTGAACTTGACCCCTTTCCTCCACAATCTTTCCCAGTCTTCAAACATTATCTTGTGTTCCGCATCTCTTGCCCAATCTATCATCACTGATTTAATTTGCTCATCTTTTGTATGCCATTCCAACAATAAATTATATATTTTAGACATAAATTATACATTTTAGATCCAAGGTGGATTTTGGGCAGTGTGACCTGTTCTGCCACACTTGGCACTGAGCTGGGGGGAGGCGCTACAGGGGAGCCCAACTATGATATAGCGAGTTGAGCAGAACGAAAGGCAAGAGGTTGGGGGTGGCGATGAATTTTGGCCTCTGAAATTTGAAAGACCAAAGTCTGCTCCTGCACCCGCCCCCCTTTCAGGGAAGAAAGGAAGTTTCAGAGCTTAAGCCCTGTCCAGGGAACCCACCAATCTAGCCTAATATGTTTGTGGGAAATAAAGGAGAGCTGCCTCAGGTGTCTTCCTATCCCTTGACCACCTTCCCTTTAAAACTTCCACAGAAAGCAGAACCTGAAGCCCTCTCCATTTTGTTGAACTACCACCCTCCCATCGTCCCCAAGAGTCCTGCCATTGGCCAGGTGGGAGCTGGGAGTCCCAACAACAGCAAAAAAGAACCCCAGGTTCTTTGTCCCTCTGGTGGGAGTGAGTTCCCCGTCCCTGGTGTAGGCAGTAGCATTGAGGCGAAGGACCGCTGTTCTTAAAAAGAGTCCATGTTTCTGAAGAAGTCTGCAGGTTTGATTGCCATTTTATTTATAAACCGCATGTTCCACAAGTAAATCTGTGCTCAAGGTGGTTTACAGAAAAATCAAAAACAAGATGCAATAACAATGCACACTCCATGTATATCAATGAAATGTAAAAAAAGTAAATAAAAAAATAGCAATTAACAATGTGTTAATACCTGGTGCTTATAATTAAATGGTTTGGGGAGCAGGTGATGGCGGACCCTTCCAAATCTACAATACTATGATTCTTTGAGCTCTTAGTCTGTCTGATGATGCTGATGCTACAAATCAGAGAAGCCAATGTTGAGCTACGTACGCTCACAAACCGGCCTGGTGGAGGGCAGCTTCCCATTTCTCTCTCCCCCTGTGATCCTGTTGACTACTAAACTGGCCGTAAGGGTGTACTGTGTGTTTCCTTGGCCTTCCCTGGTTCTCCTTTATGAATAAGCCCTTTAAACCACAGAGCTGCTCTATTCCAGTTCCCTAAGAAGTGCTGGCATCTGGACAGATTGCATTCCTTTGGACCCTGTGATGGAAAGAATGAGGCTCAGGAACAAAGAGTCAAATGCTTAGATCTGTACCCAGAAATCGGATATTCAAGAAAGGGTTAGCCGGGTACTTGGGTCTGCTTTGAATAGGCAGACCTTAACTTTTAAAAGCTAAGGATGACATATACGACACCAACATCCTTCTCCAAACAGTCTGTGTGGTGCCCAGATCCTTTGGACAGTATCGAACAAGCCAGTTTGTTGATTCTGTTATTTTCCTTTAAATGAGAAAAGGGCTAAATATTCTCCAGTTTTGATTTTAGGGTAGAGGTTGTTAAATCACACTATGAATTCTAGCTCGGTGTGGGGAAAAGGGGTTCCCTAATAACACTCTATACCATTAACCTTACCAACAAAGGTACGTATAGTTAAAGCCACGGTTTTCCCAGTAGTGATGTATGGAAGTGAGAGCTGGACCATAAAGAAGGCTGATCGCCGAAGAATTGATGCTTTTGAATTATGGTGCTAGAAGAGACTCTTGAGAGTCCCGTGGACTGCAAGAAGATCAAATGCATCCATTCTTAAGGAAATCAGCCCTGAGTGGTCACTGGAAGGACAGATCGTGAAGCTGAGGCTCCAATACTTTGGCTACCTCATGAGAAGAGAAGACTCCCTGGAAAAGACCCTGATGCTGGCAAAGATGGAGGGCACAAGGTGAAGGGGACGACAGAGGATGAGATGGTTGGACAATGTTCTCGAAGCCACAAACATGAGTCTGACCAAGCTGCGGGAGGCAGTGGAAGACAGGAGTGCCTGGCTTGCTCTGGTCCATGGGGTCACGAAGAGTCAGAAAAGACTAAACGACTAAACAACAACAACAATACCATTAACCAGCAACAGTTCCCAGGATTCTTAAAGTGGTATGATGCAGATTTAAATGTTTAGTGCCGATGATCCCCAAGTTTGGTTACTGCATCTCTTTTTATATATATATATATATATATATATATATATATATATATATATATATATTTGCTTTCGTAGATTTTCACGGGTACAGGAATGCAGGTTTTGGTGTCCTCGGGTGTCTTCCCGTGTAAAAGTTGGGGTGTCTAGGCGACGTTTCGACGAGGTCTCACTCGTCATCTTCAGGCTGGTGCTTTCGGCTTCTTGTTACTGGAACCTGAAGATGACGAGTGAGACCTCGTCGAAACGTCGCCTAGACACCCCAACTTTTACACGGGAAGACACCCGAGGACACCAAAACCTGCATATATATATATATATATATATATATATGAAAAAGTGCAGCTTTTACATTTCCTTAGGCTCTGGAATCCCTTTTGTCATCACAGATTCTGAGCTGCCTTGTATTTATGCAGGTGGAGGATTAAGGAGTCACCTGTAACACTTGTTTGTCCTTAAACAAAGCCATGCCTGGGAATGGCATCCTGCCATTGATTTCCTTTGCACAGCTATCCCTTTATGTTCCAGCTGGGCTCTTAATTTTTGTTTCCCCACCCAGTGGCTGGAGTTACTTTCACGGCAGTTTAAACACCAGAGAAAGTCTCGTGAGATAGCATGTCTTTTGTATACTTTCCTGGGTTAACAAATGCAGTGTGTGTTTTGCAACATGCATGTAATGTCAAAAACAAAGTTGACTTCTTCAACTCCAGCTCAGTTCTAGCAACTGCAGAGAAGCCTAATAGGAAGATTGAAAGGGCCTGCTTGGGCAGCACAGTTTTCCTCTTTACTCCCCATTCCCTTTTCCTTTTGTGTTGTGTCTTCTTGGATTGTAAGCCTGAGGGCAGGGGCTGTCATTTTAATTGATTTGTAAGCCACTTGGGGTGTTTTTGCAGCTGATGAGTGGGGCTTAAATACTTTGAATAATAAAGAAAAACACAATGATGGCTTTGAATAGGCCCATATCTATCTATCTGTCATCCATCCATTTATTTATCCATCCTTTGTATTAGTCGCATTCTTTATACAGTGGAACCTCGGTTGCCGAACATAATCTGTTCTGGAAGACTGTTCGACTTCCAAAACATTTGACAACTGAGGCGCAAAGGTAGAATCTCAATTTTGATGGTGAAAATAAAAAACATGCAGTGGAAGCCGTTTGACTTCTGAGGCGCATTCGAAAACAGAAGCATTTACTTGTCCTTTGGATTCCAAAACGTTTGTCAACAGAGACGTTCGAGAACCGAATTCTGTATACAGAATTCCTGAAGTGATGCAAAACCTATAACACTGAAACCATAGCATCATTCTTCAATAAATCATTCAAATGGAAAATAAAATCAGAATTCAGTGAATGTAATGAAAGATCCATCTCTGCACAAACCCCCTTCCCTCTCCTCTTAAGAAACTTTCAGTGCCCAGAAGCACATCATAATCTAGGAGAGAACAAGTTCGTATCCAGCGCTTGGCATCAACCATGCAAAGGAATGTTTTCCTCCTGTTTGGCTAAGCAAAATAAAAGCAGGTGTTTTGTGTTGGGTTCTTTTTTTAAAAAAACTAGCTTTTTAAACATTAAGAACATATGAAGAGCCTGCTAGATCAGACCAAAGGCCTATCTAGTTCACTGCCCTGTTTCAACCAGATGTTGCTGGCCAGCCTCATTGGCACAAGACCTGGGAAGAATCGTGGTGACCGCTATGCTTTGATTTCCTTGAATAAAGAGTTACCTTCACTGACACTGGATGTTTTATAGCCGACTCCAACTCCTGACACTTAGCCCATGGGACGGTGGGGTGGTTGGGAAAGATAAAAGTAGATTCAAGTCCACAAGCACCACCAGTTTGAGCAACTTAGAGGACGAACAGAAAATGAATTACAAAGAGCCCTTCCATGACTGGCAGAATCCGAGACCTGGGAGAAGAATTGGTGGAGGAGGATTGGAAGAAATTCAAGGACTATCTACAAAAATATTGTAAATTGTATGAATGTTAAAGAAAGATGTAAGATTAGTAATAGTTCGGCTCCAACAAATTAGTTATAAGGAATACAAATCTAAATGCAATTGAAAGAAAAGACAAATTTTGGATAAATAGTATGTTATAATTAAGTCTCCAAAAGAGTGATTTAAATTCTAAAATTTGAGATTTAATATTGGAAAACTACATCATATGAATTGAAATAGGTTAATAATTTGCTAGCAAAATCTATGAGTTTAGAATGCAGGAACAAGAGATGTGAGGAAGTCCAAAGATGAGAATGAAATGTGGATATTGGAAAATACTATGTTATTATGTATGTTTTTTATTGTTTAAACAAAAACTTAATAAATATCATTATAAAAATAAATAAATACAAAGAGCCCTTCCAAGCTTCTCTGCTAATGTGTGTTGGTGATGCTTTGTGCTCACTATGGTATCAGGGCGGTTATACAAATCCCACTGTTTGCACCTGTGAAAGGTTTGGGGCAAACGTACCATACTGCTTTGCTTCCAGCCAGTGCTTGTCCTGTAACTTCCTGCTGGAAGCCTGTAAACATTTCAAACCACACAGGTTTGACCCAAGCAGGAAGGGGTATGCGTGTCCATGGCTCACCTTTATTGCGCTGTACCTCCAGAGTGCCCCTCCAGATGGCAATAAGGCAGCAATATTTGGGAAGCGTCTCATAACAAACTAAAGCAGGACGATGTGTGGATGGTCCAGTATAAATCTGCCTTGCCAACAAAGGTTCGTATAGTTAAAGCCATGATTTACCCAGTAGTGATGTATGGAAGTGAGAGCTGGACCATAAAGAAGGCTGATCGCCGAAGAATTGATGCTTTTGAATTATGGTGCTGGAGGAGACTCTTGAGAGTCCCGTGGACTGCAAGAAGATCAAACCTATTCATTCTTAAGGAAATCAGCCCTGAGTGCTAACTAGAAGGACAAATAGTGAAGCTGAGGCTCCAATACTTTGGCCACCTCATGAGAAGAGAAGACTCCCTGGAAAAGACCCTGATGTTGGGAAAGATTGAGGGCACAAGGAGAAGGGGACAACAGAGGACGAGATGGTTGGACAGTGTTCTCGAAGCTACGAACATGAGCTTGACCAAACTCTGGGAGGCAGTAGAAGACAGGAGTGCCTGGCGTGCTCTGGTCCATGGAGTCACAAAGAGTCGGACACGACTAAATGACTAAACAACAACAACAACGCGCTATGACTGCATCAATGTCATGCTGCAAATTTCACCTGCGAAAATTCCCAACCACCCACCAGTCTGCTGGGGGCCCTCCATCGCTTGGTGTCTTTATCCTGGCTGGCTGACATAAGACAAGATCTGAAGTCATTTAACCTTGAGTATAACCATTAGTTAAAGCAATTAAAAGAAGCAAAGGGTGAGTTAATGGGCAGTGTCAAGCATCCTGAGAAACATCTGGCATAATAAAAGTCTGCATTTTCACTTAATGAATAATTGATTCCCCCTTTCTTTGAAGAGAGGTTAGTGCACAAGTGGAGACAGGTGGACACGGAGTGCCCCCCCCCCGCCCTCTCTGCTGTCATCGTTCTCCTAAGGGATGTAAATTCTGCTTGAATCAGGCAGAAAATGTAACTTACTGAGCTTGAGGCGGGGAACATACTCCCAGTGCTGGTTTTCTAGAAAAAGAGGTGTCTTAGTTCACCACGAACACTTCACTTATTCTCTTCGAATGCCAATGGTGCCGACCTAAGAGGTGCCAGAACTGATTTCCCGAAAGTTCTCGGTGGGGAAAATAGCCCTGGTCGCTCCTGTTTGTTCTGCTTCCAGTATCCTCCTGGTTTGCGAAGCTGCGTACATGCAATGGCTTTATCCGCACTGTCATTTAATGTGGATTGTATTCTTCCTGTGTCTCCATCAATTCTCTGCTGCCCTCATCTACATCACCGCATTCCCACACTCTCCCCTTCCTCCGTTCCGATTTTCTGGCAAGTTTTTTCTTTTCTGGTCTCCTCACTTCCAGCAACAGGAAAGGGAATCCAACGAAGAGCAGGCAAAAGGACTGTGTGTCTCGGAAAGGTGAAATGGTAAGGTAAGGGGAAAGGTTAAGGATCCCCCTGGACAGTTAAGTCCAGTCAAAGGCAACGATGGGGATGTGGCACTCATCTCGCTTTCAGGCCGAGGGGGCCTGCGTTTGTCCACAGACAGCCAGGGCTGGATTTAGGTTTGATGAGGCCCTAAGCTACTGAAGGTAATGGGGCCCTTTATATGTTCAGCTGTCCTTTGTCAACAACAAATTGTCGCTGTTTTTTGTGTTAAATATATGCTGTATGGTAATTTATGCACCTAATAGTTATCTAAAGCCATTTGCACATAACAAATAGGAGCCAACACAACACAAAACACTGTTTTTATTTTATTTGTTTTTTTCTCTTATATTTTGGAAATGAACATCCAGGTTTTTTTCCTTTAAAAAATTTTGGGGGCCCCCCAAGAGAGTGGGGCCCTAAACTATAGCTTGTTTAGCTTATACATAAATCCGGCACTGCAGACAGCTTTCTGGGTCATGTGGCCAGCATGACTAAACCGCTTCTGGCGCAACGGAAAACCACGACGGAAACCAGAGTGCATGGAAATGCCGTTTACCTTCCCGCTGCAGCGGTACCTATTTATCTACTTACACTGGTATGCTTTTGAACTGCTAGGTTGGCAGGAGCCGGGACAGAGCAACGGGAACTCACTCCATCATGGGGATTCGAACCGCTGACCTTCTGCTCAGCAAGCCCAAGAGTCTCAGTGGTTTAGACTACTGTCCTACAATCAGAGGCCAAGGGCCAAGCCTGACATGTGCATATTACCAAGCCCACACTCATCGGATATAAAGTGAGGGTTGTGCTGTATGGAATCAAAGAACTGTAGAGTTGGAAGGGACCCCAAAAGTCATCCAAGACCCTGTGGAACGCCCTCCCACCAGATGTCAAAGAGAAAAACAACTACCAGACTTTTAGAAGACATCTGAAGGCAGCCTTGTTTAGGGAAGCTTTTAATGTTTAATAGGTTATTGTATTTTAATATTCTGTTGGAAGCCGCCCAGTGTGGCTGGAGAAACCTAGCCAGATGGGCAGGGTATAAATTATTTTTTTTATTATTATTATTATTATTATTATTATTATTATTATTATTATTATTATTATTATTATTTCCAACCCTCTGCAATGCAATGTAGCTCAGTGGTAGAGCATTTGCCTTGTTTGCATCACGAGGTGGGGCTGAGACCTCTGTCTGAAAGCCCAGAGAGCCTCTGCCAATCAGAGTAGACAGTGCTGAGCTCGATGGACCAATACCTTTGACTCGGTATGCAGCGCTGGATTTAGGGTGGTGGGGGCGGTTTCCCGCGCACCAGGCGCTGAGGCGAAGGGCAGCAAAATTGAGAAGATCCCTTTGGGACGCCCAATTTTGGCCTCATGCAGGGCACCGTATTATGAAAGATTACCAAAGTTTGCCCCTGCAGTATGAGGCAGCTTGTTAAATTCCTAAAAAGCTTTCAACACAGGAAGGAGGGGAGCCATGCTCTCCTTGCCTTTACTTCCCTTTGTTCCTCTGCTATGTTTTTCTTTCAGCACTTGAAACAGGCTAAATCATCTGAAATATACTCGGAGTCGAGTGAGGATTTCATGCTCTTTATTCAGCTCATAGTAGTGAGGAATGAGAGTTCCCCCAAAATATCTGCTTTATATACATTATTTACACAATGAGCCACACGTGATTGGCTAATTCTGGGATTCTCCTGTAGGCCAATCAGGTTGCGGATTCACTTCCACCTGGAGCTGGATTGGGTGGCTCCTGCGGACCAATCAGACTGCTGCATTCTGAATCCTATTGTTCTAGGACCAATCAGACTGCTGCATTTTGGATCCTATTCAACTCAGTAGGTAACATCATCTGAAAGGCCACAGGGAGGTAAAGCAGAGAAGAGAGCTTTCGCTCTCTCACACATGTTCCTTTTGCTATTAAAAGATATCTCTCTCTCACACACACACACCTTCACCTTCATACACACAGCAGTCCTAACTGTGTCTGTTGAGATGCAAGTCCCATTCAGCCATCGGAAACAGTGTCCAGGTGGAAACTGCTTCATTTGTTTGAGATTTTTCAACCCTACCCAAAATGGGATGTAGCCCTTGGTTTCCCTTGTAATGGAGAATACTAAATCCCAGGGAGGGGTTGGGTTGTTTATGAACTCCATGTGAGCAAGTCATGTTAACTCTTTTTATTTGCATAGCATTAGGAACTGGTTTTTCTTTCTTTTTTGCTTAAAAAAAAAAAAAGCTGAGTCACTCTTCTGGCTGCTGCGCATTATAAGGTATTGGAGCGCCAAATGCCAAATCATGCTCATGACTCAAATTAAATCACTGAGCAGAATGAATGGAGTGGAAAGTTTGGCTGCCAGTACGTGATGCCGACAAACAGCTTCCGTAATGCATTGAAAGGAACTCTGTAAATATCGACAGGAAGTGAGTCACGGAGATGATTTGAGAGACCATTTGTCCGAGGACTGCAAAACTCAGTAAGAGTCAAGCTTACACAGTCTGCTTTCTTTCTTTCTTTCTTTCTTTCTTTCTTTCTTTCTTTCTTTCTTTCTTCAAAATTTCTGCATCGGTAGTAGTGCAGAAGCAGGTTGATTATACAACCTTCTAAGAATGTACGATAATTTTATAATTATGCAATAATAATTAGGGATGCAATCATCAATGCAGATCTCTGCGTGTTGCCTTTCAGCTAGATCTACTATTTTCTGTGCACGTGATTGGATCAAGTTGAATATTCACCATGTCAAACTGGGGACTTGAGCATCTCACACATGGAAAGTTCAAACACTCATATCGTGTCTGAATAAACAGTTCCCTGACTGTAAGAGGTGAGGTTACAGGGAACCAGGCAGAGGGTCTTCCCATCAGATGTCAAGGGGATAACCAACTATACAACCTTAAGAAGACATATGAAGACAGCCCTGTATAGGGAAGTTTTTTTAATGTTTAATGTTTTATTACGTTTTTGTTTGAGACTCCAATTGAGTCTCCAATACTTTGCCACCTCATGAGAAGAGAAGACTCCCTGGAAAGGACCCTGATGTTGGGAAAGATGGAGGGCACAAGGAGAAGGGGACGACAGAGAACGAGATGGTTGGACAGTGTTCTCAAAGCTACCAGCATGAGCTTGACCAAACTGCGGGAGGCAGTGGAAGACAGGAGTGACTGGCGTGCTCATGTCCATGGGGTCACAAAGAGTCGGACATGACTAAACGACTAAACAACAAATGTTTTTGTTTATGCTGGAAGCCTTCCGGAGTGGCTGGGGCAAGCCGGAGTGGCTGATGGGCGGGGTATGATGATGATGATGATGATGGTGGTGGTGGTGAGGATGATGATGAACGAGCTTGTTGGACATTCCTTCAGTAAGTTCCTCCCTGCACAAAGAACAATAGCAAAATACTCCAAGACCGTTTTTCAGAGCCGTCTTTCCCATTGGCTTAGTGGTGCGTTGCGCCAGGGCGCAGGCCTCTCAGGAGCGCCCCAGCGAGTGAGGGAGCTGAGTGGCTTTGCCAGCGGCCTCCCCTTTCCTTGCACGCCTGCCAGCTGCACCCCGCCAACCATATGGCTGGTGGGCAGGCAGCTTGCTTCCCAAGCCTCCATGGGAGGAGAGCGATCCCCGCAGAGGTTAGCGTATATCACCCGTGCTCAGAGATCTGCTCTGTTTGCCAATTTGCTACTGGGGCCAGATTCAAGGTGCTACTATTAGTATATAAAGCTCTTAACAACTTGGGGCCAGTTTACCCATGAGATAACAATCCTATATGCACCCACACAACCGCAGCGATCGGCAGAACTGGCACTCCTACAGGTGCCACATAATACCTGTTCTGTATTTCTAAGAACCTGATCGTTTAATTCGTTTGTGATGCAGGATGCGGGACACCTGCTGGGACATGGGTAGCGCTGTGGTCTAAACCACTGAGCCTCTTGGGCTTGCCAATTGGAGGGTCAGCGGTTCAAATCCCCATGACGGGGTGAGCTCCCTAACCCTAACGCTGTCAGTAGATTTCCCCCCCCCCCCCATTAGACGCAAGGATTTCACATTTCGAGGAAAGTGAAGAGAAGGAACAGGAAGAATGCAGGAGAAGCAGCATGCAAGGCTGAAATCTTACAGCTGCTTACTTAGAATCATAGAAGCATAGAGTTGGAAGAGACCACAAGGGCCATCGAGTCCAACCCCCTGCCAAGCAGGAAACACCATCAGAGCACTCCTGACATATGGTTGTCAAGCCTCTGCTTAAAGACCTCCAAAGAAGGAGACTCCACCACACTCCTTGGCAGCAAATTCCACTGTCGAACAGCTCTTACTGTCAGGAAGTTCTTCCTAATGTTTAGGTGGAATCTTCTTTCTTGTAGTTTGGATCCATTGCTCCGTGTCCGCTTCTCTGGAGCAGCAGAAAACAACCTTTCTCCCTCCTCTATGTGACATCCTTTTATATATTTGAACATGGCTATCATATCACCCCTTAACCTCCTCTTCTCCAGGCTAAACATGCCCAGCTCCCTTAGCCGTTCCTCATAAGGCATCGTTTCCAGGCCTTTGACCATTTTGGTTGCCCTCCTCTGGACACGTTCCAGTTTGTCAGTGTCCTTCTTGAACTGTGGTGCCCAGAACTGGACACAGTACTCCAGGTGAGGTCTGACCAGAGCAGAATACAGTGGCACTATTACTTCCCTTGATCTAGATGCTATATTCCTATTGATGCAGCCCAGAATTGCATTGGCTTTTTTAGCTGCCGTGTCACACTGTTGGCTCATGTCAAGTTTGTGGTCAACCAAGACTCCTAGATCCTTTTCACATGTACTGCTCTCAAGCCAGGTGTCACCCATCTTGTATTTGTGCCTCTCATTTTTTTTGCCCAAGTGCAATACTTTACATTTCTCCCTGTTAAAATTCATTTTGTTTGTTTTGGCCCAGTTCTCTAATCTGTCAAGGTGGTTTTGAAGTGTGATCCTGTCCTCTGGGGTGTTAGCCACCCCTCCCAGTTTGGTGTCATCTGCAAATTTGATCAGGATGCCCTTGAGTCCATCATCCAAGTCGTTGATAAAGATGTTGAATAAGACCGGGCCCAAGACAGAACCCTGTGGCACCCCACTAGTCACTCTTCTCCAGGATGAAGAGGAACCATTGATGAGCACCCTTTGGGTTCGGTCAGTCAGCCAGTTACAAATCCACTGAGTGGTAGCATAGTCAAGACCGCATTTTACCAGCTTCTTTACAAGAATATCATGGGGCACCTTGTCAAATGCCTTGCTGAAATCAAGGTAGGCTACATCCACTGCGTTCCCTCCATCTACCAGGCTTGTAATTCTGTCAAAAAACAAGGTCAGGTTAGTCTGACATGACTTATTTTTCAGAAATCCATGCTGACTATTGGTGATCACAGTATTCCTTTCTAGGTGCTCACAGACTGTTTGCTTAATGATCTGCTCCAGAATATTCCCTGGTATTGATGTCAGACTGACTGGGCGGTAATTATTTGGGTCCTCTCTTTTCCCCTTTTTGAAAATAGAGACAACATTTGCCCTCCTCCAGTCTGCCGGGACTTCGCCTGTTCTCCAGGAATTCTCAAAGATGACTGCCAGTGGTTCTGATATCACATCTGCCAGTTCTTTTATTACTCTTGGATGCAGTTCATCTGGCCCTGGAGACTTGAATACATCTAAACTAGCCAAGTATTCTTGTACTATCTCCTTAGTTATTCTGGGCTGTGTTTCCTCTGCTGAATCATTTGCTCCAAATTCTTCAGGTCGGGCATTGATTTCTTTATCGGAGAAGACTGAGGCAAAGAAGGCATTGAGGAGTTCAGCCCTTTCTGTGTCCCTTGTTTGCATTTCACCATCTTCTCCTCTGAGTGACCCCACTGTTTCTTTGTTCTTCCTTTTGCTACAAACATACCCATAAAAGCCTTTTTTGTTGCTTTTAACCTCTCTAGCAAGCCTGAGTTCATTCTGTGCTTTAGCTTTTCTGACTTTGTGTCTACACGTGCTGGCTATTTGTTTGAATTCCTCTTTGGTGGTTTCCCCCCTTTTCCATTTTTTGTACACATCCTTTTTTAATCTTAACTCAGTTAAAAGTTCTTTAGATAGCCACCCTGGCTTCTTTAGGCACCTTCCATGTTTCCGTCTCATTGGTATTGCCTGAAGTTGTGCTTTTACTATCTCCCTCTTAACAAACTCCCAGCCATCATGAACTCCCTTTCCTTTTAATATTACTGTCCATGGGATCTCACCCAGCACTTCCCTAAGTTTTATGAAGTCGGCTTTCTTAAAGTCAAGAAATTGAGTCCTAGTATGCTTGGCTGCTCCTTTCCGCTGTATAGTAAACTTCAGAAGAGCATGATCACTTGTGCCTAATGATCCTTCCACTTCTACCCCACTAACCAGGTCATCAACATTGGTTAGGACCAGATCTAAAATAGCTGTTCCTCTTATTGCTTCTCCCACTTTCTGGACAACGAAGTTGTCTGCAAGGCCAGTGAGGAATCTGTTTGACCTTATGCTCTTGGCTGAGTTTGACATCCAACAAATATCCGGGTAATTGAAGTCCCCCATTACTACTATCTCCCTTCCTTTTGCATGCTTGGCCATCTGTTCCAGGAAGGCATCATCTATGTCCTCCGTTTGGCTTGGGGATCTATAGTAAACTCCCACAATGAGGTCACTGTTATTCTTCTCTCCCTTAATTTTGACCCAAATGCTCTCACTTTGGCTTTGAGGTTCTAAATCTTGGATCTCTTCACAGGTATACACATCCCTGACATATAATGCCACTCCTCCTCCTTTCTTGTCTGGTCTGTTTCTCTGAAATAGATTGTATCTCTCCATTATTACATTCCAATCGTGGGACTTATCCCACCAGGTTTCAGTGATGCCTATTATGTCATATTTAGTTTGCTGTACCAAGAGCTCAAGCTCATCTTGTTTATTTCCCATGCTTTGCGCATTAGTGTACAGACACGGAAGTCCATTAATCATTCCCCCGTGTCTCTTATTTAAGGATTTTTTCCTCCCACCACTAGGTCTGCGTGCTGTTTGCTCCATTTGGTCTATGACATTTGGATGATCATCTTCATCAATTGATAGACTCCTACCTTCAGGAGCACTGTCTCCCTCCCCCACATTAGTCAGTTCAAAGCCCTCCTGATGAGGTTTCTGAGATTTTTGGCAAAAACATTCCTCCCAACTGTTGTGAGGTGTAGCCCATCGCTTGCCAGAAGTCCATCTTCAAGAAACCGCAGTCCGTGATCTAAGAATCCAAACCGTTCCTGTTTACACCATTTGCGAAGCCAGCTGTTCACTTCCACTATTTTCCCCTCTCTCCCTGGGCCACGTCGTTCAACTGGGAGGACAGATGAGATGACAATTTGTGCATTTAATTGCTTCAATTTCCTGCCCAGAGCCTCATAGTCTCTTTTGATCTTCTAGAGGCTATTGCTTGGGAGTAAGTCCAGTGGTTCTACTCCTTAAAAAAGGTTGACAACTATGGGAAACGGGGGGAGGGGGGAGCCGGAGGGATCTTTGCACCGGATATGCTTAAGATGGCCCTGCCTCTTCTAATGTATAAGCAGCAGCAATCAACATTTACAAGAATGGCCCATGGAAGTTAATTACCACCATCGCTATATTAAATATGTTCATAGCCTTCTTTTCTCCCAAGCTGGAATTTGAGGTGGCTTGTAACATTTTAAAAAACATGATAAATGCAAAGTAATAAAAACAAACTAGTGAAAAACAATAATTAAAATGCATCAGAACACCTTTAGAACCGGCCATTAAAATACAGTTTGCCTTGACAGGAAGCTAGCGGTCACCACTGTCTGCTCCTTCGTTTTCAAAGGCCTGTCTGAACAGGAAGCTTTGGACCTGCTGGCAGAAGAATAACAAAAAGGGAGCCCGTCTAACTTCTATTGGGAGGGAATTCTACAATATAAGCAAGAATTGGACTAGAAATGTCTTTAAGGTCCTTTTGAAGACTTAGCAATGATGGAGCCATGTAGATCTTCCTACATGGTGTGTCTGGGTTTTTGTTATTTTATATTTTTATTGCATTTATTTATTGTGCTCTGGTATTTATATTTACTGTATTGTAGGTTTTTTGTATTTTCTTTTGCCTTAATCCAGTGGTTCTCAAACTTTTTCCCCTGGGCACCTCAAACATGTGGTTACCATTGCTGGACTACAAGACCTGGACTGCAGCATTTTTCAATTACAACTACCATTTATTATGGTGTGGACAGACCATTCTCTTATGCGAAGGAATGGGGCAACAAATTGCACAGTCAAGAGAAGACGGCGGGTTCTGAAAACATCCTCGGAGCCAAAGGCCGAAGAGATAAAGCAGAGCCTCTTCAGCCCAAGAGGGAATGTACATAATGAAGTTGTCAGAGGCACCCATGTGGGGCAGGAATTCTACAGCTCACTTCCAGACTGCCATTGCCCCAAACTTCTGAGAGCAATAGACCACCAAGAGGGCCCTCTCTGCCAGTCTTAACAACCAAGAAGACTTGCAGGCAAGAAGATGGTATTTCTCAGACCCAAGTCATTGGGCGCGGGTGGCGCTGTGGGTTAAACCACAGAGCCTAGGGCTTGCCAATCAGAAGGTTGGCGGTTCGAATCCCCGCGACGGGGTGAGCTCCCGTTGCTCGGTCCCTGCTCCTGCCAACCTAGCAGTTCAAAAGTAAGTCAAAGTGCAAGTAGATAAATAGGTACTGCTCCGGCAGGAAGGTAAGCAGTGTTTCCGTGTGTTGCTCTGGTTCGCCAGAAGCGGCTTAGTCATGCTGGCCACATGACCCGGAAGCTGTACGCCGGCTCCCTCGGCCAGTAAAGCGAGATGAGCACCGCAACCCCAGGGTCGTCCACGACTGGACCTAATGGTCAGGGGTCCCTTTACCTTTACGTTTAAGTCACTTAGGGCTTTGAACACTAGAATTGAACCCAGAATATACACCAGTGTTGCTGGTTTGGGGCAGCGCTGTCCAACTTTAATATCAAAGAAATACGCAACAGTACATCCAGAAATAATATTTTGTTCAATTCTTTTTGTGTAATCCCAATCAACCATAAGCCTAGGCATTTGCAGAGGAATATCCCACAAAGACCAAAGCTTCCCTCATCTCATATTTACATCAGATTTGATACAAAGTTTGATCCCATGCTCAGGTAACTTGCAACCCAAGCCATCTCTGGCTACATCGTCCAGACCCTGCAGTGTTAACATTTTAAAGGCAGACTCTAAAGCAGCTTCCCTGAGTTAACCTGGTGACCCCCAGATGTTTTGGATTCCAAATCCTGTCAGTCCCAGCCGGCACAGGCTGGGGTTTATGGGGGTTAGAATTCAAAACATCTGGAAGGCACCAGGATGGGGGAAGACTGCAAAAACGTAGCTGGATTTTGTTGGCAAACATCAAACTAATAGTGTTTAAGCTGCAAGGATGCGCTTGTCGGAACCCTTCATTATTTTCACATTATGCATTTGCTTGACTGTAAATGCATCTGATTCTATTAATCTCTCTCTTGGAAGCTTGTTAAAGGCACGTGCAATTTGAGCAGCCTGAACAGGAACTTTGTGGCTTAATGGCGACTCAAGAGCACCCTCTTGTGTCTTTTTGTTGCCATTAAAAAAGATCCTCAACCTTGTCAAAACTGATCACATTTTGCACTGCAGCGTACTCTCAAAAACTCCTGATATGTCAGAGAAAACGTATAGGAAATCAGACCATTCCATGTGGTTCGGTCTGGGGCAGGGGTAAACAACATGGTTTTCTCCAGATGTTGTTGGAGCAGCAACATCTGGAGGTAACTTGGTTATTCCTGGATAGCTGCAATCTCTTCTGGGTCACAGGCAGAGCAGGGCTCTTGCTTTTACCTGATCCTGTTGACTGGAGGTGCCAGCAGGAACCAAACTTGTGTCCTTCTGTATACATAGTATACACATGGATAGTCTTGTCCCCCATGAATTTCTCTAATTGTCTTTAAAAACCATCCAAGTTGGTGGCCATCACTGCGTCTTATGGAAGTGAGTTCCATCGCAGGTGGCGCTGTGGGTTAAACCACAGAGCCTAGGACTTGCTGATCAGAAGAAGGTCAGCGGTTTGAATCCCTGCGACGGGGTGAGCTCCCGTTGCTTGGTCGCTGCTCCTGCCAACCTAGCAGTTCGAAAGCACGTCAAAGTGCAAGTAGATAAATAGGTACCGCTCCAGCGGGAAGGTAAACAGCATTTCCGTGCGCTGCTCTGGTTCGCCAGAAGCGGTTTAGTCATGCTGGCCACATGACCCGGAAGCTGTATGCTGGCTCCCTCGGCCAATAAAGCGAGATGAGCGCCGCAACCCCAGAGTCGGCCACGACTGGACCTAATGGTCAGGGGTCCCTTTACCCTTTACCTTTTTACATGAAGAAGGACGTTATTTCATCTCTCCCGAATCTTCCAATATTCAGCTTCACTGGATGTCCATGACTTCTAGTCTTGCATTAAAAGGCTGCATCTAAACATTACAGCATGGATAGTTCAGTTGGTTAGAGCTTGGTGTCTATAATGCCAAGGTTGCGGCTGCATGTTTCTGCATTGCAGAGGGTTGGACTAGATGATCCCCAGGGTTCCTTCCGACTCTGTGATCTGTCTCTTGGCCACTGCATCCAGGGAAGCTCCTCTCCATTTCACAATTGAAGAATGGTTCCCAGCATATGTATTTATCAGCTGATGATTTAACAGTATTGAAGGATGACTTGTGTGTTTGTGAATGGCTCATCCTGGACAGAACTTTCCTTTGACCTCAGGCCACCCAGAGTTTAACCTAAGGCTCCTCCAGATGTCAAGATTATTCAGCATCCGTCCTGATTTGCTTGCACAGTGGAGGCTAGATTATATTGCGGTTTCATTTCATTTGCGGAGCGGTTATATGACAACAAACATCCGCTCTGATTTGTTTCTGGGGTGTTCCACGACTTCCCAGGAACAATTTGTTCACCTCACGCTTTACAATGCAATTCCTAATCACTTTCCAAACCTCAAAATGCCGTAGTGATTTTATTCAAAAAAGTGGATTTGTTGTTCTAGGTCATGGGTAGGCAAACTAAGGCCCAGGGGCTAGATCCGTCCAAATCGCCTTCTAAATCCGGCCCGCTGACCGTCCAGAAATCAGAGTGTTTTTACATGAGTAGAATGTGTGCTTTTATTTAAAATGCATCTCTGGGTTATTTGTGGGGCAAAGGAATTCATTCATTTTTTCCCACCAAAATATAGTCTGGCCCCCCACAAGGTCTGAGGGACAGTGGACTGGCCCCCTGCTGAAAAAGTTTGCTGACCCCTGCAGTAGGTTCTTTTCGCTGCCACCCGGTGGTGACTGGCACTCATTGGCACAGCTGGCTGGAAGGCAGAGAGGGGGAGACGGAGCCAATGGCAGGTCAAGCCAACTAATTTTAAGTTAGAATCCATGGGGAATTTCGAAAAACCAGCGAAATTGTCACAGCTAAAATGGCCGCTGTTTCTTTCATGCTTAAAAAGCTGGGTCAGCATGAGTCAGTGGCCTGCACCGGGTTGTATATATAGAGTGAGAAATGTTAGTTTGGTGTTGGGTTGGTTGGTTGGTTAGTGAAAGCTGGTAGTGTTGATGTGTGTACAGTTGGTTAGTCGCTTTTGCAGAAAGACTTTTAAGAATAAAAGCAGAAAGTACTCTGCAAGGATAATTTTCTCGTGGACTCTTTTATGCCGACAAGGGTCCGAGGACCAGGCTGAGGCAACAATGGGAGGTCAGAACCCTTTCCTTTTTTTTGCAAACACTGACAGGTTATGGGCCCAGTGTTTCTGAGCATGTGCAGAGTGCAAAACAACTGACAGCATCTCAGCAGGGAGCTGTTGAGTCCTGGTGGTTCATGGAGACAATGGCTGTGCATTTGAGCAGTTGGTGGCAAGCTGTAACTGTCTGCAGTGATGCTGGAGCAGCTAGGATCTGAGGATCAGGAAAGCACTCAGCGTCGGCTACTGGAACAGTTTGAACTGCTACAGGACCACAGTACGTGACTCACAGAGCAGCTACACCAGTTGCAGAGTCCGGGATTTTGCCAACAGAACCGGGAAGTGTTTGTTTGAGTATCAACAACTTTTGTGTCTGGATTTTTTACTTCTTGAAAAATATGGCAATCCTACCTGCAATGCACAAACCCAGTGCTCTCCCCCCCAAAATATTTCAGGCTACTCTCATTTTCCTACTCATATTGAAATACCGCCCCTCAATGAGGCCAAACTTAGATTCACAAAATGTTTAGGGGTATGTATACCCCTGCGTCCCACCAGAAAAAAAGCACTTCATGAATCTTTTGCACAACTTGGGTCTCGAACCCACAACCCTGAGAGTAGGAATCTCATGCTCTACCGACTGAGCTATCCCAGCTATAATCCTGATGGGTCATGCAAATTTCATTACAGATAATAGTAATAATAATAATAATAATAATAATAATAATAATAATAATAATAAATTTATTTATACCCTGCCCATCTGGCTGGGTTTCCCCAGCTACTCTGGGCGGCTCCCAAGAGAATATTAAAAACACGATAAAACATCAAACATTAGAAACTTCCCTAAACAGGGCTGCCTTCAGGTGTCTTCTAAAAGTCAGATAGTTGTTTATTTCCTTGACATCTGATGGGAGGGCTTTCCACAGGGCGGGTGCCACCACCGAGAAGGCCCTCTGCCTGGTTCCCTGCAACCTCACTTCCTGCAGTGAGGGAGCCACCAGAAGGCCCTCGGCACAGGACCTCAGTGTCTGGGCTGGATGATGGAGGTGGAGACACTCTTTCAGGTATACTGGGCTAAGGCCATTTAAAGGTCAGTACCAACACTTTGAATTGTGCTCGGAAACGTACTGGGAGCCAATGGAGGTCTTTTAAGGACTGGAGTTATATGTTCTTGGAGGCCGCTACCAGTCACCAACCAGTCTAGCTGCTGCATTCTGGATTAGTTGTAGTTTCCAGGTCACCTTCAAAGGTAGCCCCACGAAGAGCACATTGCAGTAGTCCAAGCGGAGCATGCACCACTTTGGCGAGACAGTCCGTGGACAGGTAGAGTCTCAGCCAGCATACCTTTCACTACCACCTCTGGCCAATTTATTTATTTATTAGTGTCAATATATTTTTAAATCCCTAAAAGGCACACACACACAAAACAACAGAGAACAGTACGTTAGGAACAGTAAAACAGCATTATAAAACCAAAAACGGGTAAAACTAGGAATTCTGAAATAACGGGGTCTTTATAGGTCAGGGAACTCCTGGGCAAAAAGCTAGTGCTTCCTTTCACAGCTGAGATGGAGTGAGGACAAAAGAAAGGAATATAGTGCAGAACTCTGCACACAGAATCACACCGTGGGTAAGAATAGCCTTTTCACCTTAGGTAGCTGATTTTGGGTCTTGCGAACAGGTCTCAGAGGCTAGGTCTGCTACCCAGTGGATGTGATGAAAGGTCAACAAATGGCCATTTGGTTTCTTATTATTGCACCTTGACTGCCAGGGACCAGGTGGATTTTCTGCTTCAGGTACCAAAATGACTTGATTGGGCTTGGTTACTGCACACTGAATATATTGACTTTTTATTTTTCGTACTTTTATGGGTGGAGTGCCTGATTGTACCCAAAAAGGAATGTTATACAGCTGCCAGTCCCCACCTTTATATAACCGCAAGAGAAGACAGACACAAAATGTCCTTTAATGCTTTATTCTCAATTTCGCTGATTAATGCAGTTCTTGTAAGCAAGGCTTCATGTTGCTGCGTACCGTGTGCACAGCATTTTTTAAAAAAATCTGTTTTGCTTTTCTTCTTAAAGGTTAAGCAACTCATATACAACAAAAGAAACCCTCTCCTCTTAGTAATTATGATGCACCACTTACGCTACACATAAAAGAGAAGAGAATGCAGATTATCCAACGCAATGAAAGGAAAACAGCATTCTTCTTCTTTGGCGATCACTCGTAGTCATGTAAAATTGTCTTTCATTAACATGATTTTAACAGTGAGTCCATAGGTGACTGTGCAGGTTTCCGGGCAGGAGTTGGTCACGGTGAGGGTTTGCCAAACGCGCCTTCCTCTTAGCATATTTATCCTTTTCACTCTGATTTTGTGCTTTTTTAATATATGTTTTTATTAATTTTTAGCATACAAAATTATTAAAGACATACCACACAAGTTATTACAGACATATCCTTATTTGGACTTCCCTCAGCACCTCTGATAATCCTCCGTCTTAATTATTTCTCCTGCAGTTCTTAACTTAATATTGCCTTTACATTTTCTAACAAATCATTTCTCCGTTTCCATTTTTACAATATTTCTTAAATTACTCCTCCTCACAGAACTTCTTGTAATCCTACTTTACTTGTAATCCTACTTTGTGCTTTTTCAAAGTCCATGACACCTTTGGTAAAGGCTGTTCTCCAATTGGAGCACTTGCAGGCCAGTGTTTCCGAGTTGTCAGTGTTTATACTACATATTATTTTTTTTACCTTGAGAGAGTCTTAAAACTTCTTTTGTTGACCATCAGCATTATTCTTTCCATTTTTAAGTTTGAATAGAATAGTTGCTTTGGAAGACGATAGTCAGGCATCCAAACAACATGACCAGCCCAGCGAAGTTGACGTTGAAGAATCATTGCTTTAACACTGGTGATCTTTGCTTTTTCCAGTACACTGGTATTAGTTTGCCTGTCTTCCCAAGTGATGTGTAAAATTTTTTGTAGACACTGTTGATTGAATCTTTCGAGGAGTTGGAGATGGCATTTATAAGTGATTCATGTTTCACAAGCATTCGGTAAGGTTGGTAGTACAATAGCTTTGTAAACGAGCATTTTGGTTTCCATGTGAATGTCTTGGTCCTCAAACACTCTGCGCTTCAATTGGGAGAAAGCTGCACTCGCAGAGCTCAGGCAATGCGGGTTTTTGGCATCAATGTCGGCCGCTGTGGAAATAACTGCCCAGGTAGCAGAAGTGATCAACACTTTCCAATGTTACACATTGAGTTGGATTTGTGGCACTGCAGAAGGGTTGTTTTGTGCTTGGTGCAGCACTTTGGTTTTTTGGCTGTTGAACAATATGCCAAGCTTTTCATAAGCTTCTGCAAAGATATTTAGGATGGTTTGGAGGTCATCCTCTGAGGGTGCACAACACTACCTTGTCATCAGCATACTGAAGCTCTCAAACCAGCCAGAAGGTTTTAAATGCTAGGAGGACCCCTGTTGTCTGTCTTCATATTTATATTAAACAGTACCAGTTTTTAAGCAGAGGTTGGATGGCCATCTGTCATGGATGATTTAGCTGAGATTCCTGCATTGCAGGGGGTTGGACTAGATGGTCCTTGGTGTCCCTTCCAACTCTACAATTCTATGATTCAATTACTTATTCTGCTATAAACTTGTCTGTGATTTTTTTTCTTTCCCCTCCCTTGTCATTTTTAGCTTATTTGTTAATTGTCCATTTAAAGAAATCTGCCACGTCACTTGCTGTCACCATGTTGTGAGAGTTGCCCCTTCCAAAAACTGCCAACTACAAACCTGGCCGCAACCAGTAAATATCCAATTAATGGTTTAAAGTGAACATGCAGGTTTTCACCTTGAAATAAATTCAACAGGGCTAGCTCATTGGTTTTCTGAAGGCGTTGGGCTTTGATTTCACAAATCTCTGCGAAGATGAAATCGCCAGGAGACTTTGTCGCATTGCCACCACATGTGGAGAAAGGTTCCCTTAATTTTGCTCCCACTGCAACACAGTGGGGCATTGGATTAATATGCTGCAGGCATAAGATGCCATTTCTGAATAGTTTTCAGTGCAATTTCTTTGCATGAAACTGAGATTGCTTTGTAGGCGGGGTTTTGTCCACATGCACACAGCATCATTCTAATAATCTAACGGTTCTTTGGCTTGGGCGGAGGGCAGGAGAAATGTTGGTTGCTGCTCTGCTTCAGGCAGCAAAATGTCTTGGGCTGTTCCTGACTACTGGCCTATTCATCCTGTGTCTACTCTACCTCTCTGGCTGCTTGACACCCTTGTTTAAATTGGAGGATGCCAAGAATCAAACCTAGGATCTTTTGCATGCCGAGTACGAATCCTCATCAGCGACTGCCTTTCCCCATCACAATGCAAATGGTAAATTATAAGCAGTGACTTCAGGCTGCATTTGCATCCATCTTTCCAAGCTATCTTTTCGTTCTAGGCACTAAATAAGCAACTAAATTGCATACCGATGGCTTTTGCAGCGGAATGGATTCTACTTTTGCTAGCTTCAGCAGCAATCAAAAGTGCTTCGGCTTCCTGAGCTGTCTGCATGGCTGCATAAGTAACTTGTCTTATACAAGGTCAGGCAAGCTGCCCCCTCCCCAAGCAAACTGCTGGGGAATCTGTGGCACTCCAGGGCCAAGACCCCCAGCAGCCAGCATGGCCAAAGGTGATGGGTGTGCCAGGGCACATTCAAATCATACATTCAAAGCACTATGATATACTCTAAGCAGTCAAGGTTTTCCCCAAAGAATTATGGGAGCTGTAATTTGTTAAGGATGCCGAGAGTTGGCCAGAGACTCCTATTGCTTACTCAGAGTTAGAATTTCCTGAGCAGCTTAACAATCCATCTCTCTACCCAGGGAACTCTGGGAATTGTAGTGTTGTGAGAGGAATAGGGACCTTTTAAAAAGCCATTTACATTGGTAGCCATTACTCCTTCCAGTGGCAGCGAGTTCCATAGTTTAACTATGTGTTGTGTAGGTCCGAGCGATTTCTGATTTTCAACATTGCAATATTCTGTATCACCAGTTAAACATCACAATATACCGATAAAGTATATCACAATGTCTGAAATAAGGACAGAGCTCTGTAGAGGCATTGGCTGCCTTCACAGTTTCCCCTACATTGTGATTTTTGCATAGCACATCCACCCACCCACTGTCACGGTCCAGTTCACGAGCAATTGAAGTGCCGGCAGCAGACATCAGGACTGGGGGCAAGATGGCGGGGTGGGAGCAGGAACGGGGGTCCAGAAGCCAGGAAGCCAAGAGTCCGAGGGTCAGAGAGCCAGGAGTCAAGAAGCCGAGGGTCCGAGGGTCAGGAAGCAAGGAGTCATGAGGTCAAGGGTCCGAGGATCAAGAAGCAAGGAGTCAAGAAGCCAAGGTTGAAGAATCAGGAAGCAAGAAGCCAAACGCAGCAAGGCGGGAAACGTGTTGCTGTGGCAAAGAGCTGAAGGGAAATGCTGACCTTATATCCCTTCCCAGCTCTTGCCACCAGGTGCTGTGAGTTACCAATCGGCCTCACCTGTGATGCCACATCTTGCCTCTTCAGAACAAACTTAGGAAGGCCCCAGTCCTGCAAAGTCCTATTGGTCACAGGGCCTGGCTTCTGCATGCACTCCTGACACCCACCATGATTCGCGATATATTGCCAGGTCAAAAATTATGAAACCAATATCACTATATGGACTGCAAACCGGTTTTAGATGTTATATCAGTATATTGTCCAGCCCCAGGGCTCTGTGTAGAAGTACTTTAGCTGTCCTGCATGAGTTTGACCAAACTGTGGGAGGCAGTGGAAGGCAGGAGTGCCTGGTGTGCTCTGGTCCATGGGGTCGCGAAGAGTCGGACACGACTAAACGACTAAACAACAACAACATACACTTTCTGCATGCCACGCATAATTATATATACAGTGGTGCCCCGCAAGACTAACGCCTCGCAAGACGGAAAACCCGCTAGACGAAAGGGTTTTCCATTTTGGAGGCGCTTCGCTAAACGAATTTCTCTATGTGGTTGCTTCGCAAGATGAAAAAATCTTGCGAGTTCCCGCGGTTTTTTCCTGCTCCCCCCCTTTCCTAAGCCGCTAAGCCGCTTATCAGCTGTTCCGCTGATAAGCCGCTTAACAGCTGATCGCTAAAAGCCGCTAGACCGCTAATAGCGTTAATCCGCTAAGCTGTCAATGGGTTTGCTTCGCAAGACGAAAAAACCGCTAGACGAAGAGAATCGCGGAACGGATTCTTTTCGTCTTGCGAGGCACCACTGTACTTCTAGCATGTCACCTTTTACCTGCCTTCTCTCTAAAGTCCCAAACACTGCAAGCTTTCCCTATAGGAAAGTTTAAAGCTCGTCCAGGGGCTTCACTTGTCATTGGCTCTGGCGCCACCTACTGTTGGCCTCCTTGATTTTTGTCCCGCTAGCTCCAAAGAGACCAGCCGTCGTCACCTGCAGGTTGGGCAAGATGCTCCCTGGATTTGAAACAGGCTTGGACTTACGACCAGGGTCGCCCAGAATCCTGCCAGCAAGTGAACCAGGGTTCTCAGATGCTCGACGTCTTTGCAAGGCAGCTTGGGAGAGGCGGATGGGTCCTGACAGATAGCGGAAGAGCGTATGTCGAGCATGACCCATTTTCCAAAGACGCCTGCGCTGGGTATCTATGGTACGATGAGCGACTGACGGAACAGAGAGTGACACGGACCTTTAGCAGCTAGGAGCTCAAGCTCTCACTCGAGGGCAGAGCGTATGCAAAATGAAACACTGTCAGAAAGAGTAGCAGAAGAAGGGAGAGAGAAAAAGATTCACAGAACAGGATTTAGAGGGGAAAGCCTTGCCTGCCTGCCTGCCTGCCTGCCTGCCTGCTACTCCTGCAAAAATGCTTAGCTCTTTATGGTGTCACCCTAGAAAAGTCTGTATGAGACTCTTAATCTCAGGGTTGCGGGTTCAAGCCCCACATTGGGCAAAAGGTTCCTGCATTGCAGGGGGTTGGACTAGATGACCCTCGTGGTCCTTTCCAACTCTACAATTCTAAACTGCTATCTCAAGGCAATTGCTTTATTCATTCATTTCATAAAATTATACACCGTACTGCTTGATTGTAAGAAACATCAAATGCCGTCATTCTAGATATCTGAGTAGGATAAGGCAATCTCTCTCTCTCTCTCTCTTTTAAGGCAATCTCATGTAAGAGAATAAAAAACTTAAAAGCAACTCTGTGCCCAGAGAACTAGTAGGCTCCTTACTGATGGTGGCGCCATTAGTGATCTCTCAGCAATGGAAGAACCAGACTGAAATGCCCCTGAACATACATATGGGAAAATAATATTTGGGATACAGTAATGTATGGAAGTGAGAGCTGGACCATCAAGAAGGCTGGTCACCGAAGAATTGATGCTTTTGAATTATGGTCTTGGAGGAGACTCTTGAGAGTCCCATGGACTGCAAGAGGATCAAACCTATCCATTCTGAAGGAAATCAGCCCTGAGTGCTCACTGGAAGGACAGATCCTGAAGCTGAGGCTCCAATACTTTGGCCACCTCATGAGAAGAGAAGACTCCCTGGAAAAGACCCTGATGTTGGGAAAGATTGAGGGCACAAGGAGAAGGGGATGACAGACGACGAGATGGTTGGACAGTGTTTGCGAAGCTACAAACATGAGTCTGACCAAACTGCGGGAGGCAGCGGAAGACAGGAGTGCCTGGCGTGCTCTGGTCCATGGGGTCACGAAGAGTCGGACACGACTAAATGACTAAACAACAACAACGTCTGAGCGTCTCACCAGACACAGGAGGGCAATTAAAGGTATAATGAATACAGACATCTTTCTGAGAAACGTGGACCCCTTTCTTTTGTAGCACCCTGCTTGTGGTTAACGCTTAGCTGGAATGAAATATTCAACGCAGCAATAGAGAAATTAAAATAGTAATTTATTTGTCAGACAAATAAATGAGAGGCTCAGTGGTACATGGTTACCAAGCTCTGGCCTGGCCTCCTGCCATTCTGGCCAGCACTTATATTTCCTTAATCCAGCCCCCTTGCTCCTCCTGTGGCTGCCTCTGTCCAATCAGCCTGGTTGAAATTCCTATTGGCTGTTTGCTAGAACCAATCACAAGAGATACACCCATTTCCTCGCCCTTTTATGGAACACAAAGAGCTATATATTGTTACATCTATAAATGACAAATAAGTAGTAATATATCTTACATATGTCTCAACAAGGAATCTTAATTACCAGCTCACCTCTTGCCCTCCTTGCCCTATTGCCTTCTAAAACAGATGGTTAATCTTAAATTTTTATCTTCAACAGATGTCAAGGATCTTGAGTTCACATCAACATTGAAAGATCTCCTTCATTTGATGGTTTCTAAACAAAAAGGCCTGACAACTATATATCAGGAGTGCTCGATGGCGTCTCCTGTCTGGCAGGAGGCTGGGCTCATTTGCCCCTCTGGTCTCCTATTGCAATATGACTCTATGAAATAAGAATCTAGCATTTCTTAAATCCTTTGCATAATTACATTTAAGCCAATATATTTAAGCTAATATATTTCATACATTATCATAGGTAGCCTTTTAAAAGGAATAAGGCCTTTGTAAAGTAAAAAAGGAACTCAGTAAAAAACAGCTTTAAAAGAAGCCTCTTCAGTTTACACCCCTCCTTTCACAGCCAGCTAGATGCTTCTCCATTGCTCTTGGCCTTTCAACCTTAGGAAGAAGATATGGCTCATTTTACTGGGAGGCATTTGTCTGGCAGGGCAAAAAACCCAGAATAAAATTTAAGATTTTAACTGATGCAAAAGAAAGGGGGGGTTTTGCGCTGCCGGACTTAAGACTCTATTATGAAGCAGCAGCTTTCTGCTGGCTGAAGCAATGGCTACTTCTTGAAGACACAGATATTTTAGATTTGGAAGGGTATGATAACAATTTTGGCTGGCATGCATATTTATGGTATGACAAGGCAAAGATCTATAAAGGCTTTAAAAATCATATTGTCAGAAAAGCTTTATATAATGTTTGGAATCGATATAAGGATTTGTTGGAAAATAAAACACCCAGATGGTTGTCACCAATGGAAGCTAGAGCAGTTAAAAAACTTAATATGGATTCAAATTGGCCAAAATATAGTGAAATTATAGAGTATGATGGTGAAAAAGTCAAATTACAGAGCTTTGAGAAATTAAAATCCAAAGTTCGAGACTGGTTACATTATTATCAGATAAATGAGACTTTTAAGCAGGACAAGAAATTAGGATTTCAGAAAGAGAGGTCAAAATTGGAAACAGAACTGTTAGAGACCAATATTAAGAATTTGTCTAAAATGTATAACTTGTTGCTGAAATGGAATACACAGGATGAAACAGTTAAATCAGCTATGATTAAGTGGGCACAAGATGTTGGTCATGATATTATGTTTGCTGACTGGGAGCAGTTATGGACCACAGGCCTTAAATTTACGGCATGTAGTGCCTTGAAAGAAAACATAATGAAAATGATCTATAGGTGGTACATGACTCCAGTCAAGCTTGCAAAGATATATCATTTGCCCAATAATAAATGCTGGAAATGTAATGAATGCGAAGGAACTTTCTATCATCTTTGGTGGACCTGCCCAAAGGTTAAAGCCTACTGGGAAATGATCTATAATGAAATTAAGAAAGTCCTTAAGTGGACATTTGCAAAGAAACCGGAGGCTTTTCTCTTGGGCATGGTCGGCCAATTGGTACCAAAGAAAGATAAAACCTTTTTTATGTACGCAACCACAGCAGCAAGAATTCTCCTGGCAAAGTATTGGAAGATGCAAGAATTACCTACTCTGGAAGAATGGCAGACGAAGGTGACTGAATTTATGGGACTGGCAGAGATGACCAGCAGAATCCGTGATCAAAGGAGAGAGACGGTGGAAGAAGACTGGAAAAAATTTAAACTATATCTTAAGAACTGTTGCAAAATTTCGGACTGATAAAATGTTAAGGGTCAAGAAATAAAGAACTATAGCTGTAAATAGTTAAGTTAAGAAAATTTTGAGGGAAACGAAATATTGAAAAGGAATGAAGGATTGCTAAAAATTTCTGAAACAGGGGTGCAGTGAAGGGGAGGCGTGGGGAAGTCATGTGTTGTTTATTTGTGTGTTTTTTGGTTTTATGAAAATTAATAAAAATTATTTAAAAAAAAAAAAAATTTACTGGGAGGCAAATGGTGTTATTTTACCCATTTATCCACCCTTAATTTAGTACTTTGCAACATGCAAGGTCAGGTCTGTAACTCCCTTTTTTTATGACTTTGAGAATTGTTTTTCTGCTATAAATCAGGGGGCCCCTTTCCTAGGAGGAAAAACATTGCCAAGGCCTTTTAGGCAGCTGGTCTTTTGCCTGGCATGAAACATTTGAAAATCTTTAAGCTTATTTTAAAATGCAAGCCCTGATTAAACATATAGAAGCTTTGATAAAAATGCAGGCTTATGATTAGATGCCTCACTTTAAGTATGTTAATAGCCAAAATCAAGACCTTCCTATTCCAATCGCTCAGTATTCTCAGTGGAGAGGTTACGTTAAGTAATATGTTTGAATGTTGATTGTGTAAGTTTATGTCTAGAGATAATGGATAAAACAAACACCATTATTGCTGCTGCTGGATAAGCGTTTAATGGGCTTCTGAGATCTTTGGATGACAGCCACCATGTTGTGGGGTTCTCCTATGCCCCACCGTGACTTCATTTGGGGGACCGCTTTTTGTGCTAAAGGCCAAAGTTGTGGTTAAAGCCTTCCTGGGAACTTCTCAGCCACAGGGAAGAAATATCAGCCGCTTTTCTTTCTGGGCTTGGCTACCTGGTGCCCTGCAGCCCAGTGGGTGGACCAGGACTGCATGATTCTCCCAGCTGTGTTTTTCCATGACACAAACCAGCCTGCTTGCTTCTGTTATGTAAATGAGGCTCTTGTACTTACAGAGGCCTGGTCTTTGGTCTCCTCCCAGCTTCTCACAAAGTATGAGTCATCTTCCAGCTGAGGACACTGTTACTTGTTCCCAGCCAAAGTTCAAGGTGCTCTTTTTGATCTTCATGAAGTTGGGGGGGGGGGAATCTTTTTCAGATTGAGGTCTGCATTCCCTTCTGGGCAGTTTCTGAGGGCCACATACCAGTGGTGGACAGGGCCAAAGTGGGATTACATTTTACCTGTTGTACAGTGAGCTACTTGCTACTAGCACTGAGATTTTTTACACATCACTTGGGAGGATAGGCGAACTAATACCAGTGTACTGGAATCATAGAATCATAGAATCATAGAGTTGGAAGAGACCACAAGGGCCATCGAGTCCAACCCCCTGCCAAGCAGGAAACACCATCAGAGCACTCCTGACATATGGTTGTCAAGCCTCTGCTTAAAGACCTCCAAAGAAGGAGACTCCACCACACTCCTTGGCAGCAAATTCCACTGTCGAACAGCTCTTACTGTCAGGAAGTTCTTCCTAAGAAGCAAAGATCACCAGTGTTGAAGCAATGATTCTTCAACATCAACCTCGCTGGGCTGGTCATGTTGTTTGGATGCCTGATTATCATCTTCCAAAGTAGTAGTAGTAGTAGTAATAATAATAATAATAATAATAATAATAATAATAATAATAATAATAATAATTTATAATTTATACCCTGCCCATCTGGCTGGGTTTCCCCAGCCACTCTGGACGGCTTCCAGCAGAATATTAAAAAACAATGATTCATCCAGTATTAAAAGCTTCACTAAACAGGGCTGCCTTCAGATGTCTTCTAAAAGTCCGATAGTTGTTTATTTCTCCGGCATCTGATGGGAGGGTGTTCCACAGGGTGGGCGCCACTACTGCAACTACCCTATTCTCAACTTAAGAATGGAAAGCAAAATACTGGTGGACAACAAAAGAGGTTTAAAGACGTTCTCAAGGCAAATCTTATAAAATGTAATATAACCAGTGATAACTGGGAAACACTGGCCTGCGAGTGCTCCAGTTGGAGAATAGCCTTTACCAAAGGTGTTGGGGTCTTTGAAGAAGCACGGACTCAGGGCAAAAAGGAGAAGCAAGCTAAGAGGAAGGCACGTTTGGCAAACCCTTACCATGATCAGCTCCCGCCCAGAAACCTCTGTCCCCACTGTGAAAGGACATGTGAATCCAGAACTGGCCTCCACAGTCACTTATGGACTCACTGTTAAAATCATTTTCATGGAAGACAATCTTACTCGGCTACGAGCAATTGCCACAGAAGTAAGAAGAACTAGGACTGTGCAACAAATCTGTCTGAAGAGGCTGGTGTCTGGGGATGGAAGGTGGCTGAAATTCACCTTCAGAAGCCGGTTGACAGAAGCCAGTAGAAATTTGTGGGTAGAAGCCTGGGAATACCGGTAAATGTGAATAGAGGTTTTGAATGTGGCAGAGGCAAAATGTGTGTGCCTGAGCATGGAAGGGATATGCGAAGCGAAATTGGTTGATATTCCATCTTTAATTTATGTACCACTCACATGCCCAAATGGCTTTTAAGCAGCTTATATGAATAATATTGGTTGTATGTGTGAGCTCTTGGGGTTCTTTTCTTCCTCTCAGAAGAGTTACTCAGAAAGTCTTCCTACATCTTCACAGCAGCAGCAGCAGCAGCAGCAGCAGCAGCAGCAGTCCACTCCTCTCTTGGTGGATTCCCATGACAGGAATAACCACCTCACTCATCCAATTTTTTCTCTAAAGTCTTTATTATTTACATTACAAGTTGCATAACAGTAGTGGCCTGAAGAGCTATGTGCATATCTCTGCTCCCTTCGGCCATCTGGCCAGAGAGAGACAGACTCACAGGCTTATTATGGCACACACTGACCAACCCTGACTGCCTCACAATTCATGGTATCTCCTCCAGATATGCCCTGATAAAGATGCCTGTGGCTGGGGAGAATTCTCATGGCTAAGCGGATGTTTTAGGCGTGCTTCAAGGATCCTTTCAAGTTTATTTTGGCAATACACCAACAGCATGAAACCCTGTGGAAGTTGGCTGGCAGAAGTTAGTGGATGAAACCACTGGGCAGAAGGTGAGGTTTTCTGAAGACCACCCGAGAAAGCAATTAAGACAGCTGTGCTGGTTAAGCAAGGCAGCTTATATTTCTCAATAAATGTCTCTCCATAGACATCCACCTTTGGCATCCATTATTTTTTTTCAAAGATAGGTAATAGAAGCTAGCATCAGTACATAGGGCTGCCAAACGTTCAGATTTTCCCGGACATTACAACTTTCTGGGTGTCCCAGTTTTTACTTTTTGAAATATGGCAACCCTATCATTCTATAAAGGGACGTGGGTGGTGCTGTGGGTTAAACCACAGAGCCTAGGACTTGCCAATCAGAAGGTCGGTGGTTTGAATCCCTGCGACGGGGTGAGCTCCCATTGCTTGGTCCCAGCTCCTGCCAACCTAACAGTTCCAAAGCATGCCAGTGCAAGTAGATAAATAGGTACCGCTCCAGCAGGAAGGTAAACGCCATTTCCGTGCGCTGCTCTGTTTTGCCAGAAGCGGTTTAGTCATGCTGGCCACATGACCCGGAAGCTGTACGCCGGCTCCCTTTATCATTATATAAAATGTACATATCACTTGATTGGGGGGGGGGGTCAAAGCAGGTTACAAAAATGATATGCCACCTCTTTTGCTAAATTCATGCCCTTCTCTTCCACTTGGAACAGCTTTTATGTGCTTTATTATTGGAATTATATATATAATGCATAAAATAAATAAATAATGCAGTTTTACAAGCAGGCCACAAGAGGCTAGGACGACCCCAGGGAGTGTGCTCAGGAACACCAGATGACTGTCAAACACCGGTCTACTGCTCCTTGAAAAGAAAAGAAAAAGCAACTATGATAAACCCTCAGCATCCTCCAGCTGCGTCCAAAATGATGCATGCAAAGCAGAATGCATTTTTAAAATCAGGCTCGCCCATGAACTTTTGATATTGTAAATCCCACTCATTATCCTCAAGAAAAGTAAGTAAATAAATAAAAAAGTATGTGTGCGTTGGGGGGTGGAGTTGTTGTTTCTTGGGTGTGTGTGTGTGTGTGTGGAATTACCCTAGGGAAGGGAGGATATACCTGTATTGAAGGGCTAGACAATAAATAATGAATATTACTCAGTAGCCTCATCCTGGTTTGCACAGACGGCCTTGTCCTGAGTGATTATGACCCTCGGATGTACATGCATGATTAATGATCTCGTTCCCTACAGGCAACCATAACAGGAGGAGGACGATGTCAAACCTGTTTTAAACAAAAGCCAGGCGTCACTCTGCAGCAGATTCTAGGATTACCGCCCACAAAATGACTAACCTTCCAGCTGGGTTTTTACACGGCAAGTGGGATCTGCAACAAAATGTTGCAGCATGGAGTGTTCTCCGATCAGAGTTGCTGTCTCTCCATCCCATCCCCTGCTTTTTATTTTCCTTTTCCTTGCTGACATTCCATGCCCATTGAAGCTGGTCCAAAGGCTCAGGACCAGGCGACTTAACTTCAGGAATAGCTCAGTTGGTAGAGCACGAGATTCTTAATCTCAGGGTGTTGGGTTTGAATCCCACATTTGGCAGAAGAATCCTGCACTGCAGGGGGCAGGGCTAGATGACCCTCGTGGTCCCTTCCAACTCTACAATTCTATGATTCTGGCAGCACGTACACCTCCTTTGCTTCAGAGGATCACCACCAAATAGCCCTCGTTGTTCAGGTTGCACCTGAAGCAGATACACGCTTCCTTCTAAAAATATTTATTGGTGCTGAAACTTCTACACTGGCCAGAGTTGTATTATTACACTTATTGTAATAATGCAAATTTATTCTTGGAAATTTTATTTTTTGGGGGGGGGCGGGTATGAAGAAACGAAAACAGTAAATCGATCAAAATAAACAAACCCCTCTGGGGCTTTTCCAGTTTCTATTCTATCCGTCAATTCCAATTTGAAACTGCCCATTGCTGAGTGAGAAGACTAAATTAAGCTCAGCTGGGTGGCAAAGTCTGTTTAAATAAAGTTAAGTTTCAAGCGAAGTGGCTCCAATGTTGGATAAAGGGAAACTGCAATGGACATCCATAGAAAATGATATAGTTCGTGGTGCGCTAATGTAATAGCGAGTTACTACAACATCATCATCATGGCTCACAGGGAACTGGGTGGTTAATGAAAGGTCTGAGAAATGGAGAGTGTGACAGGCAGGTCAGTGACTCAGGACAGAGGGGGTAGTCAGCAGTATCTTGGGAGATCTGGAGGAAGTGTTAAGGCCAATGAAAGATGTCTGGGAGCTGGAGCAGCAAAAAGCAGGGCAGGCTCTATTAGGCCGAGTGAGGTGGGTGCCACAGGTGCTGGGCACCTGGCAGGGACGGCACTGCTGAGTCTACAAACTTAGCCTTCTCTCCCTAGAGAGACTTGCCTGGCTCCCACACTGCAATCCTTTAACGCCAGGTGAAAACATTTTTGTCCTTCACATTCAAAGCGCATTTCTCCTCTCAAGGAATTCCAGGCACTGTAGTGTGTTAAGGTTTGCGGGGAACTATAACTGCAAGTAAACTGCAATGCCCAGAATTCTTTGAGGGGAAGAAGAATGTGTTTTGAACGTGCTCTAAAAGTATAGTGCGCACACTGCCTTAGCTGGTCAGCCAGGTATCTCCCTTCTGAATGTAGAGGAATTTTTTAGGCTGGGGGAAAACAACAACCTTGGTTCATGAATGTTAGGAGCAAGCCAGCAATAAATCACACAGAGTATGAAAAGTACATTCTTAATTAGAAGAAACAAGGTCTGTTCAGGAGTGCCTAATGAGCAACTCTTCTCTGGTAGGTCCCGCCCCTGTGAGGCAGTTGTGGAGGCTGAAGGTCCCCACCTTAACACAAGTGCCTAAATCTGTTCCCCCCAAGTCCTTCCCAAGTAACCTGAGACTACGCTGGCACACCTGCCTTTGCTCCTCCCACTTCATACCTCTCCTGGTCCTGGGAGACCAGGCGTGAGGGTAGCTGGTCGCAGCAGGAGGGGGAGACACCCATGCTTCTTCACCAGCCTGACTCATCTCTGCCTTTTGGCTTCCCTCCGTCAGCTTCTGCCTCTGATTCTTGACTTCTCTCTGCCACAGGGGCGTAGGAAGGGGGGGCGGGGGGGCATTCCGTCCCAGTGCCATCATGGGTTTTTTCTTTTGACAGCTTATCAAGGAACAATTACTGCCCTACTAGGGCGGTTCATCGGACGCAGGTGGCGCTGTGGGTTAAACCACAGAGCCTAGGACTTGCCGATCAGAAGGTCGGCAGTTTGAATCCCCACAACGGGGTGAGCTCCCATTGCTCAGTCCCTGCTCCTGCCAACCTAGCAGTTTGAAAGCACGTCAAAGTGCAAGTAGATAAATAGGTATCGCGACTGGCAGAATCCGAGACCAAGGAGAAGAGTTGGTGGAAGAAGAGTGGAAGAAATTTAAAGTTTATCTTCAGAAATATTGTAAAATTAAGGAATGTTAGAAAGATGTTGGGGAAAAAAATTATGTGGTTTTAGCAGAAAGGATATAAAGGATTAAGTAAAAATGAATTGGTGAAAGAGAGAAGGTAAAATTATAATATGTTAAGATAAATTATTAGGATAAAAACAAAGTTGGAAGGATTTGCTGGAATATTTAATTGAATTAGAATACAAAAATGGGAGGCGTGAGGATGTCAAGGAAATAAGTGAATGTAAGTAAGTGAGTTAAAGGTTTGACTTGTTTTTTATTTCTTTTTTCTTTTTTCTGTTTTTTGATGATATATATTGTTTTTTTTTCTTTTTCTGCCTTGATTGTTTTCTTTTCTTTTTTTTCTGTAACCTTTAAAATCTTAATAAAAACTTATTTTTTTTTTAAAAAAAAGATAAATAGGTACCGCTCCGGCGGGAAGGTAAACGGCGTTTCCGTGCGCTGCTCTGGTTCGCCAGAAGCGGCTTAGTCATGCTGGCCACATAACCCGGAAGCTGTACTCTGGCTCCCTTGGCCAATAAAGCGAGATGAGCGCTGCAACCCCAGAATCGGCCACGACTGGACCTAATGGTCAGGGGTCCCTTTACCTTTACCTTAGGGCGCTTCATAAAAAAACTTTTTTTAAAATGCCTGCTCCAAAGGTCTTATTTTACTACACTAGGGATTATATAGCTATATCTGAAATTTCATGCATATCAATTAATATCTTGACCCTCCTCCACGAAAATAACTGTTTACTTGGCCGTTTTCATATGTCACAAAGGCTGAAATTTCAATTCAGTGGAGCCAAAACACAATCCATCCTGTAGATTTAAGTATCTGTCCACAGTCGTCTATTTGTTATCAGGGGCCCAGAATCCACATCCCTTTGTAAGAAAATATGAAATGACGTAAAACCATTTTTGCAAGCCAAAACCCCCCACAAAAAACCCCCACAATGTGTGTGTGGGGGGGGGGGGTGTGACAAGAAATTTTCTGCACCAGGTACCACCTGACCTTCCTACGCCTCTGCTCTGCCATAGACTCTTCCGGCTCACTAAACCCTGTTAACCTCTTCAGCTTCCAACACCTCCTTCCTGTCTTCTGAGCCTTTTCCCCTCTGTATCCAGTCAGTCCGTGACAATGAAGCAGAATTTCTTTTCAAATGTATGCAACCCCAAGGACAGAAAATTACAAATCTTGTTTATGTAGTGGTGTTAATGAACGCCAGTGATGCTGTCATGCATATCACAGGGAATGAATAGAAGAGGTGGTCCTTTTTTTGGGGGGGGGGGGACCAGATTTCAGTTGCCTTTAGCGCTTCTCTGAGCTTCTCTGACAAACTGCACTACATGACAATGAGAGATTTGGTAGGTCAGTTTTACCATCCACAGACCTGAGATCTTCTGGTATCAAATGACCATCTTCTTTATCCTTCACCTCCCATCAGCCAACACAATCTCCTCAACATGCAATCTCCTCAACAAAGGATTTATTGACTAGCCACTTAAACAGCATTAAGGAAGCAATAATTTGATGATACACCTTGATGTTCAATGGGGTTTGGCAAACCAGAAAACTGCAGAAGACTACTCTAGTGACTGCCTATTCATTCTTAAAGTAGGGGTGCTAAACCCAGACCCTGAGAGACATTCTCTAGTATGAAGGGTGCTTCCAGACAGGTATTTATTATGGGATTATTAGGATGCGGGTGGCGCTTGTTGTGGGGATCAAATGAGGAGGAGGACAACCATGTGTGCCACTTTGAGCTCCTTGGAGAAAACAGTGGGATATACTGTAATTGCAATCAACAAATTTTCAACAAACACCATCAGAAACTAAAAATAATAATAATGCACACCAACAAATGAGTTACTTACAACTATTCCCTTTGTTATAAACATGGCATCTTTTGTTAACGAAGTATTTGCATAGAATTGCAAACCCCAAAGATTAGCCCAATCCCTCCTTGATCACTGTTAAATACATTCCATCAAGGAGTATCATTCCAAGTGATTCTGTCACAGGGCTCAGCGAAGTAACGTGATTTGAGAGGAACTCCAACCTGCTCAGCTAATCCCTGCACCAGATCACTGGGCCCAAAAATATTCTCCTAATTAGCTGGATGGCAGCAACATCAAGGCTGCCTACCTGGTAGCACTACGGCACTAAAGGAGATCAAGGCGCTGCGATAGTCAGCAAAGGCCCTTCTGAATGGAAAGGTGATGTGAAAGCAAAGTGCACAATCCCCAATAGAAAAGTCAATTATCTAAGCTATCTGATTTGGCTGTGGCTCATACAAAGCTGGAACTGAAGATGCCAGGGTGTTAGGTAAAGGTAAGGGGAGCTCACCCCGTCACGGGGATTCGAACCACCGACCTTCTGATCGGCAAGTCCTAGGCTCAGTGGTTTAACCCACAGCACCACCCGCCAGGGTGTTAGGTGCATGGAAATGCTTGAAACCACTTTTCTTCGATTTCTTCAGACCCTAAAAAGCCCACTGGGTAACCTTGGGCTATTCACTACCTCAGCCTCAACTACCTCACACGGTTGTTGCAGAGTTCCAGTGAGGAAGGGGAAAGCCGTCTATGCCACCTTGAGCTCCTCGGGTCTCCCTTGAGAGGTTGTGGACTATCCTTCATTGGAGGTTTCTAAGCAGAGGTTGGATGGCCACCTGTCATGGATGCTTTATCTGTGATACCTGCATTGCAGGGGGCCGGACTAGATGACCCTCGGAGTCCCTTCCAACTTTATGATTCCTCGCATGCATTTTAAGGAATGATTAACCACCCCAGCTGATCCATAGATCTTTTTGCACCAACTTTTTCTGGGTCACAATACCAACTGCAATGGTAGGGTGGTGCTGTGGTCTAAATCACCAAACCTCTTGGGCTTGCTGATTAGAAGGTCCGCAGTTCGAATCCCTGCGACGGTGGTGAGCTCCCGTTGCTCTGTCCCAGCTTCTGCCAATCTAGCAGTTCGAAAGCACACCAGTGCAAGTAGATAAATAGGTACCGCTGCGGTGGGAAAGTAAACAGCATTAACATGCGCTCTGGCTTCCGTCATGGTGCTCTTCCGTCATGGTTGCGCCAGAAGCAGTTTAGTCATGCTGGCCACATGACCTGGAAAGCTGTCTGTGGACAAACACCGGCTCCCTTGGCCTGAAAAGCAAGATACGCCTCAAGTCAGTGGCGTAGCGTGGGTTGTCAGCACCCGGGGCAAGGCAAGTAATTTGCGCCCCCTAACCCGTGGATTTGCGCCCCCTAACCCTAACCCCCAGATGTTGCGCCCGGTGCGGCCGGCCCCCCCTGCACCCCTCACGCTACGCCACTGCCTCAAGTCGCCTTTCACTGGACTTAACCGCCCAGCGGTCTTTTACTTTTACTTTACCAAGTGCAACACAAAGCGGTGTGTAGAATCATTAACAAGTAGAAAGCTTTCCTTACTTGGCCAAGACAAGAGAAAATTCTTAGCAGTGTTCAAAGGTGAGAACTACACCAGCCCTATTTATGATGGTGACCCACCACAACCCATGCATGTATGGGGAACAAAAAAAACCCTTAAGATGAACTGCTGGATTATTCCCACACACCCTTTCACTGACCTGGATCATCCTCCAGTTTTCTGGCGACTAGCCAAGGGGGCCGCATCCTGGTTTTCATAATAGATAGATAGATAGATAGATAGACAGAGTGCCAAATTCACTCCACGATCGTGGGTACCCAAGCCCTTCATGGGGAATTTTGTGGGTACCCAGAGCCCCGGCACCTATGATAGATAGATAGATAGATAGATAGATGATAGGTAGATAGATAGATGATAGATAGATATAGATAGATAGATAGATAGATAGATAGAGAAAGAGAGATAGATATAGATAGATAGGAGCCAACGAATAGGGGCTGAGGTCCCTTCGCGCTCACTCCACCCATTAAAATATTTGAGGGGCTGGGCTCCCCCAAAGTTAATGGCCAGGCCTATTGCCATTCAAATAGTGTGGGAGTGCGGTGACATGTGGTTGATTATGCGCGGGAGGGGGGACAGAATAATATTTTATTCAAGTTGGCGCTCCTGGAAAGCAAGAAATGGCACCTCTCCTCTCCTCTCCCCGCAAGCTTCTCGTCTCGCCGCTTAGGGCTCAAAGAAGCAAAAGCAACGCGGCCGCGTGCTCCTCCTCGCCGAGCCCGCCCCCGCCCCCGGGGTGCTCGGCTCCGCTCCGCTCCGCCCGCCCTGCCGTCGCAACCAAACTCCTCACCAGCCAAGGGAGGGAGAGGGAGAGACGGGGAAGCCGCCGCTGCCGCCGCCGCCACCCGCGCCAAGCCGCCGAGGGCGCACGGGCGCGCACGACGCTTGTGCCACGGAGAAGCCTCGACGGCGTCACCTGATCTAACCTGGCGGCTTGGCAGTCGGAGGAGGCAGCCCGAGAGGGAAGGGCAGGGCTGGGCTGGGCTGGGCTGGGCTGGGAGTACCGGGAGGGGTGGAGGGAAGGGAGAGAGAGGGAGAGGAGGAGGGCGAGGGAAGCGAGGAGCCGCCTCCTGACGTCGGGAACCTGCTGTGCAAGTGAGCGCAGGCGGCGGCGGCGGCGGCGGCGCTCCTTGTGTCCTCCTCCCCGGGGCGAGAGAAAGGACGATCCCTCGGTGCGCGGCCATGGCAGAAGCCCAGCAGCGCCGGATCCGGAGAGGCTAGGGGAGGCTGACGGTGCGCCCTGGGGCTTGGATCGGGCGCCCCGCACCTGGCGCAGCGCTGGAGGGCGGAGAGCCGGGGGCCGCCACGCCGGGTAAGGCTGCGCCGAGTCGGGGGTGGCGGTGGTGGTCGGGGCAGGCGGAGCCCACCCTCGGGGCAGGCGGGCGGGCGGGCAGGCCGGCGCGCAGGGCCGCCCCGCAGACAGGAAACAGCTGATCGCGCCTGCTGGGCTTTGGCCTGCGGCCTCCGGAGGCGCAGGGAGCACCTGGCCGCGTTGCGATGCGCCGTGCCAGCCCGGCCGGGTCAAGGGCCTGCCTGTCTGCGGGGTTGGAGAGCCGGGCATGCGGGGACTGCACAGGAGGAGGAGGGAAAGGCGCGCTTCCCTCTGCTGCAGGATCGGGGCTGGGGAGAGGAGGTGGGGATGGAGAGCAGGTGGAAGGTGATTGTTATTATTATTATTATTTTGAGGGGGGTGTATAGAATTGGTGGAGCTTGGCCAGGCCCTCCCTCCGCATCTTTCTCAGACACAAAAGGAGGTGGGCTCGCTGCTGCTGCTGCTGCTGCTACTGCTACTAAGGCCAGATTTTGAATGGGAGCGGGTGCATCTATGGGGACAGAGGAGGGGGAGCATCTCAGATGGGGGAGGTGTCATTGAGAGATGGCCGCTGGTGCCGCAAGCCCAGCCAGGTAAGCGAAGGGGAGGCCAAGCGAGGAGCTTGTGGGTGGATTGTGACCAAGTCCTCTCCCAAATGGGGTCCCCGGAGCCTTGGGGGGGGGGAGGATAATGTTGGATAATGGGGGAGGGGAATGTCAGTGCATCCAGCATGGCAGGTAGGAGGTTCCCTTTATCTCTCAACGACGAGAGAGGTATATAAAAGAGCAGAAGGCCACTTTGGGCAGGGACTGGCGGTGAGGGATCAATAGATCAATTCTGCTGCTCCCTGCTAGCTTCCTACCAAAATAATACCCCCCCCCTCCCAGGGATTCACACCGCTCGCCAGCTTGGATTCCTGCTGCAGCCCCAGACTTCTTCCTAAACAAAGAGACGAAGGGTCCCTCCAGTCGACTTATCTATCTATCCACAACCCCTTGGAGGTTTGAATGCTCCCCCACCCCTGGAAAGAGAGACAGATTTATCCGGCTGGCTGGCTGGCGGCTTTATTGTTGCACCTTGGGTAGGGCTGGTGGCGAAGCTTCGGATTCTCTCCCCCCCCCCAATCCTTTCCTTGGGTGTGGGTAGCTGCTGGCAGTCGCTTTGTAATGGTGGCAAGATCTGGGAGGAATCGCCTGGCTCAGCCAGTTGAACTGGCATCTGGTAGCACCAGGCAACCAAATGCTAACCATCTTTTGGAGCTGGTTTTTCTCCCTCTTGCTTGTTATATGTGCTGGTTTCTCTCCTTCTCCTTCTCTTGCAATGCTTCCCCCCCCCCCAATCATGCGCTTCATTTAACTCCTTTCCTCTTCTCACCCCTTCCTCTTCCTCCTCTTCTTTTTTTAAAGCCTGCAACAAAAAGAAAACGAAAAAAACAATCAGGTGGCTTATGGTGGGCTCGATCTGTGGGCCTGGCTTGTGTGTTTTCCTTTAAATCTTCCCCTCCTGCTGGCAAAATGTCCATAATAAGCATTAGTTGTGGCAGAATCTGCTGCTAAGGGTTAGGGCGAGCTGATTAAAGCTACAGCCGCCGAGCAAAAGAAAAATGAAAAATGTTGGGGGGGGGGAGAGAATAGAGTTGCAGGCTTCAGTCGCTGCTCTGACTTGTGTCTGCTTTTGTGGGCCAATGGGGGCTCTTGCCCAGAGTGTTTATTCCCTTCCTCCTAGCAACAGATGCCAACATGCCCCTGCAGCTCCTAGCATGCACTGGAAGAGGGAGTGGGAAAATGCAGCGTCAAAAGGAGGAAAGTGTGAGGCCTGGGTTTCAGCAGTTTCCCAGGAAAGGGCTATATAGCTCAGGGGCAGTGCATCTGATTGGCATGCAGGAGGACCCAGGACCCACCCCTGGCATCTTCAGGTGAGGCTAGGAGAGACCCTGCCAGTCAATTTAGGCAGTGAGTTAGATGGACCAGTGGCATAAGGCAGCTTCTTAGCTTCATACTTCGCTTTCGCATAGTGCTTTGTGAATGTTCAAAGCACTTATAGTTGCATGAAAAATCCAGCATTGTAGGGGTTAGGCTAGGTGTCCCTTCCAACTCTACATTTCTGTGAAGGCTAACCTTGCATCAGTGCAAGCATTTGTCCTTGTGCAACAGGATGGCCCCCTTCTCTCTCTCTCTCTCTCCTTTGTGCACCATAAATTTGCTCTGGTGGTTCCCTGTGATTTTGCAACAGTGTGGGGAGTGAAAGTCCTGTTCTGCAGGTGCAATAATTTAGTTCACTTCAGCCCTTGATAGGTAGTGTCTTGCGAATCCACGTTAGCAGATAGATCCAGCCCCTTAAGACAGCAATAGCTGGATAGCCTACAAACAAGAGTACTTATTCAAAAGTGTACTTATTTCAGTCATCAGACATTGCATGATGTGCGAATGGAGGCATGGGAGGGGAGCTACTTTGAATTAAGTGAGGCGCAAAGGGAGCAAATTTACAAGTGAAATCTTCCATGCAGGAGAACCTTCCTTCCTCTATCAGCTCAGTGGTGAGACAGCCTTTTCCCTTGATATGTTAAATTTCCTGCCCCACCTCTTACAGGGGGGATTTGTAAAAACTAGGAAGTTGGAACATAATAGGCTTGACACTTATTTCCCTGCCCCCCACTTTCACAGCAGCCTAACACACAGAAACATCTATTTATTACCTTTTAAAATAAGCATCACCCGTCAATTGCTTTGGACGTCTTGCACATAAAATATATGTTTGCTTTTCCCTGACCCGTAAGATTGGACCAGATGTCTGTCTTTCATCTCTGTTTTTATGACGCTTTAGAAATTGCTTTTGTATGTTTGGAGTTTTGTGCACTACATACTTAGAGGTTTTGAATATTCCGCAGTTTGTAAGTGCTTTGAAATAAACAAATGGGGTTTATTTTAAGCCTAGACCTCTGCACCCCAAGTTGCTCAGGACAGCACACAGGGTCTCTCTTCCCCCAGTCATAAAATCTGAAGGGACCACGGGGATCATCTAGTCCAACCCTCTGCAACGCAGGAATCTTTTGCCCAACATGGAGATTAAGAGGAGTCTCATGCTCTACCAGCTGAGCCATCATTTATAAGCCGGAACATTGGAAGCTGGTTTATAGTGAGTCATAACACTGGTCCACACTGGTCCCACACTGCCACCAGCTCTCTGGGGTTTCAGACTGAGACCATTCCTACCTGGAGATGCCAGGGATTGAACCTTCAACCTTCTGGATGCAAAGCAGATGCTCAGCCACTGAGCCACGGCCTTTCCCCAGGTCATAGGTTAGGCTAAGAGCTAGTGACAACTCCAGGTCACCTAATGAGCTCCATGACCGAGTGGGGGTTTGAGCCCAGCTCCCTCCAGTCAGTCCAACAGTCTTCACCAAGAATGAGATGGGTTGGCCCTCCAGAGATCAGACTACAGCTCCCATTACCCCTACCTGTTGGCTGTGCTGGCTGGGGCTGGTAGGACCTGCAGTCCAACAACAGCACCTGGAGATCACAGGTGCTCCATCCTTGCTGTAACCACAGGTGTGGAGATAAGGAGTGGGAAGAGTGCTGAATTCCTGTGTGTCAGTCTGCTGTTAAAGGTGTAGGATCAGGTTATATGTCAAAACTTGAAATGCCTCTCTGTACTTTGGTCTTGCCTAGAGCATCAGGTGGGCCTTCCAGGTGAGGCACAGGTGGTAACCAGGAAGGAAGGCACTCAACTCTAATCTATCCCAGACATGGCTTGTTCCGTATGACCTGCTCTGCCTGTTTCCGTGTGTGGATGTTGTGCACGGAATTCTGTGAGCATTCTGTGTTTTCCTTGCCTCCTTTCTCCTTTTGTGTTCAGCTTTTTGAATGCTCTGTGCATGTAAATCCTCCTAGCACTGAAAGTTCAGCGTGACCAAGAGAAAGGATGCTTTTTAAAAAGCCTATAAGGCACAGGTTTTCAACCTTTTTGAGTCCAGGCCTCCCTTGACTAACTACATTTTTTTCTGTGGTACCCCTGTGGGGCTCGGGAACCCAGTTATGTCGTTCCTTGCCTGGGGAGTCAGCAGCCCCTTGCCCCTTTTCGAACACCCTCCCTTGGGGAGTGTTCCCTCGGCCTCCTCTCTTCTCCTTGGGAGTCCTCTGGGCAGTCGCAGCTGCTGCCCCTGGTCTCTGAGCTGCTCCCCCTGCCCCAAAGAGAGGTGCCTCCTCAAATTGCCCCACAGGGGCCTGGGAAGGTATCATTCGCCTGCAGAGCTTGTAGCCAGGGCTGATGCAACAAACAGCTGTGCAAGCCTTTGGGAGGCAGAGACATGAGAGGGCATCAGAGGAGGGAGGGAAGGAAAGAGGGACAGAGGCCAGTGTTGCCCGTGGCATCCCTGACCATCATTCAAGGCACACTGGTTGAAAACTACTGCTATAAGGTATTCGAGACCCAAGCTCAAGTGCTTTAAGCATGATTCCAGGCTTTGGCTCATACCGAATCTCCTGGGCTTTTGAGATTGTCATCAGAAGCCCTTTTTCATGTGTCACCTCTGAGGATGGTGATGAAAGAAGGTGTCATTTCTGCCCACCACTGATACTCTCCTTGGAGAGGCCCTCCTGGTGCCAACCTTGCCATGTTTCAACTCCAGGCAAAGTCTGTTTTTGTTTTCCTCGGCAATTGGACATCACCAGTGAGTGGATCTTTTCGTTCTGTGTTTTTCCAGGACTTTTTGTTGTGGGAAGTGGTTTGTAAATTCAGCAAACCTAACCAAACCTTTGCTTGTCTTCCTGGTTGGCTTTGGGTGGATATTTTCTCCATTTCCCTTTTATAATAACTCTGTGAACTACCAGTTGGGAGGCTCCCTGGCTCAGTGGTAGAACATTTGCTTTGCCCACAGAAAGTCCCAGGTTCCTTCTCGATCATTTCCAGGTTGGGAAACTCCCTGGTCTGAAACCCTGGAGAGCTGGTTTTGGTCAGCAAAGAATGGGGCTGGGGAACATCTGGACCTCCAAATGTTGCCGAACGACAGCTCCAGATTTCTGTACACCTGCACCTGGGGGACCAGAGGTGGGCAAAGGGTGCATTAGGATCTGTACTGTTGGTGCATCTCTGGGTGATTTTGAAGTAGATCCGCAGGGATTTCTGACTCTCAGTTATTTAACAATGGCAATATCAAAATATCTAACTAGGAGCGGGTTTTTGTGACTGTGAGCTCGGTTCAGTTTTGGAACCCAGAACAAATTCCTGGGCTCAGGATGCTTTAATCCTAAATGCATGCTGTTAGCTCCTGACTCCGTAGTTGATAGATATTTGCGTATTAGTAAAAAGCAAAGTAGGTCTTGAAATCTGCCCTCATATGCGGTGGTAAAGGAATTAGTGGTCATGCTTTTTGTGTTCCTAACAGATGACATGGTTTGTTTGCCTTTGTTGGTCCACATTTTTTTTCTGGAACTTTTTTTTTCTCTCTCTCATCTAGGATGGTGAAAAGTTGAAGTGCCAAACACCAAAATGAGTGTGACGTCATGGTTTCTGGTGAGCAGTGCAGGCATTCGCCACCGGCTCCCTCGGGAGATGATCTTTGTTGGCAGAGAAGACTGTGAGCTGATGCTCCAGGTAAGTGATTATGCCTTCGTTCTCATAATTAGCACAACTTGGGTTTCATCTCTGAAAAAGAGCAAGGACACACACACACACCCCTCATTCATTTAGAACACTTGTAGTACACGCTTTTTAACAGTTGTGGAGATCTCGGGAACTTTAGTTTGCTAAGGGTCCTGACTTTACTGTTGAAGTAGTGTGAGTGCTTCAAATACGGATTTTTCTTGAGACTCCAAATGCAATAGTACAACTTAGCATGTGCCCCCAAACAGAAAACATTATGGGTCTATGTACAGAGCATATCTGGGTGCTCAAAATCTGGTGGTATTCGTAGTTGCTCAATTGCTATGCAGACAAAGACTTTTAGCATGGTGACGCCAGTGATTTGTTCCTGTTGGGATTAGTTTGGCACCTACAATCCTGGCATTTTATTACTTGCTGAAAATGTTTTTTTCTTTCTTTTCATTTCTTTGAGAGTTTTTACAGAATTGATCATAGAGTGGCAGTTTGCTCTGTATTTTTTAATTTATTTATTTTTTATTTTGATGATTTTGTTGTATAGCACCACAATACGTACATACATACATACATACATATATACATATATGTGTGTCTGTGAGAGAGAGAGCGCGAGCTGGAGGTTTATAAATTTTCTTACAAAAAGATAAATAAAAATTAAACATTATTCCTGTATTTCAGCAGTGGATAAATAGTAAGACTGATTGACTAGGAATCTGCCTGAGGTACCTTAGTAAATCTCATGAGTTAGATTAGCGAAAGGTGTTGTTGTTTAGTCGTTTAGTCGTGTCCGACTCTTCATGACCCCATGGACCAGAGCACGCCAGGCACTCCTGTCTTCCACTGCCTCCCACAGTTTGGTCAGACTTATGTTTGTAGCTTCGAAGACACTATCCAACCATCTCGTCCTCTGTCGTCCCCTTCTCCTTGTGCCCTCCATCTTTCCCAACATCAGGGTCTTTTCCAGGGAGTCTTCTCTTCCCATGAGGCGGCCAAAGTATTGGAGCCTCAGCTTCAGGATCTGTCCTTCCAGTGGACATTCAGGGCTGATTTCCTTCAGAATGGATAGGTTTGATCTTCTTGCAGTCCATGGGACTCTCAAGAGTCTCCTTCAGCACCATAATTCAAAAGCATCAATTATTCGGCGATCAGCCTTCTTTCTGGTCCAAATCTCACTTCCATACATCACTACTGGGAAAACCATAGCTTTTACTATACGGACCTTTGTTGGCAAGGTGATGTCTCTACTTTTTAAGATGCTGTCTAGGTTTGTCATTGCTTTCCTCCCAAGAAGCAGGCGTCTCTTAATTTCGTGGCTGCTGTCACCATCTGCAGTGATCATGGAGCCCAAGAAAGTAAAATCTCTCACTGCCTCCATTTCTTCTCCTTCTATTTGCCAGGAGGTGATGGGACCAGTGGCCATGTTCTTCATTTTTTTGATGTTGAGCTTCAGACCATATTTTGGGCTCTCCTCTTTCACCCTCAATAAAAGGTTCTTTAATTCCTCCTCACTTTCTGCCATCAAGCTTGTGCATATCTGAGGTTGTTGATATTTCTTCCAGCAATCTTAATTCCAGCTAGGGATTCATCCAGCCCAGCCTTTCGCATGATGAATTCTGCATATAAGTTAAATAAGCAGGGAGACAAAATACAGCCTTGTCGTACTCCTTTCCCAATTTTGAACCAATCAGTTGTTCCATATCCAGTTCTAGCTTCTTGTCCCACATAGAGATTTCTCAGGAGACAGATGAGGTGATCAGGCACTCCCATTTCTTTAAGAACTTGCCATAGTTTGCTGTGGTCGACACAGTCAAAGGCTTTTGCATAGTCAATGAAGCAGAAGTAGATGTCTTTCTGGAACTCTCTAGCTTTCTCCATAATCCAGCACATGTTTGCAATTTGGTCTCTGGTTCCTCTGCCTCTTCTAAATCCAGCTTGCACTTCTGGGAGTTCTCGGTCCACATACTGCTTCAGCCTTCCTTGTAGAATTTTAAGCATAACCTTGCTAGCGTGTGAAATGAGTGCAATTGTGCAGTAGTTGGAGCATTCTTTAGCACTGCCCTTCTTTGGGATTGGGATGTAGACTGATCTTCTCCAATCCTCTGGCCACTGCTGAGTTTTCCAAACTTGCTGGCATATTGAGTGTAGCACCTTAACAGCATCATCTTTTAAAATTTTAAATAGTTCAGCAGGAATACCATCACTTCCACTGGCCTTGTTATTTGCAGTGCTTTCTAATGCCCATTTGACTTCACTCTCCAAGATGTCTGGCTCAAGGTCAGCAACCCCACTACCTGGGGTGTATGAGCCATCCATATCTTTCTGGTATAATTCCTCTGTGTATTCTTGCCACCTCTTCTTGATGTCTTCTGCTTCTGTTAGGTCCTTACCACTTTTGTCCTTTATTATGGTAATCTTTGAACGAAATGTTCCTTTCATATCTCCAATTTTCTTGAACAGATCTCTAGTTCTTCCCATTCTGTTGTTTTCCTCTATTTCTTTGCATTGCTCGTTTAAGAAGGCCTTCTTATCTCTCCTTGCTATTTTTTGGAAATCTGCATTCAATTTCCTGTATCTTTCTCTGTCTCCCTCGCATTTTGCTTGCCTTCTCTCCCCTGCTATTTGTAAGGCCTCGTTGGACAGCCACTTTGCTTTCTTGCATTTCCTTTTCATTGGGATGGTTTTCGTTGCTGCCTCCTGTATAATGTTGTGAGCCTCCATCCATAGTTCTTCAGGCACTCTGTCCACCAAATCTAAATCCTTAAACCTGTTCCTCACTTCCACTGTGTATTCATAAGGGATTTGATTTAGATTGTATCTTACCAGGCAGTGGCGTAGCGTGGGGGGTGCCGGGGGTGCCAGCCGCACCGGGCGCAACATCTGGGGAGGGCGCGAGTCCAGAGGGCCCAGCCCCGTCGTGCCCTCGGCCCGCCCCTATTGTCAGAGCGGCCGGCCAGCCTCCGCCTGCTCCTACCTTGCCCACCCGAGGACTGCGGCAGCGCCCGCCCCCGTGGCCACCTACCCCCGCCTCGCCCATTGGCTTGCTTCCCTCGGCCCCGCCTCTCTCCGATGGCCGCGGGGGTGTCCTGCTCGGCGCCGGCGCCTTTTTTCAGGAGGTAGGGAGGCTGGACGGGGAGGTGGGGTCGGAAGCGGGCAGAGAAGGAGGGGAGCTCGTAGCCAAAAGGGCTGCGCCGGCCGGCAAAGGGCCGGGGAAAGTTTGGAGAGGAGAAATGCACCGTCATGATTTCCCGGTGGAAGCGGCAGGATTAGGGATGGCGAAGCGTAATTACGCACGAATTTCGCTGGGTGAGAGCTTGGGGGATCGATCGGCCGAAATGGGAATCAATTGGAATATGAGAAAGAGAGAGAGAGGGGGGCCATCATTCATAGGCATAGATTTGTAGGGTATGGGGGCGCAAATCCACGGGTTAGGGGGCGCAAATTACTTGCCTTGCCCCGGGTTAGGGGGCGCAAATTACTTGCCTTGCCCCGGGTGCTGACAACCCACGCTACGCCGCTGTTACCAGGCCAGTGGTTTTTCCTACTTTCTTCAGTTTAAGCTTGAATTTTGCTATAAGAAGTTGATGATCTGAGCCACAGTCAGCTCCAGGTCTTGTTTTTGCTGACTGTATAGAGCTTCTCCATCTTTGGCTGCAGAGAATATAATCAATCTGATTACGATGCTGCCCATCTGGTGATGTCCACATGTAGAGTCGTCTCTTGTGTTGCTGGAAAAGCGTGTTTGTGATGACCAGCTTGTTCTCTTGACAGAACTCTATTAGCCTTTGCCCTGCTTCATTTTGCTCTCCAAGGCCAAACTTGCCAGTTGTTCCTTTTATCTCTTGATTCCTTATTTTAGCATTCCAATCCCCTATAATGAGAAGAACATCCTTCTATAAGGTGTTGTAAGTCTTCATAGAATTGGTCAATTTCAGTGTCTTCAGTACCAGTAGTTGGTGCATAAACTTGGATTACTGTGATGTTAAAAGGTCTGCCTTGGATTCGTATCGAGATCATTCTATCATTTTTGAGATTGCATCCCAGTACTGCTTTCGCCACTCTTTTGTTGACTATGAGGGCCACTCCATTTCTTTTGCGGGTTTCTTGCCCACAGTAGTAGATATGATGGTCATCCGAACTGAATTCGCCCATTCCCGTCCATTTTAGTTCACTGATGCCCAGGATGTCAATATACCCAGGTTCATGGTTCTTACATTCCAGGTTCCTATGCAATATTTTTCTTTACAGCATTGGACTTTCCTTTCACTTCCAGGCATATCCGCAACTAGGCGTCCTTCTGGCTTTGGCCCAGCTGCTTCATCAGCTCTGGATCTACTTGTACTTGTCCTCCGCTCTTCCCCAGTAGCATGTTGGACACCTTCCGACCTGAGGGGCTCATCTTCCAGCATCATAACTTTTATATGCCTGTTGTCTTTGTCCATGGAGTTTTCTTGGCAGGGATACTGGAGTGGTTTGCCAGTTCCTGCTCCAGGTGGATCACAACAAAAAAATTCCTTCCAGTAGCACCTTAAAGACCAACTAAGTCAGTTCTTGGTATGAGCTTTCGTGTGCATGCACACTTCTTCAGATACACTGAAACAGAAGTTTCCAGACCTTTCTATATAGTGAGAAGGTGGGGAGGGGTATTACTCAGAAGGGTGGTAGGAATGGGTGATTGGCAGATAGCTGTGATGAGCCTGTTGACGACTCTTAACGACTGCAATAGGTCTTACAGGAGGAAGCAAGGGGTGAAAAGGTGAAAAATGGCTTTGTCATGTATAATGAGATAAGAATCCTAGGTCTTTGTTCAGGCCAGGTTTTTCCATTGTTTTAAGTTTGGTGATAAGTTGTAATTCAGCAGCTTCTCTTTCCAGTCTATTTCTGAAATTCCTTTGTAGTAAAACAGCTACTTTGAGATCTTGTATAGAATGTCCTGGGAGATTGAAGTGTTCTCCTACTGGTTTCTCTGTCTTGTGATTCCTGATGTCCGATTTATGTCCGTTTATTCTTTGGCGTAAGGTCTGGCCTGTTTGTCCAATATAGAGAGCTGAAGGACACTGTTGGCATTTTATGGCATACACAATGTTAGACGATGAGCAATTAAATAGTCCCGAAATGGTATGTGTGATGTTGTTGGGGCCAGTAATGGTGTTGTCCGGGTGTATGTGGCAGCAAAGTTGGCATCTGGGTTTATTACAGGCTCTGGTGCCAGTGTCTGTGTTAGGTCTGGTTGTAGTATTATTGTGGGTTAGGAGTTGTTTAAGACTGGGTGGCTGTCTGTAGGCAATGAAAGGTCTTCCTCCCAGAGCTTGAGAAAGAGAACTGTCATTGTCCAGGAGAGGTTGTAGATCTCTGATGATGCGTTGTACTGTTTTAACTTGGGAGCTGTATGTGATGACTAGAGGTGTTCTGTTATTTTCTTTTTTGGGTCTGTCTTGCAGCAAGTTCTCTCTGGGTATCAGTCTGGCTCTGTTGATCTGTTGTCTAACTTCATCTGTTGGGTATTTTAGTTCTAAAAAGGTTTGCTGTAGATCTCTTAGGTGAGAGTCTCTGTCAGTAGAATTGGAACAGATGCGGCTGTAACGTAGTGCCTGGCTATATACAATGGACTGTTTGGTATGTTTGGGATGGTAGCTAGAGGCATGTAGATATGTTTGTCGGTCAGTTGGTTTACGGTATAAGGTGGTGTCTATGTGCCCATCCTGTATTTTTATAGTAGTGTCCAGAAAATGTATTTCTTGCATAAATTTCTGGTGGAAGGTGTTCAGGGTCTGTTGACCATGTGTCCAGATGATAAAAATATCGTCAATGTATCGCAGGTATAAGAGAGGTTTGAGTGGGTAAGAGTTTAGGAAACGTTGTTCTAAATCTGCCATGAAGATGTTGGCGTACTGTGGGGCCATGCGGGTGCCCATTGCTGTGCCGCTGATCTGAAGGAACAGGTCATCACCGAATTTGAAGTTGTTGTGGGTAAGGACAAATTGGCAGAGTTTGGTAGCAAAGTCCGCTGTGGTTTTATCTGAAATGGTGTTCCTTATAGCTTGTAAACCATCGTTGTGTGGGATATTGGTATACAGGGATTCCACATCCATAGTAGCTAGTATAGTATTGTTGGGAAGATTATTTAAAGATTGTATTTTCCTCAGAAAATCTGTGGTGTCACGTACATAGCTGGGAGCACTGATGGCATATGGTTTCAGAACAGAGTCCATATAACCGGAGACACCCACTGTAATAGTGCCAATACCTGAAATGATGGGGCGTCCTGGATTTCCTGGTTTGTGTATTTTAGGTAGAAGATAGAAAGTTCCTGGTCGAGGTTCTGTTGGTGTGTTAGTGAGGATCTGTTCTTGGATGTGTGGGGGTAGCTCCTTAACAATCTTGTTCAGTTCTTTTTTGTATTCTTGTGTGGGGTCTGAATCCAATTTTATGTAAAAGGCGGTATTGGAAAGTTGTCTGTGAGCCTCCTGGATGTAGTCAGTTTTGTTCATGATGACGACAGCTCCACCTTTGTCCGCTTCTTTAATTATGATGTCTGGGTTGTTTCTGAGATTATCTATGGCTCTCCTTTCAGCATGGTTTAGATTTTGTTGTAAGCGATGGTGTTTTCTGGTCACATCTGTTTGGATTCTGTGGCGGAAGCAGTCAATGTACAAGTCCAGTGTGGTATTGCGTCCATCAGGAGGGGTCCATGTGGAGTCCCTTTTTGTGTAACACTTTTTCGGTGGTATTTGGTGGTCAGTGTTCTGTTGGGAGGGTGGTTGTTGTTCTCCAGTGGGTTGAGAGGTGTTGTGTTGTGAAGTTGTTGCTTGTTCTGCTTTGTCTTGTTGTTGTGTGTGTTGAAAATACTCCTTCAGGCGTAAACGGCGGAAAAATGCTTCCAAGTCCCCGTAGAACTGGATCATGTGTGGGGATTTGGCAGGGCAGAATGACAGTCCACGTGAAAGGACTGATTCCTCAGCTGGGCTGAGTGCTTGCTGTGAGAGATTGACAATATTGTTGATCTTGTTTTGATTTGTAGCCTGTAGGTTGGAAAGGTTAGAGAGTTTCTTGTTTTTCTGTTTTTTCAGTAGCTCCAGTTGAGAGTGGTAAATGTTTTGTTTTTCCTTTTGGAACTCTTGCCAAGCTTGGTGGTTCCTGATAGAGTTGTCCAATACAAGGAGTTCCTCCTTTATTAGCTTCTGTTTAGAGTAGAGAACGCTGATCAGATGTTTGAGCAGCTTCTTAGAGAAAGTGTTGCATAGTTTTCTTGCATATTCAGTGGGATACGTGGATTGTAGAGGGTTCTTAATTCTAAGACCCTTGGGTATAATGTCCAGGTTCTTGCATTTAGTAAGAAAGAAGATATCAGTCTGTACCTGTGCAAGTTTCTTGGTGAGGTTGATGGACTTCCATTTCATGCGGCTCAATGTGGTGCCTTCCATAGTTCCAGTTACAGATAGGTAGCCGTGTTGGTCTGCCATAGTCAAAACAAAAAAATTCCTTCCAGTAGCACCTTAAAGACCAACTAAGTCAGTTCTTGGTATGAGCTTTCGTGTGCATGCACACTTCTTCAGATACACTGAAACAGAAGTTTCCAGACCTTTCTATATAGTGAGAAGGTGGGGAGGGGTATTACTCAGAAGGGTGGTAGGAATGGGTGATTGGCAGATAGCTGTGATGAGCCTGTTGACGACTCTTAACGACTGCAATAGGTCTTACAGGAGGAAGCAAGGGGTGAAAAGGTGAAAAATGGCTTTGTCATGTATAACATGTATAACATATACATGACAAAGCCATTTTTCACCTTTTCACCCCTTGCTTCCTCCTGTAAGACCTATTGCAGTCGTTAAGAGTCGTCAACAGGCTCATCACAGCTATCTGCCAATCACCCATTCCTACCACCCTTCTGAGTAATACCCCTCCCCACCTTCTCACTATATAGAAAGGTCTGGAAACTTCTGTTTCAGTGTATCTGAAGAAGTGTGCATGCACACGAAAGCTCATACCAAGAACTGACTTAGTTGGTCTTTAAGGTGCTACTGGAAGGAATTTTTTTGTTTTGACTATGGCAGACCAACACGGCTACCTATCTGTAACTGGAACTATGGAAGGCACCACATTGAGCCGCATGAAATGGAAGTCCATCAACCTCACCAAGAAACTTGCACAGGTACAGACTGATATCTTCTTTCTTACTAAATGCAAGAACCTGGACATTATACCCAAGGGTCTTAGAATTAAGAACCCTCTACAATCCACGTATCCCACTGAATATGCAAGAAAACTATGCAACACTTTCTCTAAGAAGCTGCTCAAACATCTGATCAGCGTTCTCTACTCTAAACAGAAGCTAATAAAGGAGGAACTCCTTGTATTGGACAACTCTATCAGGAACCACCAAGCTTGGCAAGAGTTCCAAAAGGAAAAACAAAACATTTACCACTCTCAACTGGAGCTACTGAAAAAACAGAAAAACAAGAAACTCTCTAACCTTTCCAACCTACAGGCTACAAATCAAAACAAGATCAACAATATTGTCAATCTCTCACAGCAAGCACTCAGCCCAGCTGAGGAATCAGTCCTTTCACGTGGACTGTCATTCTGCCCTGCCAAATCCCCACACATGATCCAGTTCTACGGGGACTTGGAAGCATTTTTCCGCCGTTTACGCCTGAAGGAGTATTTTCAACACACACAACAACAAGACAAAGCAGAACAAGCAACAACTTCACAACACAACACCTCTCAACCCACTGGAGAACAACAACCACCCTCCCAACAGAACACTGACCACCAAATACCACCGAAAAAGTGTTACACAAAAAGGGACTCCACATGGACCCCTCCTGATGGACGCAATACCACACTGGACTTGTACATTGACTGCTTCCGCCACAGAATCCAAACAGATGTGACCAGAAAACACCATCGCTTACAACAAAATCTAAACCATGCTGAAAGGAGAGCCATAGATAATCTCAGAAACAACCCAGACATCATAATTAAAGAAGCGGACAAAGGTGGAGCTGTCGTCATCATGAACAAAACTGACTACATCCAGGAGGCTCACAGACAACTTTCCAATACCGCCTTTTACATAAAATTGGATTCAGACCCCACACAAGAATACAAAAAAGAACTGAACAAGATTGTTAAGGAGCTACCCCCACACATCCAAGAACAGATCCTCACTAACACACCAACAGAACCTCGACCAGGAACTTTCTATCTTCTACCTAAAATACACAAACCAGGAAATCCAGGACGCCCCATCATTTCAGGTATTGGCACTATTACAGTGGGTGTCTCCGGTTATATGGACTCTGTTCTGAAACCATATGCCATCAGTGCTCCCAGCTATGTACGTGACACCACAGATTTTCTGAGGAAAATACAATCTTTAAATAATCTTCCCAACAATACTATACTAGCTACTATGGATGTGGAATCCCTGTATACCAATATCCCACACAACGATGGTTTACAAGCTATAAGGAACACCATTTCAGATAAAACCACAGCGGACTTTGCTACCAAACTCTGCCAATTTGTCCTTACCCACAACAACTTCAAATTCGGTGATGACCTGTTCCTTCAGATCAGCGGCACAGCAATGGGCACCCGCATGGCCCCACAGTACGCCAACATCTTCATGGCAGATTTAGAACAACGTTTCCTAAACTCTTACCCACTCAAACCTCTCTTATACCTGCGATACATTGACGATATTTTTATCATCTGGACACATGGTCAACAGACCCTGAACACCTTCCACCAGAAATTTATGCAAGAAATACATTTTCTGGACACTACTATAAAAATACAGGATGGGCACATAGACACCACCTTATACCGTAAACCAACTGACCGACAAACATATCTACATGCCTCTAGCTACCATCCCAAACATACCAAACAGTCCATTGTATATAGCCAGGCACTACGTTACAGCCGCATCTGTTCCAATTCTACTGACAGAGACTCTCACCTAAGAGATCTACAGCAAACCTTTTTAGAACTAAAATACCCAACAGATGAAGTTAGACAACAGATCAACAGAGCCAGACTGATACCCAGAGAGAACTTGCTGCAAGACAGACCCAAAAAAGAAAATAACAGAACACCTCTAGTCATCACATACAGCTCCCAAGTTAAAACAGTACAACGCATCATCAGAGATCTACAACCTCTCCTGGACAATGACAGTTCTCTTTCTCAAGCTCTGGGAGGAAGACCTTTCATTGCCTACAGACAGCCACCCAGTCTTAAACAACTCCTAACCCACAATAATACTACAACCAGACCTAACACAGACACTGGCACCAGAGCCTGTAATAAACCCAGATGCCAACTTTGCTGCCACATACACCCGGACAACACCATTACTGGCCCCAACAACATCACACATACCATTTCGGGACTATTTAATTGCTCATCGTCTAACATTGTGTATGCCATAAAATGCCAACAGTGTCCTTCAGCTCTCTATATTGGACAAACAGGCCAGACCTTACGCCAAAGAATAAACGGACATAAATCGGACATCAGGAATCACAAGACAGAGAAACCAGTAGGAGAACACTTCAATCTCCCAGGACATTCTATACAAGATCTCAAAGTAGCTGTTTTACTACAAAGGAATTTCAGAAATAGACTGGAAAGAGAAGCTGCTGAATTACAACTTATCACCAAACTTAAAACAATGGAAAAACCTGGCCTGAACAAAGACCTAGGATTCTTATCTCATTATACATGACAAAGCCATTTTTCACCTTTTCACCCCTTGCTTCCTCCTGTAAGACCTATTGCAGTCGTTAAGAGTCGTCAACAGGCTCATCACAGCTATCTGCCAATCACCCATTCCTACCACCCTTCTGAGTAATACCCCTCCCCACCTTCTCACTATATAGAAAGGTCTGGAAACTTCTGTTTCAGTGTATCTGAAGAAGTGTGCATGCACACGAAAGCTCATACCAAGAACTGACTTAGTTGGTCTTTAAGGTGCTACTGGAAGGAATTTTTTTGTTTTGACTATGGCAGACCAACACGGCTACCTATCTGTAACAGGTGGATCACGTTTGGTCAAAACTCTCCACTATGACCTGTTCATCTTGGGTGCCCTGCTCGGCATAGTTCATAGCTTCTCTTAGTTCTTCAAGCCCCTTCGCCACGGCAAGGCAGTGATCCATGAAGGGGTAGCGAAAGGTAGACTAGGATTTATGCGTAGATCTCTGGGCAACCGGAAGTAGATTGGCAAGGATTTGTGACTTGATGGTTCAACAGTGGTAGCAAAATACCTCCCCCCCCCCCACAAGTGACGGTTCTTCTTATGAATATTTCAGTTCTGTGTTTGTTTAAATCACTGGTTCTTTATCCTTTTTCATACCCCGCCCCTGGGCTCTGTTGGAGGATGGGTGAGATTCATAAATACAATAAATAATAAATTAGGACAAATTATGCCTATATGGGAAGCTCAAAACGAAGGAAGCTGCGGGGAAGGCAGAGATTGTAACCAGACATGGATTTTTGTGCAGCAGGACTGGGGCTGGGCGATAGCTGGTTTTCAGCATCGCGATATATCACCAGCTAAACACAGCTGTGTACTGACCCTTGGGGTGCCTTCTAATTATTTTCCCAGTGATCAAAACTGCTGGCAAGAAAACCTTGGGGGAAACCTTATGTGAATCAGCAGTGAAACAGTACAGAAATTGTGATTTCTGGCGTGATGTGGTGGTTTCTTGGAATTGTGGGGGAGGGCAGCCAAGTTCAAATCCCCTCTCAGATGCTCAACTTATTATGTGATGTTGGGCTGCTTGCTGTCATTCAGCCTAATGGTACCCCATAGGTTTGTTAGGATAAATTCTCTGTGTGTGTTGTTGAAGAAGAAGGGCCTTTGATGAGCTCCTTTGGAAGACGGGACAGTATAAGAATGAATGGATTAACACCATTCAGTCGATTCAGCACTTCTTCATTCATCTTTATAACTGTTCCATTCATCCAAGCAAGCATCCCAACCTGCATGTGTAGGTTTTTTTTTTAAAAAAAGCATTTGTAAGTGGGTGCTCAGCATCATTCTTCTGCACACATTCTGTATTTAGCCCTTGTTTGCTTTGATTTCACCCATGAATTTAGATAGGTCACTGGGGGAAATATGGAGCCTGGAGAGGGAGGTAGTCGTGAAGCTTGGGTATTTAAATAAATTTTGCTGTTGGGGGAAAAAAGCTTAATCTTTCAGGAAACCTTCTGTGCCTACTTTACGGCTTGGAAATACTTAAAATATTTGTGAGGATTAAGAAGCATGTATTGCTGAATTTCAGGTTGTGATTTGAATATTGGAAAACTGAGCATGCATTTGCTCTTTTCCTGGGGGAGGGGAGTTAAGTTAGGTGCTTAGCGCCTGTTGCAGGCTAAATTCTGCCACTCTTTGTGTGCCAGAAATGCAGTGGGGTGTCTGCTTTGAGTGTTGTATGTAGATCTGGAAATGCTCCCAGACTTGCAGAGATCGCTCATGCCCACTCAGTGTTCCAGGCTTGTGTGCTTGCGCCAAAAGATCAAGTCATGGGTGCCAGAAGTTCTGTGGAGGGGATAGGCAGGTCTCCCTCAAACTGTCTGTAGGTGCCGTAGGCGGCAACCCTAAACAGGCTTACTAGGGAGTAAGCCTCATTGAAACCAATGGAACTGCACAGGACTGGAGCTGCATGCCTTGCATTTATTAGGGATCCAGTTAACAAGAGTATAATGATGCCCAAAATGCGGGTGTGTGGAAATGTTTGTATGCTGCAAGAGGAATTGAAGGTTAGATGCATGTTAGAAGCCGCTTAACAAATGGGTTGTTTTATGTCCTGCTTCTGTTTTGGTGTTTTCGTTTTGCAAATTTGTTTTAATGGCTATTTGGATTTTGAAATTGGCGAGCTGCCTTGGAGATTTTGCTGTTGTTCCAAAGGCCAGGATACTTTTGATGCAGAAGTTGAGTATTCAGATAAGGACTTTATACAGTGATACCTCAGGTTACAAATGCTTCAGGTTACATACGCTTCAGGTTACAGACGCCGCTAACCCAGAAATAGTGCTTCAGGTTAAGAACTTTGCTTCAGGATGAGAACAGAAATCGTGCTCTGGCGGCGCGGCGGCAGCAGCAGAAGGCCCCATTAGCTAAAGTGGTGCTTCAGGTTAAGAACAGTTTCAGGTTAAGAATGGACCGGAGATTAAAGTTTAAAAGATTCTAAAGATTAAAATTACCCAAATGCGCTAGGATGTTTTGATGGCACCTGTGCTGCAGCTGACAAGTATAGGAGCATCCCAGGGTCATTGGTTAGGGCCTCAGACTGGAAGACCAGGGTTCAAATCCCGCACTTGGCCATGGTGCTCGCTGAGTGACCTCAGGGCAGTCCCTGCCTCTCAGCCTAACCAACCTCTCAGGGTTGTTGTGGAGGATTAAATGAGGAGGGGAACCGTGTGAACCACCTTGAACTCCTTGGAGTAAAAGGTGGGATAGAAATGATATGACATGGCATGAAATGAATAAATAAAAAAAATAAAAATGCCCCCAAATCCCTTATCCTATCCATGAGCCATGATTGACAGCACAAAGTGGGAAAAGGAGCAATATAAGTGGGACTTTTTGCAGTGGACAACCTGTTGCCTGAAATATGTCTGCATACATGTATATTTTTTTGAGCATGAGGGAACTGTGCCCCCCCCACTTTTCACCCAGAAAAACAACCTGTCCCATTGTACATAAAAAAAAAAAATATTTATTTCAAATTATTACCTGTCATTCTCGCTCTAAAGTTTCAAGGCAGGTTGCGGCAATTTGACTTGCTACACCCACCTCCTTGCTTTGCTTCCTTGTTTATGTTTGGAATAGCACATACCATGCAATTAATTGCCCAATGAAATATAGATAACTTACCCCTTAAGCAGTAGATTTGGAGGGGATGCAATTCATCAAATGCCACATCCATTTCTAAATGAATGCAGCGCCTTCTTGAGAAGCGCCAGCTGGCTTGAAATGATAGCTTTGTATTTGGTTTTATATATTTTGTCAAGTGTTAGTGCTCTTGCAGCACAGTCCTAACCAGGCCTACTCAGAAGTAAGTCCCCAGCTGAAGGACCGTGGAGCATGTGAAAGACATCTCCCTGTGACCTTTGAGAACCAGGACTCAATACTGAGGGATCCTGACCTGGAGGGACAAATACAGTGGTGCCTCGCAAGACGAAAAGAATCCGTTCCGTGAGTCTCTTCGTCTAGCAGTTTTTTCATCTTGCGAAGCAAGCCCATTGACGGATTAGCAGATTAGCGCTATTAGCAGCTCTCAGCGGCTTTTAGCGGCTTATCGGCTTAGCGGATAAGCAGATAAGCGGCTTAGCGGCTTAGAAAAAGGGGGGAAAAGGAAAAAACCCCACAGGAACTCGCAAGACATTTTCGTCCTGCGAAGCAAGCCCATAGGAAATTCGTTTTGCGATGCACCTCCAAAACGGAAAACCCTTTCGTCTAGCGGGTTTTCCGTCTTGCGAGGCATTCGTCTTGCGGGGCACTACTGTAGTATTTCCTGGTCTAAGGCAGCTCCTTCCATTTCTATGAATTGCACAAGAAACCAAGGCTATGAGTCAGTGTAAAATCATATTCATTCATGTCGGCACATTCCCCTCAGCTTCTCCTTCGGGAAACATCGTAGGGTTTTTACACCCACTGTCCATAATGCACACTTTCTGCCTTCAAGGTGTAGTTTTTTCAGCTGATAGTAGCTTTCTTTTGATGGTGAAGATAACTCACGACAATTACAGAAGGGTGTAAAATGTGTGTAGAGAAAGAGGACAGAGGGGCATTCCTCTCCCTCTCTCGTAATTCTACAGCTCTCAGCCGTCCGGTGAAGTTGAATGGCGGGAGGTTCAGAACAACAAACCCCTGTGTTGCAAACTTGACGCAACAAGCAATACAATTAACACAAAGACCAGTATACTAGATAGCACTGCAATTCTTATTGCATGATATACATGATTTAGTACAACAAGAACACAATGTGTACACTTTTAAATTCCCTAATATATTTGAAATAAATGAACACACATCTGTCAATCTTTGAAAGTCCGTAGAAGTATAATAAGTCTATGGTTGAAACAAAATAATAGATGCTATCCTGTGGGCTAAATGGTAAAACTTTTTTTAGGCGTTCATGGTGTTGAAGTAGTATAGAATCATAGAGTTGGAAGAGACCACAAGGGCCATCGAGTCCCTAACAACGTAGGACAGTGATCCCAGATAATCTGACTGTTTCGCTGGAACCTTCTTCAGCACAACACATAGATTAGAAAAATGCACATGGAGCAGTGGTCATGAGGATATGTAGAGAATTTACAAGTGTACACATTGTGTTTTTGTTGTACTAAATCATGTATATCATGCAATAAGAATTGCAGTGCTATCTAGTATACTGGTCTTCGTGTTGCTTGTATTGTTTGTTGTGGCAGGAGGTTCAGGACAGGTGAGGAACGGCTTCTTCACACAGCACATAGTTAAACTGTGGAGTTTGCTACCACCATAGGCACCAACTTGAACAAAATAGGTCCCCCCCTTGCCTGCAGAGCTGGCAGCCCCTCACCCCTTTTCGAACATCCTCCCTTGGGAGTCCTCTGGGCAGCAGCGGCGGCTGCTGCCCCTGGTCTCTGAGCTGCACCCCCCTTCCCCCAAAGAGAGGTGCCTCCACTTACTGCCCCACAGGGGCCTGGGTAGCACCCCCCAGCCAGCCCCAGAGGCTCCATTCGCCTGCGGAGCTTATAGCCAGGGCTGCTGCAGTAAACAGCTGTGCAAGCCTTTGGGAGGCAAAGATGCGAGAGGGCATCAGAGGAGGAAGGGAAAGAAAGAGGGACAGAGGCCAGTGTTTCCCACGGCACCCCTGACCATCATTCAAGGCAGCCCAGGGTGGCACGGCACTCTTGTTGAAAACCACTGTCAAAGTGGTTGACATTAAAACATCAAATAGAACAGTCCAGAATAAAACAAATTCAAACTTCAAGGGAAATAATTCAGATCCTCCTCCCCTGGTGACTTTTGTTTTCCCCAGTTGCCAGCCTGGCATCCAGAGATCTCCACTTGGTCGCAGTTGGACCTGTGCCTGTCACAAAAATGTGCCTGGCACCTAGCTAATTTCTAATGCTGGCCAAATAGGGGCCTGGAGGGACACAGTTGGCACCTACACCTGTGCTTCCCTGCCCCATGCCACTGTAGCAGCATGCTGGATGAGACAGATAGCTAGGCTACAGGACCCCATAATGGTCCTGTATACATGAAGGAGCGTCTCCACCCCCATCGTTCTGCCCAGACACTGAGATCCAGCTCCGAGGGCCTTCTGGCGGCTCCCCCGCTGCAAGAAGTGAGGTTACGGGGAACCAGGCAGATGGCCTTTTCGGTAGTGGCACCTGCCCTGTGGAACGCCCCTCCAGCAGATGTCAGGGCAATTAACAACTATTTTACTTTTAAAAGATACCTGAAGGTGGCCCTGTTTAGGGAAGTTTTTAATGTCTGGCGCTGTATTGTTTTTGATATTTGGTTGGAAGCCGCCCAGAGTGGCTGGGGAGACCCAGTCAGATGGGCGGTGTATAAATAATAAACTATTATTATTATTATTATTATTATTATTATTATTATTATTATTATTATTTATTTATTGAAAGGAGCTCTTCATCACTTAACGACTTCTGTCGGAGGCATTGTGGCTGCAAATACCAGTTTCTGGGAATTGCAAGTGGGGAGAGTGTGGTTGTGTCTACCTTGCAGGCACCCCCTTGGCTGTTGTGAGAACAGGATCCTGGCAGACCAGATGGGCCATTGGCCTGATCCAGCAGGCACTTCTTATGTTCCTGTATTCAGGGCTCTTGCATTCCTAACAAACCTTCCTTGCATCCATTTTTTCCCATCCTGCCAGTTTGCAGGGTGGTGGCCTTGGTCCTGCTTCTGGGTCGCGGCAGGGAAATAGAAACACTTGCTCAGCATCTGTGAAGCTTTAATTGCACATTCATGGAGTGCCCTATTAGAAGAAAACATGCACGGCGGCTTTGACTAACTTCCTGCTTCTGTCCATTTATTTAGAGAGGGTCGGCAGGGTGCAGATTGTGTCAATGTTTACCCTGCGCAAATTAGAAGCTGCAAGTTCTCATGTTAGGAATTTATACAATGTCCTTTGTGTGCATCGAGGGGGCTGCTATGTGCTGTGAAGTGTGAAGTCCCACTAAAACACACAATTAAGTAACATGGCTCTGCTTTTTGACATTTGTTTTGGTGTAGCCTTGTTCTTAGACAGATGCAGATGAGGTGTTAAAACTCTGGACTAGGGATGTTGTCAATGGGAGCAGAAATTACCTGTGCTCTCTTGTTTGCCCTTTGTCCAGAATGGATGCAGCGAATACGATTGCCATTTGCTGCTGTTGTTTTCCAGTCTGAAAATGATATGCAATTGATGATGTACCCCCTTCCGCTAGGGGTGAACCAATGGAGGAAAAAAATGGAAAAATATTATAATCTTAAAATATCTAACTGTGAAGATACATAAAATGAAAGGGTTTAAGGTCAGTGAGAAGGAGGAGGATTGGTTTGAGAAGATACTGAATTATTTGGGTAGGTTTGAACAATTTGGGGCAATTAAAATGTTAAAAGTTAAATAAACCTTGTGGAGGGAGGAGTGTTAAAGGTATATAGAATTGTACATATGGTTGATTTGAATATGTTATTACTGATTATGTATACCCAATGTATCAGACACCTGGGGGGGGGGTTTCACTGTTTGTGTTTTGGTTGTTGGTAAAAAAATAAAAAATAAAATATTAAAAAAAACCTCTGCCTTCCTTCCCCCAGTCTCGCAGTGTGGATAAGCAGCATGCCGTCATCAACTATGACAAGGAGAAAGACGAGCACTGGGTGAAGGATTTGGGAAGCTTAAATGGGGTAAGTAAGGAAGTCGGCTGCTGGATGGGACAGCTTCATTCCTGCTGGTGTTTGGCTGTGCGTTTCCATTTTGCTTTGCTAGGAGCGCTCCAGAGATCTATGTGCTGAAGGCGATTGAAGCATCTCAACGCGAAGTCAGTAGGGTTGATGCTAATCATGGAAGGATATTATTGTCGTTTAGTCGTGTCTGACTCTTCGTGACCCCATGGACCAGAGCACACCAGGCACTCCTGTCTTCCACTGCCTCCCGCAGTTTGGTCAAACCCATGTTGGTAGCTTTGAGAACACTGTGCAACCATCTCGTCCTCTGTCGTCCCCTTCTCCTTCTGCCCTCAATCTTACCCAACATCAGGGTCTTTTCCAGGGAGTCTTCTCTTCTCAGGAGGTGGCCAAAGTATTTTGGTGGAACCCCTGGGTATAATGGATAGGCCAGCCCCAGCTGTACGTCCATAGATGCTTCATAGTGTTTGGCTAGATCTGCCAGACGTTCAGTTTTTCTCCTCCTCCTCCTCCTCCTCATGTTATGGAAGGTCTGCAAAGGCCTGAAAGACATTTTGACTGGTAGCAATGCTGGCAAGGGTTGTTCTGCTTTCTCATGGATTGAAACAAGACTTCCGAGTTGCATCTTCTGCTGTAGAACAGAACTTGCTGGATCAGGTCCAAGGACCATTTGCATGCAGGCTTCTTATAGGCATCTGGTTGACCACAGTGAAAACAGGATACTGCCCTTCAACTGATCCAGCAGAGCTCTTCTTCTTATGTTCCCAATTGACGTATTTCAGATATTTCTGTTGTCCAAATTAAATTCTATCTATCTGTATTACGACTCGCCTTGTATTAAGGTATTTGGCCTTACCGGCAGCTTCATTTGTAATTTTAGTAGAAAGTTTAGTAGAAATTTTTGCCCTCCCTCTGTTCCCCTTGTATGCAGCCTAAATATGTCCTAGGTTTACTCACAACCCTCTGGAGCAGATGTCATTGCACAAGCCCTAAAAGTAGCACAATAAGTTCATTGAATACTGCTTATTGCTTTCTATGTGCATAGTTTTCTATGGAGTATTTGCGCCTGCTGGTAAGCAATAAAACAGGCATAGGCAAACTCCGGCCCTCCAGATGTTTGGGACTACAATTCCCATCATCCCTAGCTAACAGGACCAGTGGTCAGGGATGATGGGAATTGTAGTCCCAAACATCTGGAGGGCTGGAGTTTGCCTGCAATAAAATAAACAGCAGCATTTTTTTAAAAAAGGACTGTTAGAAAGGGAGTAATTCCATCAGAAAACATTTGGAAGTTTTTATCGCTAAAGAAATAAAACCTTACCTCTGAAATAAAAGAAGACAACTTTTCAGAGAAACCATGGATAAATCAGAGGTATTGTTGGTGGTAAAGTATATAAACTTTTGAAAGCTAAATAAACACATTTTTTTAAAAAAAGCTTTTCGGAGAAATGAGCTTTGAAAAGTTTTCAATGGCATGAAATGAAAGAACTGAGGGCTGAGCTTCTGGCTGAGAAGGAATGTGACTTTACAGATCCTGTAAGGAAGAGGAACTCTCAGTCAATGTGACTGTCTACTGGAAATACAAGTATTTCATATAGAGAGATACATGCAGAACCACTGACTCATGCATGACTATCTCCCAGGTTGACAATCTCCCAGCTACTCTGCCCCTGTATTCTACTGCATGTACAGATCTGGACATCAACGGCATCCCCATAATCGGTTGGGGTCCAACAACATCTGGAAGGCTGGAAGTTCCCCATCCCTGGGGTAGACCTTGTTGCCGGGGCCAGATGAATATGGCAGCTCTTTAACTTGTGTCTCCAGCTTTTCTTTGGACTACAACTCCCATCATCCCTAGCTGGCAGGACCTGCGGTCAGGAATGATGGGAGTTGTAGTCCAGTAACAGCTGGAGCTGGCCTAACACTTCTAAAGCAGAAATCCACTTCTGAAGCACTGTTTCAAGTTGAGATTGGGAGCACAACTGTGGTTATAGCAAAACCACGCTGCACCATGGTTAGCTTCAAGAATGAAAGGGGATGGGGTAGAAAGTAGAAAGAGAGGAAGGAAGCAGGACAGAGTGTTTGAGCCCATGAGATCTCCTTGCTGTAGGTAAGGGACCCACCCAACAGAGTTACTGATGTCTGCAACAGGCCTTAGCTTGCATAAAATATGTACCTTGCACAAGGCGCATAGTGAAATGATTTTAAATGATTTCAGATATGTCCTGGTGCACAGAGCTCTCTCTTTTGGCTCCCCAAATCCCCTTCATAGAATCATAGAGTTGGAAGAGACCACAAGCGCCATCGAGTCCAACCCCCTGCCAAGCAGGAAACACCATCGGAGCACTCCTGACATATGGTTGTCAAGCCTCTGCTTAAAGACCTCCAAAGAAGGAGACTCCACCACACTCCTTGGCAGCAAATTCCACTGTCGAACAGCTCTTACTGTCAGGAAGTTCTTCCTAATGTTTAGGTGGAATCTTCTTTCTTGTAGTTTGGATCCATTGCTCCGTGTCCGCTTCTCTGGTGCAGCAGAAAACAACCTTTCTCCCTCCTCTATGTGACATCCTTTTATATATTTGAACATGGCTATCATATCACCCCTTAACCTCCTCTTCTGCAGGCTAAACATGCCCAGCTCCCTTAGCCGTTCCTCATAAGGCATCGTTTCCAGGCCTTTGACCATTTTGGTTGCCCTCCTCTGGACACGTTCCAGTTTGTCAGTGTCCTTCTTGAACTGTGGTGCCCAGAACTGGACACAGTACTCCAGGTGAGGTCTGACCAGAGCAGAATACAGTGGCACTATTACTTCCCTTGATCTAGATGCTATACTCCTATTGATGCAGCCCCTTCTTAACCTTGTGTGAGCCCCACTGTTTTACATCTGTGCTGTCGCTGTGGCAACATACGGCGACACATAATTTCCTGTCTCTGTTTGCTATGCAAGTCCCATCTGCTAAAGATTGCTTGTGCTCTGGATTTCCAAATCCAAGTGCAGCTGTACGTGGCTTGGCTTTCCCAGCGTGCCAGCACATGTTTGCAACGTATTTGCATTTTAAGGGTGGAGAGAAGGCATTTGTTTCTTTGCACGTGCACACCCTTGAATCAGCAGTGCGGCTTTGTAGTTTAGGCTCAGGGCAGGCGCTCGGAAGCTGTCTTTGCAGCAGACCTCCAGTAGTGCCTTGGGTGAAAAACCTCAGGGGTCAAATGTGGCTGCCTAGGCTTCTCCATCTGGCCCTTGGGATGGGAGACAAAAGCAGAGCAACTCGGACCTGTCTCTGTGCCCTCTTTGCAACCCCAACTCAGCAGCCACAAGCTGCCTCTGCGTGAAAATGGCAAGGGAAAGAAATCTGAATTCCGCAAGCTTTTACAAGCTAGGCAAAGCAGAGGAGGAGGAGGAGGAGGATCTTATCCAGCCCAAGGAACTGCCCAACTTCCTCTGTGCTTCTCCTTCAAAAGTGCAGGCCATAACTTTCTCTCTACAAGACATTTGCACAACGGAGTTTAGGTACTCCTGGGAATTTGGCACCCTGGGCGGTTGCCAGGTTTGCTCCAATTAGTTGGCCTTGGCTAGCGGCAGATCCATTTGGCTGGCCTAATTGGAAAGGGCTATGTCGAGGATACAAAACAGAGCTGCATGTCTGATCCCCAGAATGCAGTCTGTGTGATTTCATTCTGGTCCACACAGCAGGCAGGGTACCACGGTTAGACCAGTGCCGATGGTTGAATTTGCCCTCCGAGCCAAAGGCAGAAAGCCCAGCCAGCAGCCAAACGAAGCCTCAAGCGGTGGTTCCCACAGCGCAGCAACCCAGCAAAGGGGATGCAGCAAGGAAAAACACCGTCACCTCTCCGCTGGGAAGCGCTGAGCAAAGGCGAGTCCCCAGGCAACACGGCCAGGCACAAGGCATGCAAGCTCCACCCCCCCCAGTCGTTCTTAGACTCCTTACTGGGTGAGCAACACAGCCAAGCACCACAGTTGGAGCCTCCCTCCTCCCTGGCCGGCAGGGAGGGAGGGAGGGAGAGGAGCTGCTTCCTTTGAAACCCGGGAAATTTAAGGGAAATCATCAATAAGGGACAGCAGCAGGACAGGGCGCTGAGATAAGGGACTTTCCCGCCAAATAAGGGACGGTTGACAGCTATGGCTATGCTCTATTACAGATCTTATGGCCTTTCCCCATTTTCCTGTGCTGCCCACCTTTGGGCTTAGAACAAACATAGCTCTTCCCAGCTGAACTGTCTGTGTTAGCTGCATTGTCGTCGTTATCTCCGTGGGGCCTCAAATAGGTTTTATTTCAAAAGCCCAAGGTCTTGACTTATGAAAGCTCACCAGGCCGACGTCTGAGAACACTCTGCTCTAAAGTTCAGAGCAAACACATTTACTAGACGGCGGCTGCTCTCTAGCATCGCCCGCTTATCAAATTTCAGAGTCTCTTCCTTGCTGTGATGCCAAGGAAGGCGAAACCACTTTGAGATTCTGTGGGCTGCCTGCAGATGTGTAGAATTCGTACTCTGCTTGGGTGAATAGTCCGAAAGCCTCTCCGCACATGGGTTGTTCAATAAATACGTCAAAAACCAATTGCATCTCTCTGAATCTTTCTCAAGGCGGATAAAGTGTGTGTGTGTGTGTGTCATTGCAGCAATCGCAGTAAAGGGTGTCTGTTGCATTGCCTGGGCAGGGTTAGTCAGTGTGGTGTTTGATTAACCAGGTATTGTTCAGTTCCAGTCAGCACAGCCAGTGGTCAGGGATGATGGGATTTGTAGTCCATAACATCTGAAGGATGCCTCGTTGGCTGCCAGTTAATTTCCAGGCCCTATCCAAAAGGCTGCTGTTGACCTATAAAGTCTTAAATGGCTCAGGGCGGCAATACCCCAAGGACCGCCTCTCCGCAATTGAACCGACCCAAACCCTGCAACATGAGAAAGGGCTTTTTCCTGCAGTGGCCCCCCGTTTGTGGAATGATCTCTCCAAAGAGGTTGGCTGGCACCTTCCTTGCATATATTTAGATGCTAGGTGAAAACGTTTGTCTGCCCCCACGCATTCAACTCATTAGCATTCTATGGATTTTTAAATACCGTATTGGCCCGGATATAAGCCGCACCTGAATATAAGACACTCCCTTAAAATTCTGAAGGCACTCACACCCGTTTCGTTTTACCGTAGGTCTGTTTCAGCAGCAATATCGTAAAAGCCATTTTTTGTAAGGTCATGAATTTAAGCCGCACTTTTAACTTTTCATTGTTGGAATTTGGGGGGGGGGGGAGTGAGACTTATATTCAGGCCCCCGCAAATGGTATGTTTGTAGGAGGGAGGTTATTGGTTTGTTACTGGTTTTGTTTTATGTATTTTGTATTCTCATTTTGTATTTTTCTGTTGTGAACTGCCCTGTGATGCAGGGTGGCATACAAATTTTAACAACAACAACAGTCTTTTAAATGACGTTTTGCCCTTCTTCTCCACAGACTTTTGTGAATGATGTGCGGATTCCAGACCAGAAGTACATCACGCTAAGACTGAACGATGTGATCCGTTTCGGCTATGATATCCTTTTTGGGCGTGCTCTATGGGCAGAATTTTGTGGGACCCTTAGCAACGTGCTTCCTTCCCACCGTGAGCCAATCCTGACTTCATGGGGCACTGTCCACTCCTGAAAGTCTGCCATAATAACAATAACAATAACAATAACAATAACAATAACAATAACAATAACAACAACAATAACAACAACAATAATAATAATAATAATACCATTATTGTCAATGTACAACCTGTGTACAATGAAATTAATGCACTCCTTAATGAAATTTATGGTTATTGCACTCTCTTGCACCCTCATTTTGGAGAGGCAGTGTGGTATAGTGGTTAAAATGTTGGACTAGGACTGAGAAGACCCAGGTTGAGACTTCCATTCATCTGTGAAACTCAAGGGGTGACCCTGAGGCCTATTGCTAGCACTCAGCCTAACCTACCGTACTTTTCTGTGTATAAGACGCCCCCCATGTATAAGACACCCCCTATTTTGGGGGACCCAAATGTAGGAAAATGGGGGGAGATGGCACAGAGTTGTTGAACTTTTTTGGGGGGGAGGATTGCCCAGATTGCTTTTTTTTTGGCGGAGGATTGCTCGGGGGGGATTGCCAAAAATTGCCCGCCCCGACACGTCACAACATCCGCCTCTCGTCTGTTTCCTCACCGACAGAAGCTGCCAATCACCTGCTCAATTACCGCAGTGTCAGCCAATCAACACCCCCCCCATTGACACAGCAACCAATAACATGCCCAATAGCCACTGACAGCCGTGGCAGCAACCAATCAAACGTGCACCCTATGCAAAATCCATGTATAAGACCACCCAAACTTCTTAGCATAATTTTAAAAGAAAAAAACCTAGTCTTATACACGGAAAAGTACGGTACTTCACAGGGTTGCTGTGAGCAACTTGCTCGTTTATTTATTTGCGGCATTTATAACTTGCATATTTATTTGCAGAATTTGTAACTCGGTTCATTTATTAATTTGCAGCATTTGTAGCCAGTAAGTAGTAGTAGTAGCTCGCAAACTTCTGTCCTAAGACGGTCCCTGCCCTCAGCCTCACGATCTAAAACATCGGTTCTCAACCTGTGGGTACCCAGATGATGTTGGACTACAACTCCCATCATCCCTAGCTAGCAAGGTCGGAGCTCAGGGATGATGGGAGTTGTAGTCCAACAACATCTAGGGACCCACCGGTTGAGAACTGCTGATCTAAAAGGACACAACACACAAGGAAAAGGAAATGGGAGGGAGGAGGGGATACTAAGGGAGTTTGAATCCTCATGGTGGGGTGTGTGTGTGTGTGTGTGCGCGCGCCTTGAGGGAGTTATCCTGCCCCTTCGCCAATGCCTGTGGCGGTTTGTATTTGGACAGTGAGTTAATACAGGTCACTCTGAGGATATGAAATGCAGGATATGAAAGCAAAGTTCTTTCCCTGAGACTCTCGTGGAAGAGCTTGCTTTAGATTTCACCCTCCGTCTCTTGGAGGTTTTTGGACATTTGGCACATGAAAAAATGTTTGCATCCTGGCCTTGAGCAAAGCCAAACAGTGGATTTTGTTGGCTTCAGTGGGGAATTCCCTCTGGATCCCCCTAAATTGGCAACAACAGCACTCTTGCTTTCCATCCCTGCCTCCCAAACAGTTGAAAAAACTTTCACTTGGCATCAGCTCCAGAGGGAAAGAATGCAATTGCTTAACTCTTTTGGAAACATCTGTGAGATGGAGCTGCAGAAGCTTTTGAGGCTGGGCTTTTAACCTCTTCATCAGAGCATCGTCTCCCAGTTGCCTGGTATCTTCAGCCAGTTACCAGTGTTGCGATCGCTTTCTGTGTGTGCTCTAGGTCCCCCAGGCCAGAATTTTTAATAACAATTGGCAGGTGGACGGACCATTTCCTCTGTGATAGAACACTTGATTTGCCTGAAGAAGGTTCCAGGTTAAATCCTGCACACCTGAGGTTAGCAGGTGCCAGGAGAGATCTCTTGCCTGACATCCAGGCAGCTGCTGTCAGCTGGAGTAGACCAGGCTTGTAAATAAGCCCCCAGAGGTTACTAGTGCGCTAGGCCCCGTGTTAGAAATTAGCCGGGTGTGTTTTGCGACCATGTGGACCTCTATGGATGCCAGGTTGGCAACTGGGGAAAGCAAAATGTTACTTGGAAGAGTAGGATCTGAAATATTTTTTTCCTTGAAGCTTGAATTGGTTTAATTCTGGATCGTTTGATGTTTTAAGGTATTGTAACCTGCTTTGAGATTTGTTCTTTAAAATATAAAGCGGTATAGACATGAAAGTAATAATAACAATAACAATTCCCCTTGGGGAAAAAGCACTTGGACGTTCCATGGTGGCAACTGCAATTCAGGTTTAAGGTGCCATTTGGTGAGTTCATGACGCCTGAGATTCTTTTGGTCCATGCCATTTTCCTTTTGTGATTTGTTTGCCATGTTGTGGGTTTGAGGGACGTATGACCACAGGGGGAAAACCATCTGGTCTGTATTGATATAAATATATGAAATATAAATATATGAATTTATATTATTATAAATTTAATAAAATAGTAAAATAATAATATTATGCTGGTACTGAGAGTAAATGGGGGGGGGGTGCGCTAAACTTTGCTTATCCTGCGAGATGTACGATGAATGGTGGTGTTGGAGAACAGCTCTCTGGTGTGACTTGTGCCTCCAGCCTATTCCCATCCCCCCTAATTTATATCGACCTCCTTTCATTAAACAGCCTTGATGCTAAAATCAGGTCAATTCCTGATTAGCAAGGCATTGATTTTTAAGCAGGTTCCTGAATTACCCCATGGTCCATACCCACTTCTGGCTTTTTAATTTTTTCTTAAATTCGTCTACATTTCAACACTGTGTTTTCTGTCGAGTGCAAAAACGGGCATTATTCCGCTTTAACATGCTTTGTGGACAAGCAAGGTTCTCTCTCCCAAATAGTGTGGCGGGGCTGGCATTTCAGTGCATCTTGGCAGCAGACACGGGTCTCTCTGCAGGCCTTGGCGTTTGTTCGGATCCTTGTGGTGTGTTTGTATCAGAGGGAGAGAGACAGAGAAAGGGCAGCGGTGGTTGCAGGGCTAGGGAGAACCTTTTGCTGAAATGGAATCTTTTGCAGATGAAATTGCATGCCTAATTCCTGCGACCTGGTGCAATTTACTCTGGTCCCTCCCTACCATCTGATGGGCATTTTCCAAAAAGCATTCTGCCTGTCCCCTTCTAGTTCAGCTCTTTATAGCTCGCATTGCCTGAGTCAGCAGTGTTCTCATGCAGAAGGCGACGCATCTGCCGGCCGCGACAAAAACTGGCCGGTTTCCCCTACTGTGCCCTTGTCCTTGGTCTGTTCCCCTCTCTCTAAAAGCAACATGCACAATCCTTTCTTGTGGTTCCAAACATTCCCAAACAACATCCCACCCTCCTCTGTCGGTGAAGTGCAAGCCAGCTATTCTGTGCAGCTGTAACGTGAGCTGTGTCAACGTTGCCCGTTTAAAACGGTTAATTGTGCTTTTGACGGGGCAATCTTTTGTGCTGCGTCTATACTTATTGCTCCGGAGGCAGAGTCTGGTGTCTGGGTGTGGCAGACGCATTTTTGCACAATGCTGCTTTATTTGTGTGCCTGCCTTGCCTTCCCATTGCTCTCCAACCCAGGTGTTCCACCGTCTACCTGCACACAAAGCTCCCAGGATACAGTCCTATGTTCCATTTTAAGCTGGAGCCTGTCTGGGCAATGGGCACCAAATTCATGGTGGAGCTCTGAACTTTCATTTTCATTTTAGCCTGCTCTTGAATGTGACAAACAGGGAAGCCTTTCCTTTCTTCCTTAAAAATAAAAAAACTACAGATTTTCTTGAGTAACAAAAGTGCTTATAGCATCTCCGCTTTCAGTTCATAGAGGCCTTTCTACAGATCAGTTACATTCAATGGGACTACAGTGGTACCTCAGTTCTCAAACGCCTTGGTACACAAATGCCTTGGTTCTCAAACGCCAAAAACCCAGAAGTAAGTGTTCTGGTTTCTGAACATTTTTCGGAAGCCGAACGTCCGATGTGGCTGTCGGCTATTGTTTCTGGGGCGCCTGCACCAATCAGAAGCTGCTCCCTTGGTTTTCGAACATTTTGGAAGTCAAACAGACTTCTGGAATGGATTAAGTTTGGTGCTTTTGTTTTTGATATTTATTTTGCATTTTTGAGGCTTTTCTGGTTAATTTGTTTTTGTGACTGTATGGAACCTAGTTCAGCTACTGATTGATTGATTGTGTGACTGCGGAAATGGATAAAAAAAGCCCCCCATCCAAACAATGACTATCATCAGTGCAGGTAAGAATTTTTTTAAAATTTTTATTTTTATCATCTACAATACTGTCTTATTTATTTTATAGTACAGTACATTGATTATTGCTTTCATTTTATGGTTCAATGGTCTCGTTGGATAGTAAAATCCATGTTAAATTGCTGTTTTAAGGGTTGTTTATAAAAGTTGGGAATGGATTAATCCGTTTTGCTTTACTTTCTATGGGAAGATGAGCCTTGGTTTTGGAATGCTTTGGTTTTGGAACGGACTTCCGGAACAGTTTAAGTTTGAGAACCAAGGTACCACTGTAAAGTTACAGACAGTATGAGGCTGGAGGAGGAGGCGAGAGAAAGGGGGCAGATAGCAAACTCTGGTATTTTTACATGGTGTGTGCGTGAGGTTTTGGTGTCAGCGTCACATGGGTAGGTTCTTTATCTATTACTTTATTAGTTTTTGTTGGCGATGAGAGAGCTTGAGGGGCCCAGGACATGGCTGGAAAGCCTTTTTGTCACCTGAGCAAACTTGGACCACCTGCAGCTGGGTTTCTCAAACACATAGCTGTCAACTTACAGATTTGAAAATAAGGGACCAGCAGCCTTGAAAATAAGGGATCAGCAGCCCAAATAAGGAATTTTCGGAGCGCAGGTATGTTCAACTTCTGAGGCCCTCCGAGCCAAAGGCAGAAAGCCCAGCCAGCAGCCAAACGAAGCCTCAAGCGGTGGTTCCCACAGCGCAGCAACCCGGCAAAGGGGATGCAGCAAGGAAAACCACCGTCACCTCTCCGCTGGGAAGCACTGAGCAAAGGCGAGTCCCCAGGCAACACGGCTGATTTGTTCGGCACAAGGCATGCAAGCTCCACCCCCCAGTCGTTCTTAGACTCCTTATTGGGTGAGCAACACAGCCAAGCAACACAGTTGGAGCCTTCCTCCTCCCTGGCCGGCAGGGAGGGAGGGAGGGAGAGGAGCTGCTTCCTTTGAAACCCAGGAAATTTAAGGGACATTATCAATAAGGGACATCAGTGGGACACGGTGCTGGGATAAGGGAGTTTCCCGCCAAATTGGGACGCTTGACAGCTATGCTCAAACATCCCCCTCTCCCCCTCTTTGCTCTTAAGGGTGCTGCCTTTCACCTGCACAGAGTGGAACAGGCCCAGCCAAGCATTCCTCTGGCAGCGAATCTGCCCTACCCATGTGATTCTGGAAGCTGGACAGCTCAGCGTCTGTGTGCCACAGTGTCTGGCAACATGGCGATCAGGGGAGCGGAAGGGGATGTGCACTTTCTAGCTGCCTCTGCTGAGCAGTGACCAAGCAGGGACGTATGGCCTGTGCAGCAGCGTTCGAAACTCCCATTGTTCTAGGCCAGGCACCCCCAAACTCGGCCCTCCAGCTGTTTTGGGACTACAACTCCCATCACCCCTAGCTAACAGGACCAGTGGTCAGGGATGATGGGAATTGTAGTCCCAAAACAGCTGGAGGGTCGAGTTTGGGGATGCCTGTTCTAGGCACATTTTGGGATAGGGAGTTTCATTAGCGCGAGCATTTTCTGAGCTCTGGGTTTCAAGATAAAAATTCCTTGCAGAGTGGAAGGAAAGGAGGACCTTTTTCTGCCTCCCCGCTTCCAGTGACTCTCAGAAGACTGGAGAAGAGACCCTCTCAATAATATTATGGGTGTGGGCAGGGGAAGGACTAGACCATGTGAAAAACGAATGTAATATTTTAGCTGCAGTTCATTCATTTTCAGCTTTGTATTCTTGTTATTTAAAAGGCACGCCTAGACATTCTGTTGTGGTGCCCATAACCTGGGTTTAAGCTGCCATTTAGCTCCTAACTTTCATATCTTGGTTTCTAACACTGCTGTGCAGGGATGGCCATATTTAGGTCTGTGAAGAGGCCTGCGCGACAGCATTGTTTTTTCGAACTCTGTGCAGTAGTGATGACCATTGACTTGGATGGCCTTACACTGTGAGAACCTAATACTGGACTAGACTAGGTGTCCCTTTGGTCTGATCCAGCAGGGATTTTCCTAGGTGGTGGTTCTTCTTCTTCTTCTTCTTCTTCTTCTTCTTCTTCTTCTTCTTCTTTTAAAAATATTTTAGTGTGAGCAACCCTTCATAGGAGAACTCATTTGAAATGAATGGAATGCACTCTGTTTGTTGCAAGGGCATGCCCTGGATTGGTGCAGCCATTCAGGGACTCTCAAGTGTCCTCCTTGCCAATTGAAGTATAGCTTAATTTAATTGCAGCTGGATGGATAGGTGTAAGAGGACTTGGCAGGAAGGGTGGGGGTGGGGAGAGGCAGGCAGGGAGTAAGGAATGATGTCATCGCATAAACTTTCTCCTCCTGTGATTCTGAATCACCTGTTTTTCCTCTCTTGACCACCTGAGGTTTTTGTTTTTTTTACTTCCTTGTAGAAATGATGTAAGTTTTGGCTGCGAGGTGATCCTAGCTGGTGTGCTGTGTATTTTTTCTTTTGAAGATGCAGTGACTTCCTTTTCTTCATTGATTTGTAGAATTTATATACTGTTTCTTTTTCTCTCTCTCTTTATGCAAATCATGATCGGCAGATATAAGCCAGTGTGGTGTGTAGTGGTTAAGAGCGGTAGACTTGTAATCTCGGGAACCAGGTTCCGGTCTCCGCTCCTCCACATGCAGCTGCTGGGTGACTTTGGGCTAGTCACACTTCTCTGAAGTCTCTCAGCCCCACTCACCTCACAGCGTGTTTGTTGTGGGGGAGGAAGGGAAAGGAGAATGTTAGCCACTTTGAGACTCCTACCGGTAGTAATAAAGCGGGATATCAAATCCAAACTCTTCTTCTTCTATATCCTTTCATGTACATATACAACAATAACAAATGACACTTTCTAAAAACTAAGCAGAAACAGAATAAAACTGTATTATAAGTAAAACTGGGCAGTGTACGATTGAAAGTTGAGAATTGGAGAGCTTGAAATATTGCGTAAACTTCTTAAAGAGGCATCTAAAGCTGACGTCTGTCTCTGCCTCTCAAAACAACCAGGGGGACAGTATTCTAAAGATGGGAGCTACAACCCAGAAGCCCTGCTTCCTCATCAATAAGTGATAATCTGCTGGTCATGGGATGACTATCAGGATCTCCTCGGAAGATCATAAAGCTCTGTTGGGCCTGTGCTGAGACGGCCAGGGATCTGCTGGATCCCAAGCTGTTGCATCACTGCATCGGGCCTGATCTGGGGCTGATCATCCTGCTCTGCAACTTCCACCCCAGCTGTCAGGAACAGCAGGCCTGCAGATGTTTTGATAGCTCCCCACTGGCGGGAGAGGGAAAATTTGGAATGCACTTCAATTATAGCAGCAAAGTTCAGTTTTGACATATGCACTGCATCGCAAACCAGTCTTGTCACAGATGGTGAATCTGCATCCCCTTACACACTTTCCCTTTTCAGCCGCTGTACGATGAATGTTTATTTATGGCTGCTTTGAAATCATCTGACATGACCGTGTTGGGAGAGGAGTTGCTGTTGGCTTCTAATAATGTTACAGTTGGCTTCTAATAATGTTACAGTAGATGAGTCCTGCAAAAAAACCCCCTCTGCCTCTTTCCTTAACGTGTTCTCTACATGCCAACATGTATGTGCTTGAACACATCCAACACAAGGTCCCAGAAGAAGCACTAAAGGTGAGCATTTGCATTCCTTTTTGTGTTTGTTTGTGGGGGGCAGGTGGGATGAAAATAAGGGGGGCTATTTATGACATGCTTCTTGCGCTAGTGAACTATTCCTACAGCTCAGGGAGATTGTATGAGTGGCTCGACACCATTTTCTTTCTGCTGCTTAGCCTGCAAAATCCCCCAAAACGGGCGTCGGGGAAATGGGATTTCCCAGATTCATAGGAGGCGTGGGATCTGATGCCTCTGATAGCTCTCCTAGCAGTAGAAATGAGGGGCTGCGTGGCTCAGTGGTGGGATGCATGCTCTGCATGTTTCCATGGATAATGAGATCAGCTGATATTGGGAAGGTCATTTCTGTGCCTGCAGAGAGTGTCAGGGAATTCTACTCAATATTGATCCAGAGCAGATTCCAGCGTATAGTTAGCAGAGTAAAAACTTAAACACGTTGCAGGATTCCCCAAAAATAGACCAGAGGCAATCAATATTTCATCCAGCAGAGCTTTACTGCTACTGAAGGCAAATGAGCATAATGGTCACAAATCTAATACATTCAGGATTGACACTGTCCATAAGAAATCCAGTTGCAGCAGACTTAACTTAAATTTACAATAACTTATAATAACATTAAACCTTAACACTAAGCATACAGTCATACCTCGGGTTACAGCCACTTCAAGTTGTGTCTTTTCGGGTTGCGGACCGCCAAAACCCAGACATAACCCTTTCCGGTACTTCTGAAACCCGGAGATACCGGAACGGGTTACTTCCGGGTTTTGGCTAAATCACGCTTTGCACATGCACTGCGGTTTGCGAACATGCATCTCACATGGATCACGTTTGCAACCCGAGCGTCCAATGTACTATGTACAGAACACCACACCAGAAGAAAGAGAGACAGAAAGAGAAAGTGAAGCCCAGGCTCCTTCTGGCCTTACTTTCATGGTCAGCATGACCTTGACTGAAAGAGATGGCAGAACCAGTTTAAACCAGCTGCACTCAGCTTCTCGGAAGGAATAACCCAAACACCATGAACCTTCTGCTTGTTTCTTTCACACAGAGAAGCTTCCAATTGAATCAGTTGGAATAGGAAAGATCTGTACACATCAGATCAATACTTTCTGCACTAAGAAATGCAAATGGACTCTCCCCCTGCATCCGGGTAGATAGTATTGGCTTAAGCTTAAGTGTGGGGAACGTTTGGCTCTCCAGATGTTCATAGAATTGTAGGGTTGGGAGGGCCCCCCAAGGGTCATCCAGTCCAACCCCCTGCAATGCAGGAATCTCAGCTAGATCATACAGGACTGATGGTCATCTAACCTCTGCTTAGAAACCCCTAGTGGAGGAGAGTGAGTGTGGCGTGCAAAATTCATTCTGAGCTTCTCATTCAGCCTTGTTGATGAGAACAGGTGTTGTGCAAAAAGCACAGATGCACCTTTGCACCACCACTCCCATTTATTTCAGAGCTTTCCCATGAGAAATACCCAGTGCAGTATGCTGAAACAATCTTAGATCAGAGTTAATCCCCACCTGGCAGTTCCGTGTTTTGCCAAGACTGGTACTTCGCTGATTATTATGTATCTCCGCCTGTTCCATAGGATAGGCTGCCTTCTTCCCCTTGTCAAGGTTTTGGCCCATAGTCAATTTCACTTACTTATTCTTTTAAAGCCAGCCAGTGACGAGGTTCTTGTGAAAGTCCATGGCTCAGGCAAAGTTGTCGGGCAGGATTCGGGCCATGTTTTGGCTGTCCGAGCCTGAGAAAATAATACATACATCGTAAGAAAGAAACACAACAGTGCAGATTGGAGATCTTGTGTGAATTCTGTGGCAGGGCAAAAGAGCTTCTACAAAAGATCGGGGGGGGGGTGTATTTGGAAACAGTGGCTTGTTTTAGCAACGGGTTATAAGAAATGTCTCCAGCCTTCTTAGAAATCCAGGAAGCTGCCATGGACACACAAACACAGCCCATTTCACGGAAAGAAAAACTAGTGATGATCGCCTTTCCGAACAACAACAGGCAGAACATCTACAACCCCCACAAAAAAATAAAACACGCACACACACAAGTAGGCAGGCTCCCCAAGCAGGCAGACCACCTCAAAAGTCCAACCCCATCAGTTTTTTAAAATATTAAAAATAAGGGGTCTGAGGGTGCCATGGTGTCTATATGCACTGCCCCGGGACTTTGAAGAAGCCCCTTTTCTCCTCAAGCTTCTTGCCTTTGTGCACCCCCCCCCTGCAAAATACTACCAAAAAGTTTTGCGTTTCCCCGTCCCTATTTAATCCTCACACTGTAACAATGACAAATTAAAACAAAAAATTCCTTCCAGTAGCACCTTAAAGACCAACTAAGTTAGTTCTAGGTATGAGCTTTCGAGTGCATGCACACTTCTTCAGATACACTGGGAAAACAAAGTGTGCATGCACACGAAAGCTCATACCTAGAACTAACTTAGTTGGTCTTTAAGGTGCTACTGGAAGGAATTTTTTGTTTTGACTATGGCAGACCAACACGGCTACCTATCTGTAAATGACAAATTATTAATTTCAATTACAAGGTTCCTGCATTTCAGGGGGTTGGACTAGAAGACTTTGATGTTCCTTTCCAATTCTATGATTCTGGGGGGGTGTCCCCCCCCCCACGGGCCAGGCAGTCCCATCCAAGCACTGACTAGGCCCAGAGATGTTTTGCTTTGCATTCAGACCCATGCCCTGAGCGTTCACATCAACCGTTCATGTCAACCGTTCCTCTGTGTCCACACGCACTCCCAAGTCGCACCTCTCGCCATCCCTGACTTGTTTTTGCATGGCTGGAATGTGTCCTTGAACAGTGCCGGATTTACGTATAAGCTAAACAAGCTATAGCTTAGGGCCCACTCTCTTGGGCACCCCCCCCAAAAAAAAATTAAAGGGGAAAAAACCCCTGAATGTACATTTCCAGAATATAAGATAAAAAACAAATAAAATAAAATCTACATACAGCAACAGTGTTTTGTGTTGTCTAGGCTCCTATGATGTAAGTACAGTGGTGCCCCGCAAGACGAATGCCTCGCAAGACGAAAAACCCGCTAGACGAAAGGGTTTTCCATTTTTCGAGGCACTTCGCAAGACGAATTTCCCTATGGGCTTGCTTCGCAAGACAAAAACGTCTTGCGAGTCTTGCGAGTTTTTTCCCTTCCCCCCCCTTTTTCGAAGCCGCTAATAGCCGCTAAGCCGCTAATAGCGTTAAGCCGCTAAGCCGCTAATAGGGATGCTTCGCAAGACGAAAAAACCGCTAGACGAAGAGACTCGCGGAACGGATTATTTTCGTCTTGCGAGGCACCACTGTAATGGGCCCTGCCTGCTAGCCTGCTCCCTAAAATATCACATATAAAGGGCCCCATTAGCTTAGGGCCTCATCAAATCTAAATCCAGCCCTGTCCTTGAACTCCGACAATACTTCTTGCTTGCCTGGATAGTGTATGAATAAGCTTGCCTGTGAATAAACTTAACACTTATTTTGCTCTACCCAAAAATTGTCTCGTGGCCCCCGAAGGCTTGCTGAGACAGGGAGTGTTGCCCTTGGGCTGGGAGAGGTTTTTTCCCCACCCCACCCTTGCGCTATAGACGTTTGTGTGTCTCTCTTTTGCCCTTCAGCATGAGAAATACACCAGCCAACTTCAGATGAGCTTCAAAAGTGCAGTCATGAAAAGGGTAGAGCAGCCTTTGGAGCACGGCGGAGAGACCGAGTCGCCCCAAGCAAAGCTGGAGAAAGGCGAGAAGAAAGCAATTACAGGTACCTGTACGGGAAAACCAGTTGGCTGGGCACCGAAACAAGCTTCTCTCTCTCTCTCTCTCTCTCTCTCTCTCTCTGTTGCAAGTCTTGATTTTGCTGGTGATTAGGAGTTAGCTGTTCAGCAGGAGTGTGGGGTTGCCATCGCGGATCTGGCGCAATGTAACCTTGCCTCTCCTTAAAAGGTAAAGGGACCCCTGACCATTAGGTCCAGTCGTGACCGACTCTGGGGTTGCAGTGCTCATCTGGCTTTATTGGCTGAGGGAGCCGGCATACAGCTTCCGGGTCAAGTGGCCAGCACGACTAAGCCGTTTCTGGCAAACCAGAGCAGCGCACGGAAACGCTGTTTACCTTCCCACCGGAGCGGTACCTATTTATCTACTTGCACTTTGACATGCTTTCGAACTGCTAGGTTGGCAGGAGCAGGGACTGAGCAACGGGAGCTCACCTTGTCATGGGGATTCGAACCACCGACCTTCTGATCGGCAAGCCCTAGGCTCTGTGGTTTAGACCACAGCGCCACCCGTGTCCCAGATTGCCTCTCTTTACCCATGCCAAAATGAGATCTGCATGATATTTGAACTCGCTCCCACAGGAGGCAGTGATGGGCTTGGGTGGCATTAAAAGAGAATTTTGGCAGATTCGCAGGGGGGAAAGTTATGAGTGGCTACCAGCCAGAATGGTTTTGTTCTGCCTCCATGCACGGAGGTAGCAAAACTTAAACTGTGGGTTTTTAAAAATTGTTTTCGTTCATTATTATGGTATCTATTTTTGCGGTTTTATATTGTATACCTCCCTGTGATGGGTGGATGAAGGGCAGTATAATAATAATAATAATAATAATAATAATAATAATAATAATAATGCTGCTAGCGAATAGCAGTTCCTGGAAGCCGGAGAGGTGATTGCTCTTGTGATAAAATCCTGCTTGCAGCTTCCCCACAGATATCCGATTGGCCACTGTGAGAACAGGATGCTGGACTTGATGGGCCATTGGCAGCCCTCGCTCTTCATATTACTATTCTTAAGAGGGTCTTCTTTGATTACTTTTTATCTGGATATACAGGCATGATGTTTAAGGCAGCTTTTTAGCTGTTCTGCGTTGTCTCGCCGTTTTGCTTCTTACGTCGACGCTTTTATCAAACCCACCTATATACAGAGCATTCTTAAAAGGTGCAGTATAAAGAAATAATAAAAGGAATAAATAATAAAGTTGCATTCGGTGCTGGTCACACTGAGAATCGACCCGTAAATGGACTTAGGTTAGTCGTATCTGTTCCTTTTCAGTGTGACTACAACCCTAAATTTCTGATAAATGGGGGGCAACCAGCACTGCATCAAATACAAGGCAGGTTCTTCCTTCCCTTCCCCCGTTTTCCTCACGTTTCTCTATTTCAGGGTTAAGCAAAAATCTCACTTTCAAATAAACGCGAGTCCTCTTGATTCCAGGCGTTTCGTCCTCTGGGGATTAGCCCATAAGCCAAATATTTCACCCAGTTTCATCATGCGCTGAGATGAGAAGAAAGGCTTCTCTCTGGCATCACTCGAGAGGCCGCCATCTTGAGTGGCAGGTGCCCTCTGGTTTTTGATGGACTCCAGCTCCTATTAGTCCTGCTCAGTATGGCCAATGGTAAGGGATGGTGGAAATTCCAGTCTAGCACCATGTTTCCTGGCCATCTGCCTGGCCTTAGGTCTGATCCAGCAGCTAGATCCTTCTCACGTTCTTATTGGAGGGCCGCAGTTTGGGACAAGGCTGGTGTAGAGAATAGAATAAATAGAATAAATGTCTGGAAAGGGTCTGAGGAGAACTAGGCCGAGGAGTATAGCTCAGCGTAGTTGCACTTTAATTGAATTAATTATATTTTAAGAATGCGCACACCTCAGTAAAGCTTAAGCGATATTCCAAAAGGTATGGGACAGGGGTGGTGAAAGCTGAAGAGACCGAGCGACCCCTTCCTCTCCCCTCAACCATGTATTATTAGCGTTGTCTTGAAGGCCAGTTGTTGCCCTGGCAACCCCTTGTGCGTTAGAAGGAAGGAAGGCAGCCTTGCACAGCGAAGTTTTGATGCTTTATTCTGCTTTATATTTGCCCTGCCACAGAGTGGTTGGGGCAACCCAGTCAGATGGGCGGGGTGCAAGTAATGCAATTATTGTTATGATTAAGACTGACAGGAGTCTCCTTTCAGTTCGCCCTTAAAGCTCCTCTCAGTTGCAAAGGGAAGGGAAAGGATTTCCTTTGCTGGACTTATGGAGGCTGGTCTCAGTGACGGCAGTTTCTCGTGACCTTAATTTTCCATGCGGGCGTATTTGTCCTTGCAAAAATCCTCTCTAAGCTGGGATCAGGTATTAGAGCCATCCTTTCCCTGTCGGTTCTTTATTTGAGCTGAGAGAGAGTGAGTTCACAGACATGCGTCTACTTCTTTTTCATTCATGTGTTGTGTTCAAAAGGCACACCTCCTCCTTTTCGGGGCTTGTCTCCATTTACCTCTCCTCCGTTCGTTCCAGGCACAGTCTATGATTTGAAGCTCCAGGTCCGAGAGCCCTTTTTTACCTTGAGCTTTCCCTGCCAATCGCCCCCCCCAGCTCTTTTTAAAGCTCGATTGGAGCAAACCGTCAGTCCAGGGAAAACCCAGATTGATGTTTGCTCGGATTCAGCTTAAAAGAGCTGGTTTCTGTGGGGAAAGTTCGGGGCAAAACCAAATATAAATACAAATGCTTGGACATTGAGCTTTAAATCATGGAAAGAGAGGGGCAAAATATAAGGGTGAGCAAGCCCTGTGTGGCTGGTGGCTGTCAGTTTTACCTGTGACGTCTCCACCAGACATGACAAGCTCCGTTTTGCATTGCTCGGAGCGAGCCAGGAGTTTGCGTTCAGCAGGAGCCGCTTCCCGTGATGAGCTGCGACAGCAGACAAAGGCGAAAGGAAGCGACTGTCTTTTCAGTCTCGAAGGAAACTTCCCGGTGGCAACAGCTGTCATGCGAGCCAGATCCTTGCCGTGCCGTTGTAAAGCACAACCGCTCTCCCGTGTCAATCCCCAGAGTAATTAATTCGCATCCCTTGCCCGTCTTATCTTGTCGGCTGCTGATTACACAAGTTCGCCTACATCTGGGGCAGCCAATGTGTCATCATCCAGATTCTGGACTGCAGCTGCCATCATCCCTAACCATTGGCCGTGCTAGCTGAGGGTGACGGAAGTCTCAGCCCAGGACCATGTGGAAAGCTGCCATGTTGACTATGCACCATATGGACCAGCTCCTTGCAAACTAACATTTGCAGTAGGTTGAAAATTGGTGGGAAGTTTAGGCATGCTCAGAGTTCTGTTAGAAGCCAGCTTTACAGGTCTGCAGGCCATCCTGCTGCTTTTGAGCCTGTTGGCTGTGCCCGTCCATTGCCTGCACATTTGCAAAGCTAAACAGGGTCTGGTATGGTTTCAGATTGGATGGGGGGCTGCGTGTTGAGATTCCTGCATTGCAGGGGGTTGGAAGAGATGACCCTGGGAGTCCCTTCCAGCCCTACAATTCTATGGTTCTATGTTTAGCATTACTAAGAAGAGGATCTAAGTGTGTACAGTTGCATTGCTGCAGCACCTGTGGGTGCCCGGGGTGTGGTCAGTTGGGTGCTAGGTGTTTGAAGCGATGGCCAATAGATGTGGTCTTGTCTTCCCTGCCATGCATTTGGTGTATGGGCAGATGTCTGTCCGTACCACCTGTCTGGGCAAGTAGTAGTAGTAGTAGTAGTAGTAGTAGTAGTAATAATAATAATAATAATAATAATAATAATAATAATAATATATTTATACCCTGCCCATCTGACCAGGCCTCCCCAGCCACTCTGGGCGGCTTCCAACAAAATATTAAAATACAGTAATGCATCACACATTAAAAGCTTCCCTAAACAAGGCTGCCTTCAGATGTCTTCTAAAGTCTGGTAGTTATTTTTCTCTTTGACATCTGATGGGAGGGCATTCCGCAGGGCGGGCACCACTACCGAGAAGGCCCTCTGCCTGGTTCCCTGTAACTTGGCTTCTCACAGTGAGGGAACCGCCAGAAGACCCTAGGTGCTGGACCTCAGTGTCTGGGTAGAACGATGGGGGTGGAGACGCTCCTTCAGATATACCGAGACTGTAGCTGTATCAAAATCCAGATCTGGAAGTGTGTGTTCTAAAAGTCATGAGAAGTACCTTGGGGAATGGCAGTTCGTTAAGGGTGCAGAGTAGACGTAACCAATGTGGGGCTTCCAGATGTTGTTAGACTACAACTCCCATCATCCACTTCTGGCTGAGGCTGATGGGAGTTGTAGTCCAACCATACCTGATGCTGATTGCCCCTGCTGGAGAGCACTATTGCGCCAATTTAACACTCATGGCTCCCCCCAAAGCATCACTGGAGCTCTGCAAAGAGTGCAGAGAGTTGTCAGGAGATGCCTATTCGCTTTACAGAGCTACAATTCCCAGAGTTCCTTGATTGTTAAACCACTCTGGGAATAGTAGCTCTGTGTGGGGAATAGGGGTTGCCTGTCAACTCTCAGCACCTTTAACAAACTGCAGTTCCCTGGATTCTTAAGGGAAGCCATGGCTGTTTAAAGTGGTGTCATGCTGCTTTTAAGTGTATTGTGCGGATGTTGTCCCACCAGAGTAAGGACTTCAACGGTAGCCCTGCAGTGCAGGTGGAACATGGTAGACTGACCGGCAAAGGGAAAAGGTGAGGCCCCTGTTATTTCTGCCATGCCTCGCCAATGCAGAGGCTTCATAATATCTGCCAAATTACAGCACCTGATGTTGCACAGCCCTATTCACTTCTGAGGCGGAACAGGGCTCCAGGGCTTGAGCACTCACTTAGAATCATAGAATCATAGAATCATAGAGTTGGAAGAGACCACAAGGGCCATCGAGTCCAACCCCCTGCCAAGCAGGAAACACCATCAGAGCACTCCTGACATATGGTTGTCAAGCCTCTGCTTAAAGACCTCCAAAGAAGGAGACTTCACCACACTCCTTGGCAGCAAATTCCACTGTCGAACAGCTCTTACTGTCAGGAAGTTCTTCCTAATGTTTAGGTGGAATCTTCTTTCTTGTAGTTTGGATCCATTGCTCCGTGTCCGCTTCTCTGGAGCAGCAGAAAACAACCTTTCTCCCTCCTCTATGCTTGTCCCAGGTCACTCACAAATTTAGATACCAGGCTCAGGCACAGTCTATGTTCTGGAATCCTTTGGTCTAAAATTGCTTGCTTTCCACAGGCAGGGAATCTTTTTTTGAGGAAAGGCGAGAGGAAGGAAGGAAGGAAGGAAGGAAGGAAGGAAGGAAGGAAGGAAGGAATAATCATTTACAGATTTAGTAGTCTGGGAAAATACGAAAAAGGTCTTCCGTGCCAGAAAAGCTAGCAGAGTAGTCCCAAGGTGAGCCTCCCCTAGAGAGAGCATTCCATAATTGTGGGGCCACCACTGAGAAGGCACCTGCCTCATTTCTGATGCTCACCTGGAGAATGGCCTCCTGCAAAGGGGTTTCTTCAGTTGCCGTGGTTCTGAACTGTACAGGGCTTTATGTGGCAGATGCATTTGATCATGTTCAGGGCTGTGAACCACCCTAAGGTATTTGGATGAAACATACAAATTTAAACAATAAATAGTTGATCAGTTTTGTTGAGTTGATTATTAAACCGATTGGTTTTAATGGGGTTTTGAATAAATGTTCAGTTAATTGCCACTGCTATGAATTCCATTGTGTTATTGTGAGACTCTTAATCTCAGGGTTGTGGGTTTGAATCTCATGTTGGGCAAAAGATTCCTGCATTGCAGGGGGTTGGTCTAAATGATCCTCGTGGTCCCTCCCAACTCTGATTCTATGCTTCTATCTTATCCCTTCTTCATTATTCTGAAGGAGTACGACGATCCCACGAGGGCTGTATTGCACTCTTCTCAACGCATTGATCCGTTAATGAAAGTCTTATGCAACAGGTGTGTGGTTTTGCATTACACCACCAATCCGGCTCTTGTAGACCCTTTTAGTCGTCCCCCTCCCTAAGTTTGAGGATTGGAAGTGGGTTTAAATCATTAATGGAATAAAGAACATAATACCTTTAGCAGAAAAGTGGGCTTACTCAGTCATGGTGGAAAAGAAGCTTTGGAAGGAAAACTGCTGGGTTAAGCCTGTAGGTATTTAGTAATTTGCTTCTAACAAATTGAAGCGAGCTCCGAAGTGAGCAAATTTCATTTGTTTGTTTTCCTTCTGTTGGAAGTTGAGAGCCCAGGAGAACCGAGCTAGGAATCCAAACAAGTAAAGTCTCTTTCATTCCCTCTCGTTGCCTGCAATACGTTTTTGTAAAATGTTGAAAAAGCAACACAGTGAAAGTTTGTATGAGATGATGATTATTATTTTGCTACCTTTTCTCAATACATCGCAGAAGCCAGCTTCAGCAAGCGTCATTCCACGGTCCTGAGAACTTTTATTGAGACCCAAGTCTGTTTCAATTCCCGATCATCAGTTGCCTGTGCTTTGCAATATTTTGTTTTCATTTCATAAAAACAGATTGGAAAAGAGAGCTCTGTCCTCTTGCAATTTAGGAATTAGCTGATCCCCCTGATTAGATTAGGAAGGAGTATAGCACATGATTTGCCCCTGGGCTCATCCTACAGCTCTGAAGTCATCTTCCTTCTCTCCTGAGCCCCAGGTAGGCTTTACCATTTGTTTTCCTTTATGCATGGAAGCTGGCTGCAAATTTGCGTCTTTTGGAATTGATTTGTGGAATAGCACAGGACTTTGGCAGTTGGTGTTGTGGATACTTTGCAGGTATGAAGTGATTTAGTTCTCTTGGTCAGCCCAAAATACTGTTTTAAACCGCGGTGCGACCCTAAGTATATCTACTGTGAAATAGCCTCACTCTGTTCCATGGGGCTAAATTTGCTTAGCATTTACAATGATCTCCCTCCTACTTTTTTTTGAGAAATGAATGTGGTTTTCAAAGAGATGTGCTCTTATTGTGTTATCTATATCATCTATCTATCATCTATCTATCTATATCATCCATCTATCTATCTATCTATCTATCTATCTATCTATCTATCATCTATATCTATCTATCTATCTATCTATCTATCTATCTATCTATCTATCTATCTATCTATCTATCTCATCATCATCTATCATCTATCTATCTATCTATCTATCTATCTATCATCTATCTATCTATCTATCTATCTATCTATCTATCTATCTATCTATCTATCTTATCTATCTATCTATCTATCTATCTATCTATCTATCTATCTATCTATCTATCTATCTTATCTATCTAGCTATCTATCTATCTATATCTATCTATCTATCTATCTATCTATCTATCATCTATCTATCTATCTATCTATCTATCTATCATCTATCATCTATCTATCTATCTATCTATCTAATCTATCTATCATCTATCTATCTATCTATCATCTATCTATCTATCTGTCTATCTATCATCTATCTATCTATCTATCTATCTATCTATCTATCTATCTATCTATCATCTATCTATCATCTATCTATCTATCTCTATCATCTATCTATCTATTTCTATCATCTGTCTATCTATCTAGCTATCATCTATCTATCTATCTATCTATCTATCTATCTATCTATCTATCATCATCATCATCATCATCTCCTTCCTTCTGCTAAGAAGGCTTTGGTATCGTTTAAAAAACCCTGCAATACCTGTTTTGCCTGGGCGCAAAGGATGTGTGGCTGGTACATTGTGGCTGGTAGGACAGATCTCTGATTTAATCCCTGAAGTTCAAGATGCAGTTCCTCTCCTACCAGTGAGAGTGATGTGTGTCTGAAAATATGTGAATGAGCATATCTCTGTGTGTGACCAGGCCCTCGGAGGGGGTGACTGGACACCCCCTGAGCTGTAAAAGATTAACTGCCCCTCTAATTCTTGAGGGACAGGTGGGGAGGGGGAAGGTTTGAGCGCCTACTTTCCCCCCTCACCATGTTCTGAACCCTGCACCAGCTGTCATGATTCAAACTGGCAGGCAACTGGGCTTCCCCACCACAGCTTCTGCTCACTCCAGGAGAAGTATAGAAAGCCATAGAAATAGGCCAGAAAGTGATCCCTTCTCCATGCAGATCTTCCTCAATCTAGGCATAGCAATAGGAAAATGGGGGCAGTGGTTGGCCGGAAATACATACCTGCTGAAAAGCCCTGCTCTTTAAGCTGGATAGCTCAGTTGCTTAGAGTGTGGTGCTGATCATGCCAAGGTTGCAGGTTTGATCCCCGTAAGGGACAGCTGCATATTCCTGCATTTCAAGGGGGTTGGACTAGATCAGGCATAGGCAAACTCGGCTCTAGATGTTTTGGGAGTACAACTCCCATCATCCCTAGCTAACAGGACCAGTGGTCAGGGATGATGAGAGTTATAGTCCCAAAACATCTAAAGGGCTGAGTTTGCCTATGCCTATGCCTATGCCTGGACTAGACAAACACAAGGGTCTCTTCCAGCTCTACAATTCTATGATACTTCTTCTTTGTTGATCACTCGTAGCCAAATAAGATTGTCTTCCATGAACATGGTTTCCACAGTAAGTCCATAAGTGACTGTGGAGGCTAATTCTGGATTCCCACGTCCTTCCACAGTGAGGACATAGGTTTCTGGGTGGTGTTGATCATGGTGAGGGTTTGCCAAGTGTGCCTTCCTCTTAGCACATTTCTCCCTTTTGTCCTGAGTTCGAGCGTCTTCAAAGTCCATGACACCTTTGGTAAAGGCTGTTCTCCAACTGGAGCACTCACAAGCCAGTGTTTCCCAGTTGTTGATGTTTATACTACATTTTTTAAAGATTTGCCTTGAGAGAGTCTTTAAACCTCTTTCGCTTTCCATTTTTAAGTTTGCAATAGAGTAGCTGCTTTGGAAGATGATAATCAGGCATCCGAACAACATGACCAACCCAGCGAAGTTGATGTTGAATCATTGCTTTGACACTGGTGATCTTTGCTTCTTCCAGTACACTGACATTAGTTTGCCTGTCTTCCCAAGTGATTTGCAAAAATTTTTGGAGACACCGTTGATGGAATCTTTCGAGGAGTTGGAGATGGTGTTTATAAGTGGTCCATGTTTCACAAGCACTTGCAGTACACATGGAAAGTGAATGAGTGTCTCATCAGAAGAACATGCCCTGGCCAGGACACCATGCGTAGTGCTCCTTTGGTCCAGTTGGCCTTTGCTGGAGTCCAACATGACAGCATCCGCTTGGTGTTGTGACCCCATGATCCACCTTTAGCTCCCCACCCCCTCGTTGAAGACCTGTGATTTAAACCACCAAAGATTCAATCAGATTCCCCACCCTGCTTTTCTGCTATTTTTTTCCCTCACTGCCAGTCCATTCGTTATCTGTGTCTGCTGGAGATGGAAGCTGTTAATAATGAATGGGGGAAAGGCTAGACTGCAGTGGTATGGATTTTCATTTTGAGAGAGATGCCTTTGTTACAAACCGCCTGTAACAATCCGCCACTTTTTCTTTGTCTCTCTGAAGGATGCTTTTCCTTTCTTTGGGGTGTGTGTGGGGGGGGGGGGAGAGGGGTCACTTAAAAACTTCCATTGGCAGCCCAGGCACTCGTATGTGTGTGTGTTTGTGTGCTACTTTTGTGGGGGGAAAATGTGCAGAAATATTTTGGGCCCAAAGAAAATAGAGTGAGCTGCTGCCATGATCAAAGCTGCAGGAACCATCAATTAAAAGCCGTCTCTTGGGACAACTGCCCTTATTCCAATGTGTGGTTCTCCTTCCTCTGATCTGCCCAGACGGTATTTTTAGATCAGCACTCACGTTCATTGTCTGGAGAGAGCTGGTGCAGTGCCCTCTTTGCAATCGCTCATTTTATTTTTATTGACTTTTTAGTGGGACAGAGAGGGGGGTTGGGTGCCGTGCTGCTTCTCCTAATGCACTGCTGGGTTGATCTAACGTGGCTCCTGGCCTCCCGTCCCACTTATGGCTAATGCCTCCCTCTTCCCACCTCTCTCTTTCTTTACCACTTTCTGCCACATCTGCTGGGGAATTCCAAACTCTGCAGAACTTGCACGCCATAGATCTAAAGCGCATCCAACACGTCGTGCCCTTTCAAGTGTGTGATGCGCCCTCTGGTTGCCGTCACCCACTCAGGTCCCAAAAACCACAGTTTGCTGCCTTTGGGCATTAACCCTGCTGTCGCCCTCCTGCAATCAGCTTGTACCATGGATGTGTTAGCACTGTTTTCCCCAGTACTCCCATTGGCCCTCAAATTCCTTCTCCCGTGAGCTTGAACAAAAGAGTTCAATCCAAAGAACCGAACAGGGCATCCCGGAAATTCAGGAGTACCAGGATTGGGAAGGACTCTTCCCCCCGCCCCCTTGTGACTCGAGGGAGGTGGGTTCAAGAGATGCTGTCAGTCAGTGCTGGCAGTGCCAGGAAGAAACCGTCCGTGGCTCAGGTGAGGCAGCAGTGTTCATTCGTGTTTGTTCAGCCAAAGGCCTGGTTGTAGAGCAACGTTGTTGCCTGGCTCCTAAAGATATGTAGTGAAGGTGCCAGGCAAGCAAACAAGGAGCCACCGCAGAAAAGGCCCGTTCTCATATTGCTGCCCTCCTGACCTCTCGTGGGAGAAACATGCAAAGAAGGGCCATGGAAGAGGATCGCAGGGTCCGGGTTGGTTCTTATGGGGAGAGGAAGTCCTTGAGTGTCTTGAGCTGTGAATGATGGCAAATGGGACCTGCAGCCAAATTTTGCAGGGTGCGAGCTAGTCCTCCTTCCCCCCCAGTATATTCCATCTCTCTCTCCACCACCAGTTTTCCACTGAACACACACACAGTCTTGTGGATTCTCCCATCTCAAGCCTTGATTCTACCACCCAATTTTTCTTCTTGTATTTCTGCAAATGTTGAGATTCTCCCCCATCATTCTCTTGTCCCTTCTTTGGCTACCTAATAATTGGCTCCTGGAGAATTAAGTTCGTTATTAGTATATACATGATAGATGACACCTTGTTCTGGAACTCCCATAATGCTTTGCTGGGTTAAATACAGTCCACTGGAACTTGATAATTTTGATTGGCGGTGCTCTGTTGGTCTTCCTTTTCATCTTTTTTGCTTGCCCGTTTTTATCTTGTTAATCCCACTCTCGCTCTCTCCCCACCCCCAAATGTCGGTGGTGTTTGTAGTATCGCTGCTGCCACCCAACAGTTCAATATTTATCTAGACTAGTGACCTCGATCCTGTCATTTAAAGGGATGCTGTTCCCCACTTCGCCCTCCCTGGGCTGTCTGGCTGGATTGATGAGCCAAGAAAAGTGCCTGAATGAATTGGAGCCATCTGGACCGGCTGGCATAAAAAGTTGTGGCAGAGGGTTGGGGCGGCGGATGGGTGCTTAATGAGCCAGGCTCTGAGACACTGACTCTAATACAATTAGGACGACAGAACTGTTTAGTTACTTTTCACTGAAGCTTCAGGCACTGCCGGTTGACTCTTTATGTAGGCTTCTTCTGAGCTGTGGGTTAGGGGGTTTAGGCTGTAACCTTTGGCTCCAGGTCATGGCTTCAGCCTCAGCGGGTCCAGGTGAGATCAGTGCTTGGGATAGGAAACTTCCCGGAAACCCTATTGCAGTGGTACAATTCGGTGGTTTTAGAATCTGGACGTGATGGTCTTATCACAGCAGTGGAGAACCTCTAGCCCATGGGCCCATTCAATAATTCACTTTGTACTCCACCCTTCATTTGAGGATCACAGGGTGGTTTACAATATAAAAGCACAAATTGTTGTTGTTAAAATTTCTATAACACCGTTCACCCAAGGATCACAGTATAAAAACAGCTGCAGCTAACATGGTCAGTGGTCAGGGATGATGGGAATTGGGAGTCCACAAGTGAGAGCCAGTGTGGTGTAGTGGTTAAGAGCAGTGGACTCGTAACCTGGTGAACCGGGTTCGCTTCCCCGCTCCTCCACATGCAGCTGCTGGGGGACCTTGGGCCAGTCACACTTCTCTGAAGTCTCTCAGCCCCACTCACCTCACAGAGAGTTTGTTGTGGGGGAGGAAGGGAAAGGAGAATGTTAGCTGCTTTGAGACTCCTTTGGGTAGTGATAAAATGGGATATCAAATCCAAACTCCTCCTCCTCCTCCTCCTCACAAACATCTGGAGCAGGGGTCAGCAACCTTTTTCCGCCGTGGGCTGGTCCACCGTCCTTCAGACCATGTGGGGGGCCGGACTATATTTCGAAAAAAAAAATATGAACGAATTCCTATGCCCCACAAATAACCCAGAGATGCATTTTAAACAAAAGCACACATTCTACTCATGTCCAAACACCAGACAGGCCCCACAAATAACCCAGAGATTCATTTTAAATAAAAGGACACATTCAACTCATGTAAAAACACGCTGATTCCTGGACTGTCCATGGGCAGGATTGAGAAGGCGATTGGGCCGCATCTGGCCCCCGGCGCCTTAGGTTGCCTACCCCTGATCTGGAGGCACCATATTGCCTGTCCCCAGTGTAGAGTAAGTTCTAACCTGACCCTTCCCCCCCCCCCCAGTCTCCATAAGAAGAGCCCTGCTGTATTGGACCAAAAGATTTATCTAGTCCAGCATGGTGTTCTCCTGGTGGCCAACCTCCTGCTTCTGGGAAGCCCACCAGCAGAATATGAGCATAATGGCCCTCTCCCTATCTGTGAAATGGGTATAATAATGACCTACCTCAAAGCAATGGTTTAAGACCACGATGGGGGAACCCTGGAGCCCAGCAGATGTTGTCGGACTGCAAGTCTCATCGTCCTTGATCACATCTGGAGGGCCAGAGCTTCCCCATCCCTGATTTATGGCAAAACAGTAGAGTACAGCAGTCTTCTGTGAGATAAAAGTGCTACGAAAAGCGTTGCTTTTATTAATAATGATGGAAGAAGGATGGGCAAGTCGGTACACATCATGGAAAGAGATTTCAGGGGAGGCATCCAGAAAGAGAGCAGTAATTATGCGTTTCAAGTTCTTGCTTGTTTTATCCTCGACTCTTGGGGTGTGAATTATAATTTTAAAAGGGTACATAGCATGTCCAGGGCTGGATTTAGGTCTGATGAGGCCTTAAGCTACTGAAGGTAATGGGGCGTTTTATATGTCCAGCTGTCTTTTGTCAACAACAAATTGTCGCTGTTTTTAGTGTTGAATATATGCTGTAGGGTAATTTATGGACCTAATAGGTATCTAAAGCCATTTGCACATAACAAAATAGGTATTTTATCAAAGTAATTGTTGAACTGAAATACAATTAAGAAGTATATTAATAGTGAAATAATTATTAAGCTCTAACTGTATGTAGGTTTTATTTTATTTGTTTTTTATCTTATATTTTGGAAATGTACATGCAGTTTTTCCCCTTTAATTTTTTGGGGGGCCCCCAAGAGAGTGGGGCCCTAAGCTATAGCTTGTTTAGCTTATAAGTAAATCCGGCACTGAGCATGTCAGGCTGAAGCAGAACCCCTGTGCTGAAGATTTCAGCTCCCCTTTAAAGCACTTATGCCAGTCCCCACAAACCAACCTCGGTCTTCTGAAGATGAAGTTCAGGGATTGGTGGATTACTAGGGAGGCCAGTCACCCAGAGCGAATGTCTTTGTGCAGCCTGAATTTGCTGCACAAAGGAAGCAGTTGTAAGAATACCTTTTTGCTTGTTGGGATGCGGAGGTGATTCTGCACGGCTCTCCCAATATGACAATAAGTGCTTGTGTGTATTTTTAGTGGGGTGTGTTATGATGACTGGAAGCCCAAGGAACCTGTATTTCCGGTTCCCCTTGCTTATTTCTGCATGGGAAATGGCTCTCAGGTAGCTGAAGCTGTTTATTTAAGTGCCCATGTGCCCATTTTCATGCATGGTACTGAGTTTAAGCTACTATCTCCCTGGCTGGTGTGAACTGGCAGGGTTTTGGACGTGATGCTAGATCTACCACGCTACTCCTCTCCTGACCCCACTTAGCATTGCTCTGTCTGTGCTGTAAGAAGTCTGTGGATGGGTAAAAGAATACTTGTAAGCCTTCTGAGGGTTTAAAACTACAGTGGTACCTTGGGTTATAGACGCTTCAGGTTACAGACTCCACTAACCCAGAAATAGTACCTTGGGTTGAGAACTTTACCTCAGGATGAGAACGGAAATCGTGCGCCGGCAGCGTGGTGGCAGCAAGAGGCCCCATTAGCTAAAGTGGTACCTCAGGTTAAGAACAGTTTCAGGTTATGAACGGACCTCTGGAATGAATTAAGTTCTTAACCCGAGGTACCACTGTATATATCTGTCTCTTATTGGTAATACATTCTTAGCATCAGGACTTGTCAACAGCCTGGTTTTAGAAAGACTTGGAAGGGGCGTCCTTATTGAACTGGCTTAACAAAGTTTGGCAATTGGCCCTGACAGAGAAATTGACCAAACAAAATACCACTAGCTGGAGTACAGAGATGCAGAGACTCATTTAAAACTTACCGGTACTGTTTTAATGAATAATAATAAAGAACTTCTGCAGGCAATCGAGACTTTTTTGGTTGGTCTAGGTTAAATAATAGTCCACATTTTAGACTTCTGACTGAGTGTTATGCTGTGTTTTCAGTATATGCTTTGCAATGATTTTTTTTAAAAAAATAAAATAAAAATCAAGTTACATACGTGTCTTCAAGTGAACCATGATTTAGCTTGCCAGGTATTCCAAAGAACCAATATTTGGAACCAAGGTTTGCATTTGGCCAAGTAGCACCATTTAAAAGCCAGTCTGACTACTTCAGAAGCCTAAGCGGCGAGCAGTTGGTTTATGGAACACTTTTCATTAAATATTGTTGCCCTTAGTTTTCTAAAAGGTGTCCTTTGGAGTAGGTCTCCCTTTGCCACCATCTTGAACTTGATAGCAATAGCTGCCAGCAAACTAATGCTGCCTTGTGTGTGTGTGTTGTCTACCTCCAGAGACGACAACTACTTACCGCACACCCCTTTACGGCCAGCCATCATGGTGGGGGGAAGATGATGAAAACAATAAGTTGGAGTCAGCAGATGACAGAAGGCAAGACGAGCCGTATCCAGGTAAATATACCTGTTGCTTCTCTTTTCAACAGTTAAGGGTGAATAGTGTGAATAGAAACTTTACATAACTGTGACTTTATTGAATTGCATTAATTCATTTTGAGTAATTTGCTGGTGTTGTGTGCTTTAATTGTATGCTACTGTGTTTGGTTCATTTTATTTATTTCAAACAATTTATATACCGTTTGATTGTGGGGGGGGGACTTAATGCAGTTTACAAAAAAGATAAAGCAATAAAATGATCACTAAAAGATTTGCAACCATATTTTAAAACCTACAGAAAGTTAAAACTGCAATAGAATGGACTGAAACAGATTCAAACTTGTAGAAACTTTCAAAACTTCTACGTAGACTTTGATTTTGATATTGTGATGTTTGCTGTTGGGTTTTTAAATGTTTTTTTGTGTTGTGATTGTTGTGAGCTGCTTTCTGCTCTGCGTTTGTTGTTGTAAAAGTGGAAGGCAAGTATTAAATAAAATAAAAATAAAAAGCTTTGATGTCAAATTAAAAGAATAAATAATACTTCCCCCTTTACCCCGCAGAGAGAACAAAAGACATAGGTCAGCACGGAGAGGAAATCAATGGGAACATCACCGGCTACAGCGATCCTCAAGGCGACTCTGTCTACGCCTTCCGAAGGGAGCCTAGTTACTTTGAAATCCCAACGAAAGAATTCCAGCAGCCGGTGAAAACTCCAGAGGCCCAAGTCCACGAAATCCCCACCAAAGACATTGACGCGGTGGCGCTGCCCGTCGTGCAGAGCCACGCCTCTTTCACCATAGAGTTTGACGACTGCACCCCGGGTAAAATAAAGATAAAAGATCACGTCACCAAATTTTCGCTCAGGCAGAGAAGGAACCTCGGCAAAGAAGCCGGCCACGCGGAAATGATCTCGGCAGAGAGCAAAGTGGCCGACTGGCTGGTGCAGAACGACCCGAGTCTCATGAGGAGGCCGTCCCCGGGAGAGGATGTGTACAGTACGAAAAGCGACCTCCCAGTTCACGTCAGGACTCTGAAAGGTAAATGCCAGTTTTGCTAGAGTTGCTAGCTGTGGCCCAGGGCATTCGTTGGCTATAGATGCCTTCCTTATTCTTCTTTGAAGGGATGGGGAGCATTTGAAATTACAGACGTTTGGAATGTGAACTTGCACAGTTTGGAAATCCCTGCTGCATTGTGAACTTGAGTTTCAATCTCTGCATTAGGCCCTTGTTCGTCATGGGGTTTGTCCTGCTACCAGCCATCTTTCTGTTCCATTTCTCCCATCCTTCCAAGGATACTCTTCCCAAAGCGAGGGAGGAGTTTCTTGGAGCTGGATGGTCTTGCTTTTGGGTGCGCAAGAAATCTTGCAGGTCTGCTTATGCTAGTGAGCATGCTTGGGAGCATCATCCCGCCAGGGTTCATAGGATTTGTAGTGTCCTGTGCATAGCTGTCAACCGTCCCTTATTTGACGGGAAACTCCTTTATCCTAGCGCCATGTCCCGCTGCTGTCCCTTATTGATGATGTCCCTTAGATTTCCCGGGTTTCAAAGCAAGCCGCTCCTCTCCCTCCCTCCCTGCCGGCCAGGGAGGAGGGAGGCTCTAATTGTGTTGCTTGGCTGCTTTGCTCACCCAATAAGGAGTCTAAGAACGACTGGGGGGTGGAGCTTGCATGCCTTGTGCCGATCAAATCGGCCGCATTGCCTGGGGACTCGCCTTTGCTCAGTGCTTCCCAGCGGAGAGGTGACGGTGGTTTCCCTTGCTGCATCCCCTTTGCCGGGTTGCTGCACTGTGGGAACCACCGCTTGAGGCTTCGTTTGGCTTCTGAGCCTTTGGCTCAGAAGTTGAACATACCTGTGCTTAGAAAATCCCTTGTTTTGGATGCTGATCCCTTATTTTCGAGGCTGCTAGTCCCTTATTTTCAAATCTGTAAGTTGACAGCTATGGTCCTGTGACTCCTCACAAACATGAACCGGGAGGCACAGAAAGCCATGAACCCCAGCAGCAGATGTTGTCTACCTTTAAACAGAAGTCTGCAAGACCATTTGTGGTCTCAACGAGTCCTCTCTGCCAGGAGTTTGCCTGTCCTTTGGAAGCATAAGTCTGCTTGGAAGTAGGGAGACTGTGAAGGAAAGGGAAGGGTTGCTTTCCTTGTATCCCTCCACCCCGAAAAGATTAGAAGCCCTTCTGGGGGACAGTTCACTAAGTAAGCTCAGAAAAAAAAGTTTGTTTCCTAAGAGAAATAAACCGCGTGCATGGTTAAACTATGGAATTCACATTCTCAGGATGTAGGTATGGCCACCGACTTGGATGGCTTAAAAAGAGGAGGGGACAAATTCATGGAAGATAAAGCTGTCATTGGATAATAGCTGCAATGACTATGTTCTGCGTCTCCTGTTGCAGGCAGTATTCCTGCAAATCCAAGTTGCTGGGAATTGCAAATGGAGAGAAAGTGCTTTCGCCACCCAGGTCCTGCTTGCAGGATTAGATGGGCTCCTCTGTTGATGTTTGGGGCAGTGGCACAGCAGTAAGTACTCTCTGTCCCAGGACAACTCTAACTGCATATCCACTTTGCAGGGAACAGGCATGAAGATGGAACTCAGAGCGACTCTGAAGACCCAGTAGCCCCCAAAGAGGATGAGACTCCTAGTAAAGAACATCTGGCTGAGCAAGCCCGTCTCCAGCGCCAGATTCGCCGCGACCCCCAGGAGATGCTCCACAACCAGCAGGCCTTCGTCATCGAGTTCTTCGACGACGACACGCCTCGGAAGAAGAGGTCGCAGTCCTTCACGCACAGCGGCCAGTCCAACCAGAACGACGTGGACCCCGCCTTGAAGACCAAGATTGAGAAGCGCAAGATTACCGTCCCCGCGGAGAAACCGGGGAGCTCTGTGCTCTCACCCCATCTGCCTGCGGCGGGAACCAAGGGTCCAAGCAACTCTTTCACAGCCCCCAGAGCCGGATCCTTTAAGCGGGAGAAGACGGAGGAGCGGATCAGCTCCTCGTCGTCGTCGAGGACCTCTGGAAAGAACCATGGCAGCGTGGGGAGAAAGTCGAAGATCGCTCAGGAGTTTGCTGCCGAGTGTTTAAGGGAGAGCTCTCAAGCTGCGAAGGCTAGCGTTGAGAAGCCAGCCCTGACACCAGCCCCGCTCACCCCGCGGGTTGTAGTGCCGCCGCCGCCGCCACCAGCACCCGAAATAGTCCCTGAACCAGTGGCTGCTGATCCTAAGTTGGTCAAAGCGAGGAAACAAGAGGAAGACGACAGCTTGAGTGAAACGGGCACGTATACCATTGAGACGGAGTCGCAAGATAAAGAAGTCGAAGAGGCTCGGAAAATGATCGATCAGGTGAGCCTGCCGTTCTTCGGAAAATTGAACTTTGTGTTGTTTGGCCCCCTTGATAGTTGCAGCAATTGGTGTAAACAGAGCAAGGCCCAGGGCAAATGTAACAACAACAACAACAACATTTTTTATTTATACCCCGCCCTCCCCAGCCAAGGCCGGGCTCAGAGCGGCTTACAAGCAATAATAAAAACAAGATGAATGATTACAACTTAAAAACAAAAATAAAATGCAACATTAAAATAATGGAACATTAAAATATTAAAATGTAGCCTCATCGCAGGAGGAGAAAGGAAAAGAAAAAAGAAAGAGGGGGAGGGAATCAAATTGACTCCAAGCCAAAGGCCAGGCGGAACAACTCTGTCTTACAAGACCTGCGGAAAGAAATCAGATCCTGCAGGGCCCTGGTCTCATGAGGCAGAGCTAGGCAGAGCTTTCCACCAGGCCGGAGCCAGAGTTGAAAAGGCCCTGGCTCTGGTTGAAGCTAATCTAACTTCCTTAGGGCCCAGGACCACTAGGGTGTTGCTATTTATGGACCTTAGGTCCTCCGTGGGGCATACCGGGAGAGGTGGTCCCGTAGGTACGAGGGTCCTAGGCTGTGAAGGGCTTTAAAGGTCAAAACCAGCACCTTGAACCTGACCCTGTACTCCACCGGGAGCCAGTGCAGCTGGAAAAGCACTGGGTGAATATGCTCCCATGGCAGGGACCCTGTAAGAAGCCTCACTGCAGCATTCGGCACCCGCTGGAGTTTCTGGGACAGCTTCAAGGGCAGCCCTGCGTAAAGCGAATTACAGTAGTCAAGCCTGGAGGTGACCGTCACATGGATCATGCATCACAAATGTAATGCTTCTTGACCTCGTGGATAGGAAATTCACTGTTTTGTTCTAAGCTGCCTTTCCCCCGTCTCTTTATCAGGTGTTTGGAGTTTTGGAGTCTCCAGTATTTTCCAGAATTTCCCCTGCCTTCAGGCCCGTCATAAAAGGTGAGAAGGAGGAGCTGGCTCACTTGATGGGCGAAAATGGCTCAAGTCCCAAAGTTACCATGATGCAGGTCATCGCTTCCAAAGTTGCCAGCGAGCACCACACGGAGATGCAGGTACAGTGAATGTGTGAAGGGCCCAGCTCTCACTTTGACTTTCCTTGCACTTGAGGGCAACTCGCATGCCTATTTCTGGCCCTCGGGGCTTATGAAGGTTTCGTTTTGTTATTTACCGAACAAAATTGTAGACCTCATTGACTGGTCCTCAAACGAAAGACCCCTAAGCGATTTAGAAAAAAACTTGTTAAAAATACCTATAGAAGCAAACCTTTAAAAACAAGTTACATGAAAAAAAAACTAGCGGTTTTATTAGAGGTGAAAGTAAGTGAGCGAGACTTTGCTAGTAACAGTCACTATTTGTTCCCAAGTATTGCGCGGTGAATAATGCGGAAGCCCTGCCTGCAGGCTTGCAACCTAATGGAACTGTAAATCTTGCTAAATCGCCCAAGGCAGTTTGGCGATGGTGCAGGCTTTTGCAGAAGAGATCAGGGAGCAAGACTTCAGTCCCTTTCACAGCTTGTTACTCTTCTCCATGCTTTGCAGGAATAGAATAAATTATGTGAAATAAGCAGATATATTTGCATCATTTATACGGGTAGCAGAGTTTAGCTCTTTTCTGAGCCTAGGTGGAACAGAGGGCACACACAAGCCCTGCCTGCATGTTGAAACCTTAATAATTTAAAATTGCCAAACAACAGTTAATTAGCTTGCTTTCGGCACCTGCTAAAAACTTCTTTGTTCAGCAAGCCTGCCCAGGCATGCAATTTGATTATATATCTGTATCTATGTTCTAAAGCTATTGATTTTGCTTATATTTTGATATAATTTTATTTCAATTTGATTTTATCAGCATTTTCAACCAATATTTTATATTGTCCTGTATCCGGGTTTCCCAAACTTTGTTCCCCAGCTGTTTTTAGACCACAACTCCCATCTTCCCTAGCTAGCAGGACCACAATGGTCAGGGATGATGGGAATTGTAGTCCCCAAAAAACCCCAAAACAGATGCAGATCTAAGTTTGGGAAACCCTGCTCTACCTAAACCACTAAGAGCCTTTTGTTGAGTTAATCAGTGTATAGATCTTTTCCAACAAATGAAATAAATAAGTGAATATAATCCTGTTGAATCCAAATTTGGCTTACGTCTGAGTAGGCACGTAGGGTTGAATTCAGCATTACACATTGGCATCATTCCATTGGCTCAAGAATTTTTGCGTGCCAAATCTCCCCTCCCCTCCATCTGTGCACTCCATCTGCACATTCTCCCACCCACCCTAAGCCAGTTCGGAGGGGAAGATTGGGGAGGGGAAAAGCCCCATTGTGATAGCAGAACTTCTGCCAGCTCATGCTAGCGCAAATAATTACTTGAGTCTTGCCCCATAATGTATGCTTGTTTTCTGTAGACATCCTCAGGCAATGATGGGTTGTATCCAATTGTACACTGCCCTGGGATCTTTTTTAATGAAGGGTGATTTTGAGTTTTTCAAAATAAACCAAACAGACAAATAGCGCCCCTCTGGTTACAGAAGGCTAGTGGATCCAGGTATCAGTTCTCTTCAAGGATTATATATTGGCATAGCATAGCATTTCCTGCTGGGAATTGAGCCATAGCAAACGTTGCCAAAAACAAAATGGCCAAATACTGTGCATTATGGTGAGAGTTTGTATGAACGGTGTGGGATTTCCCCTCCTCTCTCTATTTGCAGTTACCATTGGCATCTCAAGGTGGTCAGAAATGGGTATCGAGATGGGCAAGCCTTGCAGATAGCTATACAGACTCGGGATCTGCTCCTGGAGTTGGGGATGCTCACCTGCAGGGACCCCTCTCGCAGGCTGGCATAGGTAAGTACAGCACCTGGCGTCATTTTCACATTGCCAAAGGACTTTACCTAAAAAGGGACAGGTGACAAGCGCCCCTGGTCCTGTTTCCTCTTTCTGCTGCTGGATGCTCAATGTTCTGTTCTGAAAGGTCTGGAGGCGGCAACACGAGAACGGGCCTTTTCTGTGGTGGCCCCCTGTTTGTGGAATGCTCTCCCCAGGGAGGTTCAGCTGTTGCCTTCATTATATACCTTTAGGCGCCAGGTGAAAACATTCTTCTTCAACCAGACCTTTGGTTGATTGACATCCAGTGCCCTTTGTTGGGCGAGGCAAATATTGGTTTGTTTTTGTTCTTATTTTTATTGTGTACAGTGGTACCTTGGTTTTTGAACAGAATGCGTTCCGGGAGTCCGTTTGACTCCCGGAACCATTTGAAAACCAAAGTGTGGCTTCCAGTTGGCTGCAGGAGCATTCTGCAGCCAATCAGAAGCTGCGCCGGACGTTCGGCTTCTGAAAATTGTTTGAAAACCAGAACACTCACTTCTGGGTTTCGGTCGTTCGGGAACCAAATTGTTCGGGAGCCAAGGCGTTCGGCTTCCAAGGTATGACTGTATTTTGTGTTTTTTGTATTGTAATTTTATGTTGTAAACTGCCCTGAGATCTTTTGATGAAAGGTGGTATATCATCATCATCACCATCATCATCATTACTAAACTTCCTTTTTTGTTGGTATTTTCTTTTTTTATATATATTTTTATTGGGGCTTTTTTTAACATATCATTTCCAACAATCATATAACATGACTTCTTATCTTATACAATGTTTTAGACTTCTGTCAACACCTCTGATTATTTTTCGTTCTTTATCACTTATTCTGCATTTCTTAATTTCTCTATTACTCTTAATTATTATTAGCTAATAATTCTCCTCATAGTCTTTCTTGCAGTATTTCAGATAATCCTCCTTACAAAACTTCTTGCAGTCCTACTAGCGTAATCTGTTCATTACTTTTCAAATAGTTCGTATATTTACTCCAGTCTTCTAAGAATCTCTGATCCCGCAGGTTTCGAACCCTTCCTGTTACCGTATTTTTTGCCCTATAAGACTCACTTTTTCCCTCCTAAAAAGTAAGGGGAAATGTGTGTGCGTCTTACGGAGTGAATGCAGGCTGCGCAGCTATCCCAGAAGCCAGAACAGCAAGAGGGATTACTGCTTTCACTGTGCAACGATCCCTCTTGCTGTTCTGGCTTATGGGATTCAGAATATTTTTTTCTTGTTTTCCTCCTCCAAAAACTAGGTGCGTCTTGTAGTCTGGTGCGTCTTATAGAGCGAAAAATACGGTAATTTATCTAGTTCTGCGTAGTCTCAGTAAATGTATTTTCATTCCCCTTAGAAAAGGACTGCGGTCCCAGAGTGGCAGAGTCTGAGAGCTCCCTGGCGTTACGGACGAGGCGTCTTCTTCCTCAGCTCCCTCCTGGTGACAAGCCGGAAAGCCCTACGCCAACCATTTTGATTTGTCCAGAGGCATATTCCGACGTTTCACCAAGGAACGCTGCTAACAGCCACGTAGCAGAAATGTTTGTGGATCCTGCCAGCCGACTGGCGGTTCGGGAAGATTTGGATCCCGATAGCCTTAGTGACGCCAGCAAATCTGACGACGGATTTGGCTTGGAAAAACGCAGGAAGAGCCACAACAGCACCAAAACATTGGAGCAGAACCAGGGAAAGGCGGAAAACGTGAAAGCCAAAAACCACCAGCACACGGTGCCGAAACTTTCAGGTCTGAGAGCTTCCAGTGACCCGCTTTCAACATCTTTCTATATTGGCGACGAGGAAGAGGAAGTCGGGGTTCCTTCGAAACTTCCTTCCACCATTTCTCCTTCTCAGGCGGAAAAAGAAGAGGCTCTTTTCAAGTGTGGGAAGCCGGCGGCCAAAGGTGTCAGCAATACCTATGTCAGCTCCAACGGGAAAATGGTGATTTCGTTGCACCAGGGGCTTCCGCTTCCGGAGCAAGAAGTCGTGGCTGCGAAAGAAGCATCGTCCTTCGTCCGGCAGGAAAGCTTTACCAAAGAGAAATCGAGCAGCAACGTTCCTCAAAACCGGCTGCCGCATATCTCAAGCCACCCTCTGCTCAAAGATCTCGATGTCACCCGAGCAAATCGCATGGACTATAACCAAGACACCCACCTCCTCCTTAAAGATACAGAAACTGCCCTGGCAGCCCTGGAAGCCAAAATTCTCTGCCAAACCAACCAGCTTGACACTCTGGAGAATTCCCCAGGGCAGTTGGAAGACTCCTTGTCCGGAGAATCTGACGTGGACACGGCTAGCACCGTCAGCTTGGTGAGTGGCAAAAACTTACCCAGCCACTCGCCGAAGGGCAAACCCATGACAACCTCGCAAAAAGAGAAGATTTCTCCCACGCCTTCTGCCCCGGATCAGAGTCTTCAACCGAGCGCAAGGGAGCGGCTTTCAGAGAAGCGGAAAACTCTTCCGCTTGAGGCGGGGAGCAAAGGCGAAAACGCGAGACGCTTCCAAGTTAAGCGTAGCCCAGGGACCGGGGGCTCCCTGGACTATACAGATGACGAACGAAGTAGCAGCCTCCCATATCTGCCGGCGAATGAAATCGCCTCATCTGACCATGAGCAATCCACCTCGAGGCCTATCTCCAGGAAGAAGCCCTTCTCGCAGTCCACCAAAGAGGAGCACAACAAAGTGACGCCCACCGTGCAAAAGATCCAGCAGGTTCTCACCAGGTCCAATAGTTTGTCTACCCCGAGGCCCACCAGAGCCTCCAAACTTCGCCGGGCCCGGCTGGGGGACACCTCGGACAACGAGAGCGCCGATACCGAGAAAGCGACGCCTCACCATGAAGGAACGGCGGCGCCTTCCAAGCAGCCGGCGGAGGCCAAGAAGCTGTCGAGGCTCGACATCCTGGCCATGCCCAGGAAACGGGCGGGGTCTTTCACCGTGCCGAGCGACTCGGAGAGCGCACCAGCCAGGCCGACGTTCTCCGGGCGCAGCGCAGAGTCGTATTATTCTACCCGGAAGCCCCCCGTGTCGGAAGCCAGGAACGCCGCTAGGAAAACGGCGGCGGCAGTCGCTGCTTCGAAGCAGCCTTTCAGCAGGACACGCTCCAGCAGTGTCAAATACTCCTCTTCTTCTAGTGAGTAACTGTGTGTGTGGAGTGCTTGATCCTGCCATTGCTTGGAGGTATCTGTTTTACGTGCAGAAGGTCCCCAGGTTTGATCCCCAGCATCTCCAGGTAGGGCTGGGGAAAAGTCACCTGTCTGAAACGGCGGAGGGCTGCTGCCAGTCAGTGTAGACCCTACTGAGCTACATTCACCCAAGAGTCTGATTGCGCAGGGGTTCCCAGACTTGGGTTTCCAGCTGATTCTGGACCACAACTCCCAGGGATTGTGGGAACTGGTAGTCCAAAAACAGCTGGAGACCCAAGTTTGGGAAACCCTGGACTATGCTATCAGGCAACTTCCTATGTTTCCACATGTGTTGTTAGGATTTTAAAAAAATTCCAATCCAGAAGAAAACAATTTGGAAATAAATCTGCAGCCCTTTGCAACAGATACAGAACCCCGTACTTTTTAAATATTAAGCGCTGGGATTTTATGACCCAAAGAGAGTTCCCTTCTCCCTTGATTTGTATCTGTGGCGAACGTTGGCTGCCATTGCAATGCAGAAGCTCTAATAGCCCAACATCTGGTAATTCTGTAGCATAACCCTGCTTGATAGCTTCCTGAATCATCTGGTGGTATAGGCAGAAAACACTGAACTGGGGTGGACTCTTGGTTTGTTGCAATAAGGTAATTATTATATATTCTCAGTGCCCTTGCTTTGAATTGTTCTGTGACCTCTGAATACTCACTAGCTGCTTGTTCTTACGTCAGGCTTGCCTCGTTGCCTGTGGTAAGTACAGATCTTTTCCTGGCAACCAGACAGGGGAACTTGCGGAATTGCAGGAAGGTTAGAGTTTGAAGCTTTCAGCCAGCAATGTGCCAATCAGTCACAAGCATTGCTTAGGAACTTTTGCTTAGAAACACTGAAAAAGGGACTAATTTTTCTCAGTTGTTTAAAAAAAGGGGGGGTCACCCCGAAATGAAAAGTTGGGCTCACCATATATGTAACTGTTACTACTCATATTAGTATTAGCACTTTTAAAAAGTGTATGGAACTGTGTAGAATTTTTACGGCTGCCTGGAACTTCCTAAAACTGTGTTGGCGAATCACTGAAAGCAGGAGCCATCCATGCTCCAGATACCAAGAAATAATCAGTGTGCAGAATGTGCAGTCAAAGTGATGTGGGAACTTTATGGTTCTTGCAGCGGAAACAAAGGCAAACTGCAACCTTGATTGATTCTAAGCAATAATGTACATTGTACAAAGCATTGTACAAGTATTAGAAAGTTCGCAAGCCCTATTTTTCCTGTATACATGCTATGTATATAGCATAATACCGTGTACAGTTACATATACAAAAAATTATTTATTGATTTCGGGGTCACCTTTCTTTTCAAAAGATTTGGAAATGACAGTTCATTCCTTTGTTTTTAGGGGAAAGTTCATCTAACTAATCTACAGGAACACGAGGTTGTAAAAAAAGGTTATAACCCTAGTAATCATATGTCTTGTCAGACGTTTGCAAGCTGCAGGAGTCGCCCTGCATTAATTCCCCATCCATCTGCATTGAACATGGGGGAAATAGTCCATCTGATGTAGAGCACGGCTGGGGAATGTCTGGCCCTCCAGGTGTTCTCGGGACACAGCTTCAAACAACCCTGGCCATTGGCCATGCTGGCTGAGTCTGATAAGAATGGGATTCCCAACCGCATCCTGCAAACTGACCTCCCCCTCTTCCTAGGAGTTAATTCCTATTACTTTTCATTCAGCACAAGCACAAACTGAGATTGCGGGAAGTTCCTTTGACCTGATGCACTCCTAGCGGCTGAGCCCTGGGTGATGCAGTTCCTTTTAATTTACGAGTAGCTGCTGTTTGTTGCTGGATAATGCTTAAGCTGTTCACCACTCCAATGATTTAAACTTTGCAGATGACACTGTGATTTAATGGTGCTGTGTGCATAATAACAAAGCGGGGATTGCGGTGTGCATTGTTGGTACTGCAGAGCTGAAGTGGTTTAATCGCCATGACTTCCCTCGAGGAACCCTGCGACTCACCGCCTGGCGACACCGCCGAGTCGCTTTGCCGAGAGACGACGGCCCATCCTAACCGTGCCTAATCTTGTTCCAAATGAATTGGTTTTTGTCTTCCATTTCCTTTGCCCCAACGGCTAACCGGGTTTTAGTGTCAAATTAACCTTGGGAGTTACTACGCATCAGTATACGACTAACACGACTAACCTACTAATTCCACCGGGGTTATGGACCTTGTGCAGGCATTATGCTTTGTTCTCGTGTCATACATGGTGCCAGGTGTGGGACACATAAGGGCAGGCCCTGGCGGAAAGGCAGTGCCTGCAAAACCCTTTGGGCAGCACATCCCAAGTACAGACAATTAGCTTGTTTTGGGGCAGTGCAGAAGCGCTTTGCAAGCCCTGTGCTTGTCACTTGGGGAGCACTGAGCATGGGGCTTGCAAAGTGATCCATGCTTGCAAAGCCCCTTTGGGCCAAGCCTCATCCTTACCTTTCCCATGCCTGATGTCATATAAAATATCAGAGGTGGAGCATGTTGGCTGTGGTTTGGCTGAAACAGCCTTTCGGGCCAAATGGGGAGGGCTGGCGGGCCCAATTTGGCTCATGGGCTGGAGGTTCCCCACTGTTTACACACACACTCAGAGTCTGGGGGAGGAGATTGTGGCTGCTTTGCTCCTCGCTGCTTGTCCCATTGTTGAGCTGAGCTATTCCACGCTTTGCCTTAACATGCCTTCCAAAGCCAGGTTTGTGGATTAGCTCTCTCCAGGCTCTCTCAGGGGTAGAACATCTGCTTTGTACACAGGAGATCCTTAGTTCAATCCCGGCATCGCCAGGAGAGAACCCTGCCTCAGTTCTTGGAGACTCAGTCGGTGTAGACAATAATGAGCTAGATTGACTCAAATAGTCTGATTCAGTTTAAGGCAGTTTCATATGTTCCTGTGGGCTCTGCGCAGCAGCAGAATGACCAGGGGTGAGCAAAGCGGTCGCAATCACCTCTACCAGAGCCTGTGCAAGAGCACTAAGCCAAGGTTTGGTGTGGTGCGATGTGCAGTGTTCCAGCTTCCCAGTTATGTGTCTTTTTTCTCGTGAGCAAATGGATAAGAGAAAAAAGTCAACGTGGAGAAATGTAAACACCGCAATGCAGCTGATAATCACTTATCAGAATTGGTGCACTCTGATAAAGCACAATAACTTTGAAGCTGAAAAAAGGATCTTTCGGTAGCCCGGTAAAAGAATTTCCAGGGAAACAAAATGAGTGGTTTCTCTCCCCTTGACCAGGAACATCTGTTTTGGGTGTAAAAGGGTGTTGCCTGTAAACTGCAGCCAAATGCGGCGTATAAATGCTGCAGGGCAAACCCAGGGATCTCATGGAAATAATTATGACCATGAACATGGTGTGAGCAATCTCCAAATGGGGCTCCCCTTCTGGTTGAAGTTTCCTCTTTCACTTGGCTGAGCTTGTTTACACAGTCAGTAATCCCAAGGCAATTAATGCTCATGGAGTTGTTAAATGGTGTGCATGAAGCAAGTCAAAAGTAAGGGAAGATCCCTCTGGAACCACCAGGCCTCTGAATTTGCCACTGTTCTATCTTGAAGCAAATAACCGCATATAGTAACTTAGCATGGCTGTTTCGTTGGGTGTCAAGAGTTCAGGGAGAAGGCCCCTAGCTCCTATGCGGGAGTTCAGGGAGAAGGCCCCTAGCTCAGTGGTAGAGCACCTGCTTGGCATGCAGAACATCCCAGGTTCTATCCGCAGCAAGAGTGCTAGGAAAGACCCCTGTCTCCTGAAGCCCTGGAGAGCAGCTTCCAGTCAGAGCTGACAATAATAGATGGGCCAGTGATCTGGCTTGCTGGAAGGCAGCTTATGATATTTGGAAAGAACCTTCTCCAACGTCGTGCCTTCCACATATTTTGGGCTACCCCAGCCAGCATTGTGCAAATTTCAATCAGGAGATCTTTTATGGAACAGACTCATAGAATGGTAGAGTTGGAAGTGAACCCTAGGGTGATCGAGTCCAACCCCCTGCAATGCAGGAATCTCGGCTAAAGCATCCATGACAGATGGCCATCCAACCACGCTTGGGAGGTTGTAGACTCTCCTTCCTTGGAGGTTTCTAAGCAGAGGTTGGACGGCTGCCTGTCATGGATGCTTTAGCTGAGATTCCTGCATTGCAGGGGTTGGACCAGATGGTCCTTGTGGTCCCTTCCAACTCTGCCATTCTATGATTTTATGATGCCTTCAGTGCTGATGGGAGTTGTTGTCCAAAACATCTGAAGGGTACCAGGTTCAGGAAGGCTTTTTTAGAATGTAAGTAAGCAGGCCGTGAGTGGTATGATGGTGCTCCAGTTTTAGGGACCCTGGCCTAAATCAGGGGTGGGGAACCTGCCGAGAAGGGAAATAGCCCAGTGGCGTAGAACATCTGCATTGCATGCAGAAGGTCCTAGGTTCAATTTCTGGCCTCTTCAGTTAGAGCTAGAAGAAACTCCTTGCCAGGAACCCTGTCAGTCAGTGAGGACAACTGTGAGATAGATGGACCAAATGTACTCACTTGTACACATCTTCATCTGTTTATTGGGAAGAAAGTGTATTTGGGTGTACCTGAAGCAAGCACCTCACCCCCTCTACTCCCCACCCTTCATACCATTTGTGCCCATCACTAAATTTGAGAACCACTGGATTAAGGATGACAACACTGGATCTCTGTAAACGGACCAGGGGTTTCCTGAGTGTGTAAACAAGCCAGCGGTTTCTGCTCTCCATCTTGGAAGTCCTTAACCTGTGTGGAAATGAAGTCACCTGAACTGGTGGTTTGCTGAGAGGGGACACCTGGAAGTCTAACCTGCCTGACGGTTCCTCCTGGGGCCTCCTGTGCATGTGGCAATTCAGGACCACACCCCACGCTGGAAAATCCCTCCAGTGGAAGGCGCTTCCGTACAGGGATTCACGCGAGGTGCCTTCCACACAGGAAATTTGTAACATGAGCGTATACATTTTGCCACCATAGAATTGCAGCAACCTTCTCTGTTGTGACTGGTTAATTTGTGAAAGTGGAGGGCGGGTACAAATGGCCATTTTGCGAAAAAAATGATCACACGTCTGCACCTGATCTGTGGTAAAAAAATTCTCCTTACTATTTGACTGGCTGGTGGAAATAGCCCTCCACTGTTGCTGCGACCACAGGGTAAGCTCTCTCTCCCTGGTTGTTGTGTGGCTGCCTTTATCTTCCTTGCCTTATTCATGTGCCAGAGAAACAAAACTTTAATGTCTGAATAAGAGAGTGATGGGGCTTCACCCTAGACACCTCCCTCAGTATCATCTGCCCGCTCGGCTTCACCCCTCCAAACGTCCACCAGTCAGGCAGAAATCTGAAGGTGGAGCCAGCTGTCCTCATATAGGTTCCTTGACGGGATCCAAATGGGCATGTGGTATCATATTCTCACTTGTCTCCCCGCTAATGCTCTTAAGGCAGAAGAGGGGAGCAGGATCTGGCCAATGGGACCAAGTCTGACAGGTTTGTGGGGGAAGCCTGAGAGGCCCAAGTTAGACCCTCAGGTTGCCCCTATGCTACAAATGAGCTCCTGTCAAGGGAGCCACATATTTTATTATTTATCTGTTTAAGCAACTTATATGCTGCTTAACTGCAGTACTCCCTTAATCGGTTTGCAAAGGGTGAAAGAAATGAAAACCTGTTAAATCTATAAAATTCCAACGTCAGTTAGAATGCCAGTCAATTAAAGATCAGGTGCGGAAGTGCGATAACGTTATATGGTTGTTGTGTTTTTTTTAAAAAAGGTGGCATCTGTATTGGTCCACAGTAAAAATGCAAACAATTCCATCTTTTTATTCCTCCAAAGTTCTCTGCATTTGGTGGGATGCACAGGAGTTTCCTAGTTCACCTTCCTGCTCCTCCTGCTCCTTGGGCTGTTTTTGCATTCACGTTTTTTTGTTTGTTTCTTAACCTTTTGAAGGCCGTCTCAAAAGTCTTTTTCTTTGCTTTCTCTCCTTCCTATTCTTCTTCCCCACCACCACCGCCCGAAACCAATTCATTTCTTATAAGCTTCAAGGCGGCGGCCGCAGGGCTCAGATTACACTTCCACTTCCGAGGAGGAGTATGGCTCAAACCACAGCTCCCCTAAACACAAACGCTCCCATACTTCAACAGCCACCCAGACGCCCAGGACCCGGGGCTCCGGACTGAATAAGCAGAAGCACAGCAACAGCAGGGAGACGGAAGACGAAGACTACGACGATCACGACCCCTACAACTTCATGGCGCAGACGGCGGAGATTGCCGAAATCGCCAGGTGAGGGACGGGTTGCGGCGGCATGTTGAGCCGTTGGAACCTAAACCATTGGTGGCACGCTGTGGGTCAGGTGAGAAGAGAAGGTAGGAATGAAGGGGGGGGAGGAATATTGGTTGTGTAGTGTTATGCAAGGTAGAAAGAGCTGGGCCCAGGGGTTGGCAAACTTTTTCAGCAGGGGGCCGGTCCACTGTCCCTCAGACCTTGTGGGGGGCCAGACTATATTTTGAAAAAAATAAAATAAAAAATGAACGAATTCCTATGCACACTGCACATGTTTTATTACCGTATTTTTCGCTCTATAACACGCACCAGACCATAACACGCACGTAGTTTTTAGAGGAGGAAAACAAGAAAAAAAATATTCTAAACAAAATAGTGGATATATGATCTTTGTGCTTCATGCTGTGGCCACAGACATGTGATCTGACAGTGAGTTTGGAGTAGCCCAATGCAAAAATCCTGAGGATCCATGTGGATCCATGCTTTGTAACCACGGAGGAGGGAAGGAAGGGGAACCATGGATCCTCTGCTCACGACTGCAGCAGATCCCGCCACCCGCAGGCATTCGCTCCATAACACGCACAGACATTTCCCCTTACTTTCTAGGAGGAAAAAAGTGAGTGTTATGGTGCAAAAAATACGGTATATTATTACGGCCACAGACCAGTTCCGGCTCACTTACAATATCAGGAAAATCAAAAAACACAATAGGAATACATTGAATTGCAATTGGTTATGACAGAGACAAATCAGATATAGCGGCAGTTAAAAATATATATTAAATCTTGATCACTGCACATATTGTATTTGAAGTGCACAAAAACAGGAAAAAAATACAAATAACCCAGAGATGCATTTTAAATAAAAGGACACAGCATGCAAGAGCACCAGGCAGGCCCCACAAATATCCCAGAGATGCATTTAAAATGGACACAGCCATCCCCCCCTCCCACGACTCTCCCCTCCCTTCTCCACAGCACCGGATAACCCCCAGTGGCTGCTTACCTGTGTCTTGTGAGTGGCAGGGGCTGGCGGCGGCAGAGGGATGATGAGCAGCGTGTGAAAGGGCTCTGGAGAGGGGCTGCTTTAAATGGCTGCTCAAGCGCCCACGCTGCTGCTGCTGGCACCAACAAAGCCCTGCCCCTTCCTCTCGGCTCTAGGCAGAGTGAGGAGAAGCCAGGAGGAGGGAGGGAGGAGGCTCCGCCATGGTGTGTGTGAGGAAGGGCGGGGGGCGGATGGCGCAGCCCAAACGATCAGATCAACGCAGCAATTCCCGGACCATCCACGGGCCGAATCCAGAAGGCAACTGGACCGGATCCAGTCCCTGGGCCTTAGTTTGCCGACCCAAGAGCTGGGCTCATCTGCACTACGCTGTTCCAAAAGTTGGGTGCCTCCCCCATTCTTTGCCAAGCTGTGGCAAAAGCCCATGGGGTCCCAGGCTCTGTGGTCCTTTGGAGAATTGAAACACCGCAGAGACTGCTGTAGCTTTAAGAAACATGGTTTATTCACCTATTTACACCTTCAGTCTGCATGGAGGGAGTCCAGATCTTACAGCGCGGTCATTTCAAGAGGGATTTATCTCCCACAGCAGTGCAAACCGCCTCCAGACAGCCTGCCCAAGATGGACACACCCACCCTTGTCCTTCTTGCTTCTTCCCAGCAACCCTTGCTCAAAACACTCTTTTTCTGTCACCTCACACCCAGTTGCCCTGGCCGACTTACAAAGCTTCAGTCTCTGTTCATAACTAACGGCAGGACAGTTCTCTTGCATTGCCAATGACTCTCAACGGCCCTGTATTGCTTCTTAATGGCCTTAGCTTGGCCAGGTCATTTTGCATATTCTAGCCCAGGAATTCCTCTGTAGTTTGTATTTCGCCCTTCACAACCCAAATCATCAAAATCCTACCATATATTAATGTCTTGGCTTTAACCCTGCCCCCCAAATCTATAACAATACATTTAAAGCAGTATCACCCCACTTCTAACAGTCGTGGCTCCTCCCCCCAAAGAATTATGGGAGCTGTAGTTTGTTAAGGGTGCTGAGAGTTGTTAGGAGACCCCTGTTCCTCTCACAGAGCCACAATTCCCAGTGTTTCCTGGAGAGGAAGTTGTGGACTCTCCTTCCTTGGGGGCTTTTAAGCAGAGGCTGGGTGGCCATCTGTCATGGATGCTTTAGCTGAGATTCCTGCATTGCACGGGGTTGGACTTGATGACCCTCGAGGTCCCTTCCAAGTCTACAATTCTAGGATTCTGTGATTGATAACCACTCTGGGAATTGTAGGTCTGGGAGGACAATAGGTTTTGAGTCAACCCACTGTGGATATGACAGCAACCATGGTTTTGCCATTCCACTGAACTGGGAAACCATGGTTAATTAGAAGCCTGGTTGCTCATGATGCAAAGGGAGGAATGAAGGGTTTTGTGTGCTTGAGCCAAAGGGCCTATTCTCCAAACTCTTACTGTCCAAACTATTCATTTGGCACCTTAAGAACTAGCAGATTTATTGTAGTGTAAGCATCAATCTAGGCTGACTCAGTGTAAGGCAACTTTCTTGGTTGCTTCAAGGCTTACTGAGATAATGATAATCCCCCTCAACACTATAATAAGGTTAAGTATTATATTATTAGCATTCTCCTTTTAAAAAATCATATGCGTCAAAAAAAGCATAGGAAAAGTTCAGGTTGCACAGCTGTTAACGGGGAAGCCTTGTGGGAAGGTTGCGTCACACAATCTTGCCGTTGTAGTTGCTGAATAAATCTGGCGGTCGGCTCATTCTGGTGCGGTACATTGTCTTCTTGGTAATGGCACAGCTGGGTGTTTAAGGGATGGCAGCTCTTCAGGAACTTAAGCATTACACAGCTCTCTGTGTTTGATAAATACGTTCTGCTTAAGAAGCCAGCTCTCACAGATTGCAGAAGCTAAGGCTGCATGCTTGCCTGTGATCCGTCTGGCGTCAGGGGCAGAAAGTGCTCTGCCGGATTTTGCAAGAAGGCTGCCCCGTAATTGCAGTCTTTGCCTCCCGCCTCTGCTGCGGCTTCTGAATCAACAGGGAGGCACAGTCTAGAATAGCAAGTGAGGGTTCAAAGGGAAATTAGTTCCCCTTGTTTACACTGGGCTTAATCACGTAATTGAGGCATCAGAAGAAACTGCTTCGGCCCCAGACAAACCTAGCCACTCAATTAGTCATGCAGTTCTGAATATTACTCCATTTTAGCTCACTTGTGCCTTTTTGTTTCCAAGGAAACAGCTGAAAGGTACCATATTTCTATAACCTTGCATGTTTCTGCGGAATCTTATTCACTGCATAGAAAACAGGACTGCAGACTTCAATCCCTTTAGCTGGTAAATTAATCAACTAAAGTTTTAGCTGATAAGTTTTCAGGAGGCCAGTTTTCATCAGTGAAGCTGAACATTCAGAGCACACTTGCTTAGGTTCTGAGATTATCTTTATTCTGCTTAGTTGCATCAATCAGGAATTTTAAAAAGAAAATGTTAACAGTTGACATTTCCATGTAATGATAAGTGATAGTTTTGATCAAATTGTGACTTAACTCACGCTTCATTTAGTATCGCAGAAAGGTGTTGGGAAATTCCAATTTAATTACATGTCTTTGATTAATAAATCATTTGGTTAGAAACAAACAATGATCAATTAAAACCCCCACAAAAAGACAACAGAAGAGATAATGCAAGAACCAGATTTTAATGTATTGTCCTGAGGTAGCAAAATAGACGTTCTGCAATTTCATAATTTAATAAGTGTAACTGCAAAACTAAATTGGGTTGTGCATTTTTCAAGGGCGATGATCTTTCCCTTGGTGTGTGAGACAGAGTGAGTGAGTGAGAGAGAATTATAGTTTCAGTTTTTTCTTGAGTACAGTGGTACCTTGGGTTAAGTACTTTATTCGTTCTGGAGGTCTGTTCTTAACCTGAACCTGTTCTTAACCTGAAGCACCACTTTAGCTAATGGGGCCTCCTGCTGCTGCCGCGCCGCTGGAGCATGATTTCTGTTCTCATCCTAAAGCAAAGTTAACCTGAAGCATTATTTCTGGGTTAGCGGAGTCTGTAACCTGAAGCGTATGTAACCTGAAGCGTATATAATCCAAGGTACCGCTGTATATCCCCTGTCTAAATAAGATGTAGACAAGGGCTGAGCATGATGGCTTTGTAGCTGAACGTTCCTCAGTCCTTAAGTTCTCCATGCTGTTCCTCCAGATTGAGCCAGACGTTGGTGAAGGACGTAGCGATCCTTGCTCGAGAGATTCATGACGTTGCTGGAGATGGAGATTCCCAGAGCTCATCGGGAACGGGGCCAAGCACCTCCCACAGTTCTGTGCCTAACACCCCTGCCTCTACCATATCAGCAAGGGAAGAGGTAAGATGGCGGCTTAAGACCTATGCGGTAGTGAATGCAACCAAAATACAGAGGTTAGAGGAAGCTTCATTAGGTCAGAGCAGCATTTCCCAAACGTGGGTCTCCAGCTGGTTTTGGACTACAATTCCTATCATCCATGGCCACTGGTCTTGCTAGCTAGGGATGAAGGGAGTTGTAGTCCAACAACAGCTAGAGACCCAAGTTTGGGAAAAGCTGAGCCAGAGGCTCCCTGTCAACCCAATCCCTGTTTCAGAAATTCTGTACCTGCTAAGGCCCATCTAAATTCCCCTTGATTTCCTCTCCTTCTTGGGAGCAGAGGAAGAAAAACACACGCCACGCTCTCAATTTAGTAAAATTAACTTTAGCTCACCCCACCTATGCCCTTTTTGCTAGTTTTTTCTTTTGCAGCAAAATGAGGTCAAAAGCTGTTGGGACACAAAACCAGTTCTCCCCAAAATGTTTAGTTACAGAGACTCCTGCCGTATTTCCGCAACCCTCTCAGCAGCTTCCAGTAATGGGGACCAGGAACAGGGACTGTGATGGGATGCCAGGCATGGGGGGGTGGTAACGGCAGTCCTGTGCCCACTTCTTCTTCTTCTCCAAGTGGCGCTTGGTTCCTGAAATGTGTGACCTGTCTTCATCACACCCTGTGTTTCTCTGCCCCCATACCTTGTGGCTGGTTACTGGTTGCTGTTAGATTGGGGTAGGAACATGCACAATGCCGTGATGTTGTGTCTTGTTCCTCCCTATGTTTTGCAATCAGTTTCCCTTTCACAAAGAATTCTGGTGTTGGATATTGGAAATCTGCTGAAAGTCAAGCCTAGAAGTGGAAGGAAAGAACATTTATAATCCAACTGAGGTCAAGCCTTAGTTTTGGGATTTTTGTTAAGTTGTGGGTGAACATATCAGACGACACAGCGATTCTTCAAACAGGCCAGAACAGAACTGAACTGAAGGGTTCAGTCAGCCTGCTTATATAGAACTCCAATACAATGTAACTGTAACAATTTTCTAAAACTATCCAATCACTGAACGTCACTTTTGATTCCTTATTTGCATAACTATCTACAGTATCCCCCTGCTGGCCCAGGGTGAGAACTTCAGTACATAACAATTTCTATATGACATGGTGCACTCCCCACAAACACCCCCCCCCTTTCTCACTAAGATTCAGTAACCGGCTAGCTTTTCTACATTACATCCAAGTTTTATACTCCACAATCATTCATTTTGCATGCACATTCATATGTAAAGCTGCAACATGTATCTTTTCAGTTAAGGAGGGAGTAAGAGCTACTTCTTTCTGGTTGGACTCTCTGTCATAGTGCCATTATCGTGCATGGCGCTTTACAGAGTTTGAGCGAATCGGTCCCTTCCTCCTGGAGTTTAGTAGTTTATAACTACTAAAACTCTTGGAGCATGCAACTGTGGTTAATGGGGACTGGGGCGAGATCAGGGCATTACATCAATGTTTCATCACCTTCAATGGCTTCTAGCCAATTCAGAGTACAGTGATTAATGTCTAAAGCCCTAAATGGCTTGAGGTCAGGATACCAGAAGGATCGCCTCCCCTGTACATACCTGCCCGGACTATAAGAGCCTCACTGGAGACCCTTTTTCCAGGTTCCCCACCTAGTGAAGTGAGCTGGATGGATACTAGGGATAGGGCCTTCTCAGTGGTGGTGCCCTGTTCCTGGAATGCTCTCCCCAGAGAGGTTGGCCTGGAGTTTGCATTGGGAATTTTCAGTGATAGCAGGGCGACCTTTTCATGTTTTTAGTTCTTGCAACTACTTTGTTTCCCTCCTGGTCGGTTGTTAGTGTTGTTGCATTGATCTTATGCTGCTTTGTTCGCTGGTTTTTGCTCATTTTATGTAGGTGCTGCTTTTATATTGATTGTTTTCATGATGGTATTTAAATTCAATGAAATGCAATTTCTGGACTGCCCAGAGGACATGGTTAACCGGGAGGTATTAAACGTGATTGCTTTGCAACTGAAATCTCTTTCGCTTGCACAGCCCTGCATCTCTCTAATTTGAAACCTCCGTCTGGTGGTTGCCCCCTGCAGTTCCTGAGCAGGAGGAGCCTCTTCTGCCAAGGCAGTTTTGAGAAGAGCAATTCCTCTTTTAGCAAAAATAGCTATTCAAGGGTACTGCCAACAAATCCAATTCAGCACCTCTAAAAGCAAAGACAGGAAAAGTTTAGCTAATTAATAATACAGCTGGCAGTGGTTAGAGGGTTGGGCTGGGACCCAGGAGATGAGAGTCCGAATCTCCACTCAGCCATGAAGCCTGCTCAATGACCTTAGGGTAGAAATATAATCATATGTGTGTACATTGTGTCTTGGCCTCCTCACACTGGAGTTAGAACCCCTACTGTAAACCATCGGAAAAGCCTTAGTTCTGTTGTTATGTTCTTCTGGTGGTTGTATATTATGAGTTACCAAGGCAGGCACTCAGTTGGGAGGGCGATATTTTCCCAACAGAGAATGGGTAACGTTGGGTTATTAAATTACTTGCAGATCTTGTCGTTTGAAGCTGCCAAATAACCATTCTCCCTCTTATCTCTCAGTTCCATATGGACTTTTTATTGCCTGTAAGTAAAATATTAATAGAAATAGATTAGTATAGAGAAGTCTTCGTGTGTGTGTGTGTGTGTGTGTGGTGTTTTGTAGACCTGCTGTACTTCCCCACCTTTAAAATCTGGTTGAAATAGCAGTGATTTGCAGGTGGAACGGAAACCCTGTAGCTCCCACTCTCATACAAGCAAGCTTGGCTTAGATGCATGTGGTGGTCTGTAAACTATGGGACTTGATCTTGTGTCTATAAATAAGGATACCTGCTGGGAAGGCTGGAGAACTAAGGTGTTAAAGTTCAGAGGAAAACACCATTAAAATATGATAACCCCAACCTGAACGTTTTGTTTGTTTGAGCTATAGGTGCAATCCTAATCCCAACTAATGGAGATGGTGCGGCAATTGGGTCTGGATTGAACCCAGTGCCGTCCTGTGATGGTGGGTGGGTCCAGCTCAGCCACTCTCCACCCCCATATTGGGGCTTTTGGCTGGCAGCCCCTAGCAACAGGGAACCTGCCAACAGCACCGGCCCCCCTTCCTGCACATTTGGTGCGCACAATGGGAAATTTTATGCCAGCGGAGTGCCTCTGTGCAATCCAGCCTCCCCCCAACCTGGCACAAAGTGGGTTTGGATTCCACCCTGGGACCTGAAAGGGGGACACCCCCCGCCCAGAATAAAGGCTGCCTCCTTCCCATCACCAACCCGGAGACAAGAGGTCATGGTTGATGCTGTCAGTCTACTTGGAGTGATATCCCGCTTTATCACTACCCTAAGGAGTCTCAAAGCGGCCAACAACCTCCTTTCCCTTCCTCCCCCACAACAAACACTCTGTGAGGTGAGTGGGGCTGAGAGACTTCAGAGAAGTATGATTAGCCCAAGGTCACCCAGCAGCTGCATGTGGAAGAGTGGGGAAGCGAACCCGGTTCACCAGATTACGAGTCCACCGCTCTTAACCACTACACCACACTGGCTCTTGGGGAGTTGGGGAGATTTGTTCCTCCCTCCCTTAACGCTAGTTGCTGTCCAGCAGCCTGCAGGCTTGACCCCCCACCCCAAGTCCAAAGATCACCCTACAGTGTCCTTAAAAGATGCTCAGTGTAAGATTTTAGCAGCACTTCAAGGGCTTTTCTCTGTTGCTTTGGGACATCTGCTTGTGCCTCTCTCTGTGCTCTGGTCCAGTTTTGGTGTCTAAATGCAGCTCTTGAAAAGCAACCAAGAGTCCCTGCCATCTCAAAGCCATATCTTGCACAATTTTCTATTTTCCATAATTTTTCAGAAGGATACCTTAATCTGCATACATTCATGTTGATTTTTTTTCTTTCTGGAAAATACCTTGATTAGTAAATCTTGACTCACCATAGTGTCATTTCCTGTTAAACGATCTTGGGTACCAGGGCTGGGAAGGAACCACCATCAGTTCAGGAACCTCTGCCAATCAGAACAGACAATTCTGGACATCATGGATCCTAACTCAATAGGAGGCAGTTTTGCATGCTTGAATGCTATGTTTGAACTTTCTATGATAACATTGCCGCTTCTTCGCTTCTTTGATTTGCCTTTTGCTTTCTCAGTTACATTATTCTGTACTTTTGCCTTTTGGCTCACCCTCTCTGTATATGTGTGTGCAGATTCTGTTGCTCTTATGATCAACATTGATCTCTCTCTTTCTATCTCTTCTTTTTCTTTTCTTTTTTTAAATGCAGATTGCTCATTCATCTTTGCGGGCAGCAATTCCATCTCAGGTGCATTTTCCATCCCACTTATTTCTACTTTTTAAAGCGCTCTTAAAGTTGCTTTTTTTAAAAACAAAACAAAAACCCTCATTTAAATTAATATGTTTTAAGCTAGGGATGTAGGGTTTTTTAAAATTTAAAAAAACTATTATTATTTGGCTAATCTTTATGGCATCACCGTTCTCTGCCTTTGTTTTCCTTCCCTGAATTTTCTAGCATTGCATTAATTGCATTTCTTTGATCTGGTTATGTTATATATTTATTAAAGATGAAGTTCAATTAGGAAAAGATTCCTCCTCGCTCCTGCCCCAACTTTTCCCACCCGTGACCCGAGTATGTTTGACACAACATCTACATGGCATGTATGCACTTAGAGTTCTGTTCATCTGTGCCAGGCCTGTGACATATTTGCCCTTTGATTTTTGGGCTTTTCAGAACGCTGGTTTTTGAAAGTGAACTTGATAGCCCCATTCCCAAAGAAAACGTGCCACCCCCTGCCCCAATTTCTGCTTGTTTGGTGGAAGTTCCGAACTGAAAGCCTGCATGCATATAACTGTATACCCAGGTCTACTTCAAGCCATTTCACTGCATGAAACAAAGGACAATTTCCATATAGAGAAGCTGCCTGGACTGACAGCTGAATTGTACTGAATTGGCCCGAATATAAGCCGTACCTGAAAATAAGCCACACCTTGACAATTCGGCGGCTTAGGGGAGGCTTGGGAGCTAGACGCTGTTGCCCCATGCTCCTGGGTTGCTTCCTGGGGGGGAGTGGAAGAGAGCTGCACCGCTTTGCCGCTGGCATATGGTTGGGAATATAAGCCGCACTTTAACTTTTCACGATTGGAATTTGGAAAACAAAAGTGCGGCTTATATTCAGGCCAATACGGTACTTCAGCGCTGGGGACTAGATAGTGTCCATCGCTGCACCTAAGCTCTACAGGCCAGATTAGGGCAGACTGTGTGGTCACAGAGCTGTGTCTTTCATCCCCTCACCACATACACACACGCCGGCCCCAGCATCTGCCACTTGAGGCAGCTCTACCTAATGGTAGAGCAGGCTGTTTGTATGCGCATAGTTTCCTCCATACGGCTGGCAGCCTTGCACAATACGGATCCCAAACTGCTCTGAGGAACCTAGCACTGCAGCCATGTAGGCCTCTCGTTCAGACCTCCCACCAAACACGCAGAGATTTGGAGGCAGAGCCTGTGGTCCCTGGGTGCAGCCTCCTTCCCTTTTCTGCATGTTCCTGCATCACAAAATTGTATAGTTGGGAGGGGCCCCAAAGGCCATCCAATCCAACCCCCTGCAATGCAGTGAAAGTGCGAAGGGCATTTTTTTAAAAAAATGGTAAGGATTGTATGTTACTTGGGTTTATGCACACGGTAACCTAAGCTGATATGCGCTATTAATACGTGACAGCAAGCATGTGCAGACTGGGAGCATGCTTGCCTGCCACATGGCTGGCTTCGCCCAGTTCAGCTGTGATGTAGGGATGTGCAGATCAGTTTGTTTTGGTTTCTCTCTGTTTCTCGTTTGTCTATTCACTTATCCCCATTTTCACATCAGTTTACATTTTTTTAAAAAAACACCACATGAAAATTTGTAGGCTTTTTTGTGTCCCTTTCACCCCATGTACACATTTTTCCTATGCAATTTTGCCTAATATACACTTTTCTTGTTTGCAACCCCCCCCCCCACAATTTGATGCTCTCTTGTGCACTGATAGAACCGTTTTGTCACCTTGCTTTCCCCAATGTACACTTCTTTAAGAAAGCATTTTTTGCTGGTGGGAGAGCTGCACCGCAAAATTCGGTGAACGGCTGGTTGTCACGTTTTGCGTATTTGCGTGGAAAGGGCGAGTTGGGTAGCTCCATGTTAAATTGCGAACTGAACACATTTTTTTACTTCCATCCCTGGAGAGATGCAAACAAACGTAAGAATTGCCTGGAAAACGGGTTAACTGAGCAGTGAGCTGAATAGAAAAAGGTGTGCAGAATGCTTTGCGCTGTTTTGATAGTTTCCCTGTGAAATTTTGACTAAACCTAATGGGGGCGTCGGGAAAAGGCCTCAAGATTTAGAAATGGCTAAGGCTGAAAAGACGCATGACACAGGAATGCTGTTGAACGTGTCGCTGCATCGATAATCTGTTCTTCCCTACTCAACCTGTGATGGGACACCATCACGTTATGAGTTTTTCTTGCGGTTGTAGCTGGTGTTGTCGAACTGGGGCAGGAAAACAGGCTGTGCGATGTCATCAAGTCACATGGAGGGCACCCGTATGCATTAAAGAGGGAAATAACTAGAGGTGGGGCTGCCATTTTCAGGCATGCCCCTGAGATACATGTAACATGTAGTTCGGCCTAGATGAAGCAGGGCGTAGTGTTCACCTGTGTCAGGCATACCCAAAGTCTGTTTTGGGGGCTTAATCCTGCCCGCTGGATGGTTTAATTCGCCCCCGTGGCAGTTTATTTCCAAGGGGTAAAATCCAAAAAATACCCTCTATAAGTTCAGTCCTAAGCTCAACAACTTTGGGGTAAAATCATAAAAAAGGTCAACAACTCATGGGGACCTCATGGCCCTTCACTTCATCAAATCTGGCCCTCTTTGAAAAAAGTTTGGACATCTATGTGCTTTACCCTACAGTTTTATTCCTCTGTCCCGAACGGCGATATACAATAAATTCTCTCGTCGTTTGTTATGTATTTCAAAGCTGGTGCAGCACATACCAGAAGCAAGCCTGAACTACCAGAAGGTGCCTCCTGGCTCAGTGGGATTCCACGATTATGACCAAAATATGAATGACAGCCGAGAAGAGGATCTCACAAGGAAAACAAGGATGATGAGAAACAGGGAAGAGGTAAGTTCTTGTCAAGTGTGCTCACAAGCCACACAGCAGATAGTTTAACACCAGGTTGTCAAAGTTGGCAGTTACAGGGCCGCCCACCTGTCAGTCACCTGACGTCGCACAGAGCACAACTCTAGGCAAGCTGATCAGCTGATCCCCAGGGCATGTAGGGAAGGTGGGTGTGGCTCAGGCAAATGGGAAGGTCTTTCGTTCTAATCAGGCCCATGGACCTGGAGGTTTCCAACTGCTGTTGTAGACAGTCATTTGGGAGCAGCACATTAGTATTAAAAATGATAGCTCTTCAAAAATAAACGAATTGTGCCTCATTTATCAGGAGCTTGCTTTAATTCACGATTAGGGTATCTGTGACTTTCTGGATCCTGGACTCTAATAATAATAATAATAATAATAATAATAATAATAATTTATTGTTTATACCCCGCCCATCTGGCTGGGTTTCCCCAGCCACTATGGGTGACTTCCAACAAAAGATTAAAAATACATTAAAACATCAGTCATTAAAAACTTCCCTAAAGAAGTTGTCTTTTAAAAGTAAAATAGTTGTTTATTGCCTTGACATCTGATGGGAGGGTGTTCCACAGGGCAGGCGCCACTACCAAGCAGGCCCTCTGCCTGGTTCCCTGTAACCTCAGTTCTCACAGTGAGAAAACTGCCAGAAGGCCCTCAGAGCTGGACCTCAGGGTCTGGGCTGAATGATGGGAATGGAGATGCTCCTTCAGGTATACCATCAAGCCCAGTCAACATGATCCAGTGGTCAGGGATCAGGGTAGTTGCAATCTAGCATAATCTAGAAGGCCACAGGTTTCCCATTCCTGTTTCAGTTTAGCTGATCAAGCAGTAGCCTTTTTGTGATTATTTTTTAAAATTGTTTTTAAAATCATGGAAGGACTTCAGGAAGCTTCAGCAGATTAAAACCAGCTTGAGTGAAAAAAGTACATTGTCTAGGATCCTATGAAATTCTAAATGTATACACCAAGCTTCCCATGCAACCATTTGTATTCAGCCTATTGGCACTTATCATATCAGGTTATAATCTGCCAGTGAAGTTCTACAACAGCCTTTCTCAAGATGTTGTTGAACTACAACTCCCATCACCCCTAGCTAGCAAGGCCAGATCTCAGATCTGGGGACCCACAGGTTGAGAACCACAGCTCTCTTCCCTGTTGTCAGTAACACAAAACATTGTTTCCTTTGGGAAAACACCATGAATATATCCTCCCAACGCAGGGGTCTAATCCTGTTGTAGAATCACTTCTGATAAACACCAGCTTCTGCTGAAAGGAATGTTGCTGTTTGTGGTGTTGCGTTTCAGGTAATCTTTGACAACTTGATGCTGAATCCAGTGTCCCAGTTATCCCACACCATCCGGGAACACACAGAGAACCTGGCGGAGAAAATGAAGTGAGTGGATGCCCTCAGTCTAAACTTCACAGTGGTGAAGCTGTGGAGGAACCCTGTTGCACGCTAACCCAGACTCCTGGGTCTGGAGGAGATGACTGATTCAAATAGGGAGGTTTTTTTCCTGCCAAGATCTGCACATTTCCTGAGGCCTGTTGGAGATAATGTACTGTATATTGACAGGGAAATGTGGACAATTCGAGAGCCAGTGTGGTGTGGTGGTTAAGAGCGGTGGACTCGTAATCTGGTGAACCGGGTTCGCTTCCCCGCTCCTCCACATGCAGCTGCTGGGTGACCTTGGGCTAGTCACACTTCTCTGAAGTCTCAGCCTCACTCACCTCACTTCACAGAGTGTTTGTTGTGGGGGAGGAAGGGAAAGGAGGTTGTTAGCCGCTTTGAGACTCCTTAAGGGGAGTGAAAGGTGGGATATCAAGTCCAAACTCCTCCTCCTCTTTTTCTTCTTCTTCTTTTTGGAAATATTATGTGCACATTCTCCATGAGGCCTTCAGAATGTGCACTGTAGCAGGTCGTTATACATGTTAATCCCTCCCTCTCTTTATAATACAGTTTCTGAGGGCTCATTTAGAAGCCTAAATTGGAACTGCTGCCTCCCTCCCAATGCCCCTGACTTCAGAATGCAGGGGAGCTCAGAGAACTGTCTTTGATAGAATTATAGAATTGGAAGGGACCCCAAGAGTCATCTAGTCCACCCCCCTGCAATGCAGGATTCTCAATAGATCACACATGACGGATGGCCATCCAACCTCTGATAAAAACTTCCAAGGAAGGAGAGTCCACAACCTCCCGAGGGAGACCATTCCACTGGTGAACAGCTCTTAACCACCAGAAAGTTCTTCGTGATGTTTCATTGAAATCTCCTTTCTCATAACTAAGGATGATCTTAATGCATCGACAGGCAGATGTGGGAAGTATAAATCTATAAGCCAGGGGTGGGGGAATCTGTGGTTGTCCAGTTGTTGTTGGACTACAACTCCCATCACCCCCATCTTCAGCTTGGGCCTGATGGGAATTTAATTTAATTTAATTTTTAATTTATTAAATGTGTAGACCATCCTTCACCCAAAGATCTCAGGGCGATTCACAGCATACAAATACAAAAGGAAGAAGATAAAATACATAATAAAAAAGAGAGAGAGTGAAGACCACAAGGGCCACAGGTTCTCCACCCTAGTTTATTACTGTATTCCTGAGCGTGTTTCTTTTTTTGACAAAATATTGTCTTATGTTGTGTGTCAGAATTCTGTTCCAGAATACTGAGCGGACATGGGAGGAGATGGAGGCCAAGATTAACTCTGAAAATGAAGTGCCAATTCTAAAGACCTCAAACAAGGTGGGGAATGTTTTGTTACAATATGGATGCAATGCAGCTGCAAACTGCTAGCTTGAAAAGTAAACATGATGGGAATGTTGGGACTGCCCGTGGGAATCAGAGGGACAGTCATTTCACAGTGCAAAGCACCGGAATTAGCTCAGAGTGTAATATGAGCTCTTCCGTTTGTTCCTATCCAGGAAGTGTTAGTCACTAGACTGCTGGAGCTTGAAGAGAGCAGTCATGTTTTTTGTAACGCTGCAAAGACAGAAATAAAGACATGTAAATACGCTTCTGTCTATCTCTTTCCCCTGCCCCGGGGGGGGGGGGGGGCAGGAAAGAGGGGTGTGTTCTTCTCACGTTTGAGAAGAATCGCCGATCGAGACCTTGCCTGCGCCTGCCGGGGAATGCAGCCAGGGAGGTCAACAGGGAATCATGCCGGGTGCCTGGGAGAGTTGCCAGTTTCTCCTGATAAGGCCTGATTTCCGACATGTTTGTCCTGAACTGTGTGCTTGGTTTTACAAGAAGTCTTTATCAATCAGCAACCCTTAGACTTACATGCACAAACCTACCTTCCTTCTTTTATTTATTTATGGCACAGTTGAGATGAATGCAGGGGGGGGCATGATAGAGGTGTATAAAATTATGTGAGAATTCAGGGACAACCAGCAAAACAAAGCTGAATTTTGGAAAGTTCAGGACAGACAGAATAAAGCAATTTCTTAATGGAGCACATCGTTAAACTATGGAAAGTGCTTCCACTAGATGTAGCAATAACCAGCAACTTGAGTGACTTCATAAGAGGATTATGCCTCTGATTATCAGTTACTGGAAATCACAATTGGAGAAAGTGCTGTCACTTTCAAGATCTTCCCCTAAGCATCTTTTCAGCCACTGTGAGAATATGATGTTGGACTAGGCAGCCTCTTCTTCTATTACGTTCATTGAAATGTGCATCTGAAGCAGAAATCTCGAAACCTGGCACGTTACAGATTTTGGTTCTTAATTTTGTCTCCTTTTTTCACACTTCCTTTTTTTTTTGAAAGGGCACTGGTACATGGCTGCTCTTACACGTTAGCAGTAATATCTGCACATTTGTAAGGTCAAAATATTGAGTTTTACTACTACTAGAGGGCGGGTGGGGTAAAGCTTTCAAAAACCAAACGTGACTTTTAAAACCTTTAAATAGAAAAAAATAGAGGCAAATTTAGAAACTTTGCCCCAGTTTATGTTTTAATATGGGAAGTTGAACAGATCTGGAGCTAAACAGAAATTGCTTTCACTGATAGAATAAACGCGTTCTCAGTCCCTTGAGCGTTTGAATTACTAAACATATCATTCTTTATTACTAGGAAATCAGCTCTATTTTGAAGGAGCTCCGCAGAGTCCAGAAACAACTAGAAGGTTTGCCTTATTTTGACTTCCCTGTTTCTCTTTGATTTGCGATAAATGCAGTTTATTGTACTAAGAGCTGGGCTGGATCTACACTCACCTTTTTAAACGTCATTAGAGCGATATTGCCTATGCTGTTCTAAAACGTCACAGGGCATACTGCAAAAATTACATTCATTACCTTATTGTTATTCCTCTGTAACAGCAGTTCCCCTTACTGCCCGGTTCCTGGTTGCTCTGCAGCGCCCTCTGGTGTCACATTTACTAACGCTTTATTAACCTTCTTAGCAAAACGTAATGTGACCCTTAAGTTTTGGAAATCATCCCTTAACTCTTTCTTAAAGTTATAAACCATGAGTGTAGATCCATCCACAGATAAAAGGGAAAGAAGAACATATGTACGTTTCCAAGCACAATTCAAAGTGTTGGTGCTGACCTTTAAAGCCCTAAACGCCTCGGTCCAGTATACCTGAAGGACCGTCTCCACCCCTATCATTCAACTGGGACACTGAGGTCCAGCTCTGAGGGCCTTCTGGCAGTTCCCTCACTGCGAGAAGCAAAGTTACAGGGAACCAGGCAGAGGGGCCTTCTCAGTAGTGGCACCCGCCCTGTGGAATGCTCTCCCATCAGATCAGAAGGAAATAAACAACTATCTGACTTTTAGAAAACATCTGAAGGCAGCCCTGTTTAGGGAAGTTTTTAATGTTTGCTGTTTTATTGCTTTTTATTTATTATTATCATTAATATTTTGTTGGGAGCCGCCCAGAGGGGCTGGGGAAACCCAGCCAGATAGGTGGGGTATAAATAATAAATTATTATTATGTTATTATAGTGCCACCTGCTGCCCAGCTCCCTGCATTCCAGGTTTTATATCACCTGGCATTGTTTTGGAGATGGTGATGGTGATGATGATGATGATGATGATGATAATAATAATATTTATACCCTGCTCTTCTGGTTGGGCCTCCCCAGCCACTCTGGGCGGCTCCCAACAGAATATTAATAATAATAATAAAGCGATAAAACAGATAATACTTAAGAAACAAAATAAAATAGAAGCCTTTCATCCGCTTGACTGCCAGCCATCAAGTGTGAAGTAACTGGGTTTTAGCATTGAGTGGAGAGAGAGAGGGAGAGAGAGAGAATGGGAATGTGTAGCCAGCCCTGTAGCCCTATAAATCCATCTTAAGTCTGACTTTGCTTTCTCCCCCTCTTTTCTGCAGTTATAAATGCCATCATTGACCCAAGTGGAAACTTGGATGTGCTCGCCAATAACAAAATGTCTTCTGCTACAACACAGTCTGTGGCGGCGAAAATCAGGACTGCTAACAACAGTTCCGGGTCCATGTTGGAGGCGTTGTCTCCTGTCAAGAAGAGAAATTACGTGCAGAAATCAAACTTTGGCTCTGCTAGCCTGCAGGATGCTACGTTTGTTCCGGATGGGGAGAAATACGTGATCTAGCAAGAAAGTTTTCTATCGCTTTTCCTCTTGTATGTAATTTGCCGTGGTGTTAGTATTGTGTACGAGTGGTTGTGGGCAAGTCCGTGTGGAGCAGTTGTTTAGATTGCTAACACATTGCACAAAAGAAAAGAAAACGAAAAGGTACAATCTCTGCTGTGTGAGCATGAGTGGAAGGCCTATGTATATGCCTTTTGGAAGGGGAAAAAATGGACTGTGGAACAGCACATACTCAGCACAGAGGCAGACTCTGATTTTTTTTTTTTTTAAACAGAAAGCAAGTGATGCATAATTTCTCCAATGTGCCATAGCAAACAGGCTTTGCGTATTCTTCACTCTGTACTGCCGAAGCTCTGATATGTTATTGTATTTAGCCTGTTTATAGCTGTCTGTTTTAGTTGTATAGAGGCTCCGTTTTGAAAATGTACCTTTTGGGGGCACTGGCTGGCTGTTGCTGTATATTTAATTTTAAATACAAATCGTTAAATGGTTCAGCCAAAACTGATCCCCCCCCCCTCTCACGCTTGTCAGCTGAGCAATGCACCGTGGAAGTCTTTTTTTCCCTTTTCCTTTCAGAGATCCAAGAGCAGTTAACTTGCAAACATCTCCAAAAAGGAAACCAAGATGACATTGAATCATTCCGCTTCCAATCACACAGCTTTTACGATTCCACTGGGAATGAGTAATAAAGAGTACAGATGATGGAGAGGCAGTGATTAAGTTTGCATTTTTTATTCCCTTATTGTAATCAGTAAAAGAGGGAGGGGAGAGAAATTCAGGTGTAGAGGAGGCGGCAAATTAGTCACAAGGTCAGGATTTTGTATAGTGAAGTTGCCAAATTTGTACTATTTCATGGCAGTTGTTTCATAACTAAGTTTTCGGGTGGTCAAAATGTGTTTTTAATGCAGTCCTCAAAGTCTCCTGTTTACGGCATAGAATTCTGAAGGCGCTAAAGAATTGAGTATTCCATGTGTGAGCAATTAAGATTTTGATCATAACTCACCATCCTGTGCTTCTAAACCTCATTAACATGCATAGGAAGTTTAAGAGCATAAGAGTTGAGCTGCTTTTTGCACTCACAGGAATCCTGTCTTGAGCCTCATTCCTCACCCTGCGAGGCATGCTAAATGGAGGCATCCTTACTAGAGCTTGAGGGGTGCAAATTGAGAATTGTCTCGTGCTGCCTCCAAGTTCCTTGGGTGCTCTCATGCAGCTCTGTTGAGCCAGCAAAACCCTGGGCTCCTCTTTTGTGCTCTAGCAAATGGCCAGCTTGTCAGTCATTTGGCAGCGAGATCACCGATCGCAGGCACGGCACCTTCTGCAATTCCCCTGGTCTCCCCAAAATTCAGGCTGGCAATAATGAAAGTTGCCACAAATCGTGGTGAGATTCCAACTTTTACTGCCTTACGTTGATCGCATGAATGTGGATTTTGGGAATCCGTCTTAGAAGCATCCCACCTGGGGTTTCCATAGGTGGGTTCAGAGTTCACCCTCGTGTTGTCTCTGTTACCTTATTTGGTCCCATTTTGTATGTTGTGTCAAGCATTCCTACCAAGATGAATGGGGAATTTGAGCTGGCAAATCCGGGCAAACTAATGGTGAATGTATTGCTCTCGTTCTCTCCCTGCAACACGCACAAACAGCTGGAACCTCAGTTTACTTCAAGCACTGTGGCCACCCTGCGACTGTTGAATCCAGATATGTGAGCCCTTCCGGCTAGTAAGAATTAAGTGAGTGAAGTTGGTGGCTTTTAAATACAGTATTATTGAAATGATCTTATACTTCCACCAATACAATCTCAGATAAGGCCAAGGATAGTTTTGCAGCAATTCTGAGGTGTATGCTAATAAAAACACAATTTTTTAAATAATAATAATAATTTTAAAAATTCATTATTTCCCACTCCCACTTGCCAAATTAGTCCTTGCTGACTGGGAGGGGGCTGCACTTATTGAGATGCCAGTGAATTTTTTCTATTACAAAATTCCTCTTTTGCCTAAGTAGCTAAAAAAATAAAATAAGGAGCGTGCGTCTTTGTTGTGAAAAAGACAGTACTGAACTAGCTTGGCCTTTCCCAACCCAATGCTCTGCAGACATTTTGTGTTACAACTCCTGGAGGTTGATGGGTGTTTTAGACCAAAACATCTGGAAGTCCGGGGAAGGCTAAGCTAGGTGGACTAACGATGCAAACCAGCACCGTCTATGATTTCTGGTGGTAGAAAGATAATTCTTTTTAGAACTGACTTCTGTAGTCTCGGGTTCTCCCCCCGTTATGTATACTTAACCCCCATCTCTTATGGGACTTATGTGGGTAAGGAGAGAAGACAGGAAATCTAAGCAATTACAGTTAGAATATCTTGGGCATTTGCAAAGAGGTAATGCTCTTTATCCTAACGACTATTTGCTAGGTGACTTCGTTGTGCTGCTTGGTTAACAAACAGGTTATCTGCATGGCCCTGGCAGTCGACAAGGAGAATTTCACTACTCTCCGGTCTTGTTGGGTTCCTGACAAGGTGCAAATGTGGAGTCAAATTCCTTTCATCCCTTGCCAGAGTGATACAGAGGACTGTACATACAGCCCTGCAATAGCCATTTATGAAGCAGCAGGTTCCATGTATTCATCCTAAGTCTGTGAAATTGTACGCAAAATGTCTTAACGCTGCCGGGGTAGATCTCTTGTCCATCTTTTTGAAAATGAATGAAACTGAATGATTTTCTGGGGGAGGGGCGCTGTTAGTCTGATGATCCCCAGTTGCCGTAGATGGGGGTTAGGAAAGGGGGTGGTGGCTGTTGTTGTTGTTGTAGGTGGGAACCTACTGGTAATGTGGGCCTGGGGATAGTGGCTGTATTCAGTAGAGAAGACGGCTAGTCTATTAAATGGAATTTGTTTGAAACAATGCAGGAGATGGCAGGAAGCAAAGTGGTCTGGCAAGTGAACAACATATGCAGCCTCCTTGTGTTTCTCTAACGGCTTGTGGAAGACCCATGATGTCTAACTGGTTTTAGTTTTATAGCATGCGTCTTTCTTAGATAAGTTGGTTGTGTAACTTAGAATGTTGCCATTGCTGTAGAGACACAGCAGTAAAGGTTTCCAAAGCTCTTCCTACTTACAGAAGGACCCAGCAAGTTACACATTCAGTTATTTAGGTCAAATCCACACCATACATTTAAAGGGCAATTCCGCCAAAGAGTCCTGGGAACTGTAGTTTTAGCCTTTCCAGAGGTACGATTCCCATCAAACTGCAGTTCCCAGGATTCTTTGGGAGAAGCCATGTGCTTTGAATATGTGGTGTGGATCGGACCTTCAGTTCCACACGGGGGAGTGGTGGTGTTTGCCAACTCAGCTTAGGGTGCATCCAGCCACGTTGAGGAGATGTCAACTGTTGATCTTGGCATGTGGTCAGCCGATTTGTTCCTGTCTGTGAAATCAATAAACCACATGGGAATGGTGGAGCACATCAAATTCACCTAAAGACCTACTTCAGACTGGGTTGTCCCACAAGAGACTGAGAAGAGGCTGTAACCTGGGCAATGCTTGCCTGTGTCCACTTGGTTTTTTAGGCTGAGATATTATTATTTTTGCCTCCCCCTTGATCAAGTTATTCAGTAATATATTCCAGGACATTATTCCAGGACTTTGAAAGAATGAGCAAACCCAGAGGAGGTGGCTGGATCACACCATCGTTTGACTTCCCCAGTTCTTCCCCATGATCAAACAGAGATGCAACACAACTCTTGTGTTTGCCAACACCAAGTCTAAATTTGATTCTCTTTTAATATAATGCTGTATTTTTTTTAGCACAGGCTTAGTTTGAACAAGCTTAGAACACTCTTAGGGAAGGATAGTATCTGTCAACCTCTTGGATAATCCCACATAGGTTGTAATGCTTTCGTAGGGTCTACAGATGTAGACCCAAACTACACTGTAGTTTACCTTTTTTAAAAAAATAATATCTGGGCAGTGGTCCTGTCATTCAGGTCTAAATGTGAGGTATTTTGTGTGCACACATGCTAGGCAGATACTACATTTACATGTGGATATTCCCTGTACTCTAGCATCTGGGTGGCAAAGGGTGATCCAGTGTGTTTTCCTGCTGCACATTGCATTATAGGTTAATCAAAACAGGGCCTGCAGTCTGGTCTGTATTAAATTGTCACATGTAGTTATGCCAAAGAGGAAACCTCATGACTCTAAACTCTGTCCAGCTTTGGGTCCCTCTGACATATACAAACGTAAATCCCCAGTTTTATGCTGCATACAGTTTGTTAAGTCTTCGTCCTGATACTTCTTGAGTAGTCCAGATCCTATTTACTTTAGGGTTTCAACTTTTGTGGTTTCTTTCTTTCCTAGAGTGTCTTGGGGTTAATCCATTGGCTCAATGACCCCTTCCTGTTTTCACGTGTATTGTCATGCTCTGTTTTTTTCTTCTTCAAATGTTTATGCTAAACATCTATCTTTGGCTCGTAAGTTTGCCTCAGAATTCTTTCCGAAAACTGAGCTTGGTTCTATATGCTGGTGGGGGGGGGGGGAGTGAGTTTTGTTTTGGGTATGTTAACATGTTACATTCTTTTTGTTCATAATGATGGAATGGATGTATATATCTGAGAGCAAGAGAGTGAGCGCACCTGGTTGCATTGAGCATATAATGTGCAGCCTGTCACTCTCATGCTGTTGATGACGACAAAGCCGAATTAAGTGGCAATTCGCAGGACCATTTTTAACCAGGTCAAAGTCTTTGCACAAGTTCGAAACACTCTCTTCCAACAATTCGGCATGTGCCTAGATTATGAGCCCAAGATGTTTTAGATTCACTCACCCTGCAGGGTTTCTCCCCCAGGGTACATTCTGGAGCTTTGTTCACAGGTTCAGTGACCAAACATGTCCATTTGGGGGAGGGTGGAAGTGGAATTGGCTTGTGTTGATGAACCTGAGAAAACTTGACCTGCAAATCAGCTGGGGGGTGGGGAATCTTCACACATTACAGGCAAAATAAGGTTTGTCACGGGAGCGTGCACTGATTGTATTAGCATGGTACACCTGTTCTCCTCTCTTCCTCTCGCACACTTTGTTATTTTGGGATGCACTTAACAGGTCTTAGGTGTACACCTAAAACCCATAATGTGTGAATGGCCCCCGACTCATCCTTCAATGAGTTAAAGAAAACGTTTACAGATGACCTACTTAAATAAAAATAAAAGTGTATGAGTGCAAAGATGCTACTGATATTGGTAAACTGATGCGAGGTCTTTCTCTTTTATTTTGAATCCAGCAAATGTATACATTGCAGCTGTAAAATGTACATTAACTACCTGTTCACTTTCTGATGTGCCCCTTGCTGAATTGTGCCTAACTATATGCCGTTGTTATGCTGCTGAAATCATTTTCTGCTGTTCAGAAACACACACAAACTGTTCATGGAGTCATTCATTCCATCTGCATGCGACACAAATGCAAGCTGGGCTGTATAGCCGAAATTCAACTTTGTATAATTCAAAACTGTTTCAGTGACTTGTCTTTTCTTTCGTTTCCACACCCTCTCTTGAAATACTCTGTATAATTTTAATCCGGAATACCCCCCGTCAATTCGTACATAGTGGGGCATTTCCCATCCTCCCTTATTTTTTCTTTTTTCTTTTTTTAAAAAAAATATGGTTAATTTATTTCATTTGGTTGATAGGCAACTTATCTGTATATTTTTGTTCCAAGGTGATGTTGTGGATGTCTTTAAAAACACAATAAATTGTTATTTTATATAATTTTATCATAAATTTGCTATAATAAATCATTCTTTTTTGTTTTCCACGAGAGGTTTACTTTCATCTCCAAAAATATGTTTTCTCAAGTCCTTTTAAGACTTAATTTTAATAAATTGAAATACAGTGGTACCTCGGGTTAAGAACTTAATTTGTTCCAGAGGTCCGTTCTTAACCTGAAACTGTTCTTAACCTGAAGCACCACTTTAGCTAATGGGGCCTCCCGCTGCCGCCGTGCTGCCGCTGCATGATTTCTGTTCTCATCCTGAAGCAAAGTTCTTAACCCGAGGTAATATTTCTGGGTTAGTGGAGTCTGTGACCTGAAGCGTATGTAACCTGAAGCGTTTGTAACCCGAGGTACCACTGTAAACGTCAGGGAAAGGATGAAAAAGGGGAAAAAATATATACACCTCAGTTTTGGGAGCACAGCCAACCTGGATCAAATGTAAATTTGGGGGAAGGCTTAGATGACTATGATGGCTAGTGGCCTTATCCTTTGATACAAGAGTGGAGAACCTCAGGTTCAGGGAACAAGCACACTACTCCAGGCCTCCCTAACTGGTCCCCAGGGCTTTCTCTAAGCTTTGCATCCTCTCCCCAAGCTGCCACACTCCTGACTGGCCCTGCTCCACAACCTTGAGGGCTTCCCAAGAGGAAGGTTGCAGAATTATGATGAAGTTGGGGATGAAAAGCGATGGACGGGGGAGAGAAAAATCAGTTTGAAGAGAACAGAGCATCCTCAGTGTTCACATGTCGATGGGGGGGGGCAGGCAATCTGAGGGTGAGGCAGAATGGAATGGAGTATTCTTGAAAGGGGGATGGATGGCTGGGACCCTGAACAGAAGAAGTATTCCACACTGCAACATTTTGTTGCTGGTCCTACTTGTTGAACTCTTCCCCCTGACCAGTGGCGTAGCGTGGGGGGTGCAGGGGGGCGGCCGCACCGGGCGCAACATCTGGGGGTTAGGGTTAGGGGATGCAAATCCATGGGTTAGGGGGCGCAAATCCATGGGTTAGGGGGCGCAAATTACTTGCCTTGCCCCGGGTGCTGACAACCCACGCTACGCCACTGCCCCTGACTACTGCAGTCTCCTTTCTAGCCTTCTATTTTGTCATTTCTATTCATCACCCTGCTGCCCGATTCCTTCCCCACTCCTTAAACTCCTACACTGGCTTTATGCTCTCTTCCAGATCGAGCACTGATTTGGGATCTTGCTTAAAACCAGCTTTTGCTAGACAGCATCAAACGTGGGCATTGCAAAGGGGTGCCTCAAGAGGAAAATTACGTCCTCCCGACCAGCCCCTGTTTGTGCAAAGTGCTATGATTTGCTTGTGGTGTTTATTCTCATCCCACAAAGTACTCTGGCAAGCAGGTTTTTGCAGCCTTTCAGAAACCTGCTGAAAATAATATACTGTATTTTAATATTTTGTTGGAAGCCACCCAGAGTGGCTGGGGAATCCCAGGCAGATGGGCGGGGTATAAATAAAATAATAATAATAATAATAATAATAATAATAATAATAATAATAATAATTTATTATAACCTGTTTGACCAGAGATGACAATAGTATATACACTTAAGGGCAGTGATCCCTCTACAATGGTCCTGACATTTTTGGAGATATTTAATGCGAAACTATTCACTTCTTGAGGCAGTGTGTGTAGCACAGATAGCCTTTACCAGACAGTCTCTATTATTCAAATCTAGCAGCTGTGAAATTCTGGTTTGAAAGGGGAAGTTCCGCTTGTGGCACTGTGGGGGAGGAAAAGCAACACGCACAGCTTGTGGCTAGTTGATGAAACCCCGCTCAAACAGTAGCAGAGTGTTACTTGCTCCTCTGTAGGAGATAGAAAGACTTCTAGCTGGAACGACCTAAGACGGTGAGCATTTTTGAATGATTCGGAGACAATTGGTCACTGATTACTTAAATGCACTAGTGAAGGTAAGAGATGGTTTGGGTTGGGATGCTCAGTAACAGAGGGCATGTCTTTGTGTGCAGAAAATCAGTCCCTAGTCTCTTAATGAAGGGGGTCTTAGATAGCAGGTCCGGGGAAAGACCCCCAGCATGAGACCTTGGAGAACTGTTGACAGCTGAGGTAGATCTGGTGGAGAACCTGTGGTGTGTTGAACCTTGCAGAGGTTGCTGGATTCCAGCTGCCATTGTCCCTGAACATTGGTCATATTGTCCTGGGACAATTCCGTGGGACATTCGCATTGTCCTTGAACATTGGTCATATTGTCTGTGGGCTGATGGGTGTTGGGGTCCAACAACACCTGGATGACCACAGATCCCCCATCCCTGGGCTAAATGGAGCAACTATCTGACTCTGCATAAGGCAATTTCATCTGAAGTAGACTTTTTGGGAGCACTGAAGCCATTCACTCTATTTCTTCCAGTTCCTTGCCATGCGTTTCTGTGTTATAGATCATGAAACACGCCCCAATGAACCCACTGAGGACAAACAGGCCCTTTTATTTGAAATCGCACCCAAGCGAGCAAACGTGCATTAATGTGGTAAGTACCAGAATAAAACCAAGTTGCACCTACTGGGCGGTGAATAAATGTCTCTCTGAATTAGCTTGACTAAGACAGAATCTTAGTCCTGTGGTAGAAGAATAGAACCCTCCGTGTCAAGTCTTTAGGAGGGTTGTACTTCAAAACTGGTTCCTTCACTCCAGTCATCAGCCAGCAGAGAAGGGTGGTCAGAGAGGGGTGGGAATAGGTTGGTGAATGTCCCCTCCAGTCTTTCAGTGTCAGGTTCCTCTTGGACTCTTGACCATCATTCAAGGACAATCCTGTTACTGAGTTGTCATAGAACAGGATGAAGCAACCTTCAGGCTACACAGTGAAGGGTGTCAAGAATGGGTTGGCAATAAAACACACGGAGTGAGTGAAGTCAGCGCTTTACTAGAAGAAACAAGGTTGCTCAGGAGTGCCCAGTCTAATGAGCACAGCAACTTTTCCTCATAAGTCTTGCCCCTATGAAGCAGTTATGGATACTGAAGGTCCTCACCTTTCCATAGCTGCCTAAGCCGCCTCCTCTCCCGGGTCCTTCCCAAGCAATCTGAGACTCCGCCGGCACGTCTGCCTCTGTTCCTCCCTCTTCATACCTTTTCTGGTTCTGGGAGACCCAAGGGGAGGGGAGCTTGTCATAGCAGGAGGGGGACAACACCTTGGCTACATCACTGGCCTGACTCATCTCTGCCGATTTACCTCCCTCCTCTCCTGCTTCTGATTCTGGACTTTGATCTGACACAGACTCTCCCTGCTCACTACGCCCCGTGACCTCTTCAGCTTCTGATGCCTCTTCCTCCAGCTCTTCTCCCTCTGCACACCCATAGTCCCACCACCAACCCCTGGGCTCTGAGTCTTCTTCCCTTGGGGGTTCCCCAGCTGGTGCCTCATTCCTCTGCATCCAGCCAGTACATGACAAAGGGGGTATATATTATCTGATGTCAGGAATTGATGTCTGAATAGTACAGCAAACGTTAGCCCAAACAGGGCCCATGATGAAATGTTGAAGAAATTAAGGATGTTTAACCTGGTGTCTAAATGTTGCCTCATGGAGATCAGTAATGGTTGATGACCTCCCCAAAAGAGATTACTTCTACTTCAACTACTGCTACTACTTAGAAGGGCTGTAGGTCAGTGGAGAAGGGCCATACCCCAGTGCTGGAGTCTGTGTCTGAAAGCTGCTGCCAGTCAGTGTAGACAATACTGACCAGTGGTATAAGGCAGCTTCCTATGTACTACTACTATGTATCAAGCATTTAACATTTTTTAAAGGACTGTCCCTGCCCACAGGCTCCCAGTCTAGCTAGCATAATACAAAAGGGAAAGGAATGGAGGTGCAAGCAAATTTAGAGACCAAGCAGAATCATCTGATCTGGGTGGCAGGGCCGCCTCTACCATTGGTCGCTGTGAAGTGGCCTGGCTGCCTCAGGTTGCCTATTCTGGTTGTTTAATGAAAGCCCAGCAAATTGTTAGTTATTTATTTTTTACTTCCTGGGAGAGGTGCTTGTGGAGTTTTCTGCCTCAGGTGCCAAAATAACCCACCTAACCTTGAGTACCATACACTTTGGTTTGCGGGGAGAGGGGGCACCGTTTGCTGGTCCTCCTCAGGCAGCAAAATGTTTTGCTTCCAGCCCTGCAGGTGGGCTGCACTGTCATTTCCCTGTACTTTATTATAACCGCACTGTGATGAAAATATAAAGAGGAAGTCTCATCCACCTGCTATATGACACAGGCGGATGGTTAGCAGAGTTTCACTCTGTTTAATAAATGAAACTGGTTTTGAGCTTGAGAACTGAAATGAGACTTAAATCCATTCCCTCCCTCCCCAAATTGCAAATGTGGTAAAAGGATGGATTATGTGTGTACCAAAGGAATAGAATCAAAATCCTGAATTTGATATACTTAACTATATAAAACCTATGAAGGAACAGATTCACACTCTAACCTTCTTATGGGCTAATAGACATTGCCAAAAGGCTACTCAATCTCAGGAGCTGGTGTGATTAAGAGCAGGAGTTACAAGATCCCTGATTTAAATCTCAGCAGTACCAGAATGTTATTGGGCTGTTCAAGGCAAGGCTCTTTTGTCCCTCCTCCATCTTTCATTTGTTGTTGTCGTTGTTTAGTCGTTTAGTCGTGTCCAACTCTTCGTGACCCTATGGACCAGAGCACACCAGGCACTCCTGTCTTCCACTGCCTCCTGCAGTTTGGTCAAACTCATGCTGGTAGCTTCAAGAACACTGTCCAACCATCTCGTCCTCTGTCGTCCCCTTCTCCTTGTGCCCTCCATCTTTCCCAACATCAGGGTCTTTTCCAGGGAGTCTTCTCTTCTCATGAGGTGGCCAAAGTATTGGAGCCTCAGCTTCAGGATCTGTCCTTCCAGTGAGCACTCAAGGCTGATTTCCTTAAGAATGGATAGGTTTGATCCATGGGACTCTCAAGAGTCTCCTCCAGCATCATAATTCAAAAGCATCAATTCTTCGGCGATCAGCCTTCTTTATGGTCCAGCTCTCACTTCCATACATCACTACTGGCTCGGAGGAGTGCTGCCAGACAACATTTCATGCGCGTTCTTTCCATGTTCCAGGTGTTTGGACTGCTTGCAGCGGCTGGGCTTCTGTTTGTGATAAGAATTCATGTCTTGAAACCCTCCACTGCAGTTTCTCCGGGAGAGGAAGACGGTGTTCTCAACACCCACAATAATGACGACCGAAACACAGAAAGAGACAGAGTGATTGAGATGGACAGCAGCCCTAGATGCAATGATTCATGCAAGTAAGACAAGCAAAGAGGGTTTTTTTTTTTGGGGTGTGTGTGTGTGTGTTTCCAGTGCCTTTTTTGGTCCCAGCATAAGAAGTGCTCCTGCAGGATGAGGCCAGTGGCTTATTTAGTCCAGCATCCTGTTCTCACAGTGGCCAACCAGATGCCTATGGGAAGTTCACAAAAAGGAACAGCACTCTCCCTATTTGCAGTTCCCACCCACTGGCAGTCAGAGCCACACTGCCTTTGAGCGTGGAATAATAATAATAATAATAATAATAATAATAATAATAATAATAATAATAATAATGTATTATTTATACCCTGCCCATCTGGCTGAGTTTCCCCAGCCACTCTGGGCGGCTTCCAATCGAGTGTTAAAAACAGTACAGCATTAAATATTAAAAACTTCCCTGAACAGGGCTGCCTTCAGATGTCTTTTAAAGATAGGATAGCTGCTTATTTCCTTCACCTCTGAAGGGAGGACGTTCCACAGGGCGGGTGCCACTACCAAGAAGGCCCTCTGTCTTGTTCCCTGTAACCTCACTTCTCTCAATGAGGGAACTGCCAGAAGGCCCTCGGCGCTGGATCTCAGAGTCTGGGCTGAACGATGGGGGTGGAGACGCTCCTTCAGATATACTGGACCGAGGCCGTTTAGGGCTTTAAAGGTCATCACCAAAACTTTGAATTGTGCTTGGAAACCTACTGGGAGCCAATGCAGATCTCTCAGGACTGGTGTTATGTAGTCCCGGCGGCCACTCCCACACTTGCTGTGACTAGTAGCCGCCATCTTTCTCTTTTTAAAATGGAAGTGTTGTGAACGTGCCTGATACAGCATGTAATATTACTTAATTTTATTTTTTTTAATTGGCGCGTTTATTAACGTATTTGCATATTGACTTTCATAGAACATCCCAAGGCGGTGCACAAAAGAAAATACGCAATCGTTCATTAAACACATTATAGCAGTATTAAAATCTTTGACAACTAAGATACAACAGTGATCCAGGGCAAAAGCAGCATAATTCCACCCCACATAGGGTTGCCATAGTTCAAAAAATAAAAAAACAGGACACCCCGAAAGTAGTTGAACTTTTTAAAAATAAAAACACCCCAAAAAATCCCATGATCTTTCGATTGACTTGCCTGAGATTCAGGACAAAGCGCTACCTTTTGGAAATTCCCTCTGCCTTTGAAATACTGGTAATGTCTGAAAAAAACAAGACGTATGGCTGTCCTAACTCACAGGAATGACATGGGAACAGAAATACGTCTTCAAAAGCCACTGGAGCATCCAAAAGTGTTGGGACTTTACAAGTTCAAGGCAGAAGTAATTCCACAGAAAGGGGGCCACCACAGAGAAGGTCCTCTTCTCCTAGTCAATACAAAATCAATACCAATCTATAATAGAGATACTGCCCTAAACACACACACACACACACACACACACACACACACACACACACTCTCTCTCTCTCATTATAGAGAAAAGTGTATGTGATTGAATAAAGGAACTGATCAAAATTACAGCTGTCATCTATATTGAAATGAATTTGTTTTACATACTCCTTCCTTCTCTAATTTGGATGTGATAGGTTAATTTTGGCATAATTGCAAAGCCTGGAACATAGGAAGCTACCCTATACGGAGTCAGATCATCGGTTCATCTAGCTCAGTCTACACTGATAATGGAAGTGGCTCTCCAGGGTTTTAGATGAGAACATTCCTAGCCCTACCTGGAGGTACTAGTGGTTGAGTCTGGAATCTTCTAGGCGCCAAGCAGATCCTCTGCCACTGGGCCTCAGCCCTTGTCCTCTGTGTGAGCAGCCAGAAACTGTCTGACACAAGCAGAACAACACATTTCTTTCAATCTGAGGCAGCAGACAGCATGTCTGTTACTAAGCCAAAGGGCATCTTTTCTATATTATCCCGTTCATTTGTAAATTACCCTGGAAGAAATGTTTACGGAGGGTGGTATGCAAATTCCTTCAGTCAAGGGTGGCCAAGCCTTTTCAGCCTGAGGGATGTTTTGAGGGTTGGCCACCCCTCTGATGGCTGTGTGCCAAAGATGGCCGCCGCCAACCCACTGATGTGCACACCAACTCTTGCTAGGCTTATGACACACGGAAACTGGCAGGCAGGCACACAAACATCCAGGCAGGCAGAAAGCCTGGAAACACACACACACAGCAGAGGGATGGCTGGACAAGGGTGGAGAACCTCAGTTCAGGGGCAGAATGTGGCCCTCCAAGCCTGCCTATCTGGCCCTTGAGACACTCCCCAGGCCACCACCCCTTTCTGCAGCCCTCTGACCTTGTTCTGCTCCCTCCCTGAGTAGCCGGAATGCATCACTGAACTCCTGAACTGGCTCTTTAGCACACATTTAGCACACCAAGCATGCACACGCTAGAAGGCTGATTCTAACTTCCACTACTGCTTTTTTTGTTTTAAGGCAGCTAAAAGTAAAATATAATCTGGCAAGGGGACTCAACATCTTGCCTTTTACACAAGCCAGTTTGAAAACAATCCGGAAGGCTGGTTGGTCTGACATTATTATGCAGATGTTGCTAATTCAGGAAAAAATGTTACTAAGCTTTTCTCTCACCCTGAAGTCTACCCTGTGAACTGGGGACTTAGCTCAGGTTGTCTTGGCAGAAACTGTTTTGACTGCGAAGTATTCTGCTACCCCTTCCCTCTTGCAGTTTCCAGCTAGTGGAAAGCCTTCCTTGGGACATGCCTTATGGACCAAACAGCAGTGCTGCAAAGCCTTTATACCAAGCATGGATGGAGTTGTTAAATATAACCCAGGAAAGCATTCACGTGGCTTCTTATTATTGGAGCTTGACTGGAGAAGACCTTGGAGTAAATGACACATCGTCTAAGCAGGTGAGATAAAAAAGGGTTGTTTTTTAATAATACTGTATTTTTCGCCCGATAGGGCGCACCTAGTTTTTTGGGGGGAAATAAAGAATTTTTTTTTTATTTCCCCCCCAGGTGCGGGGCTGGGGCAGGGGAAGCCCGAGCTTCCCCTGACCCCAGAACAGGCTGCTATCCGCAAGCCTAGGGAGCCCGGTGGGAAGTCGCGCCGGTCTCCCCAGGCTTGCGGATATCTGCCCGAAGCCCAGGGTGCACCGACCCCTCTCACTCTACAGGCTTCAGCAAAAGCCTGCATTCGCCCCATAGGACGCACACACATTTCCCCTTCATTTTTGGAGGGGAAAAAGTGCGTCCTATAGGGCAAAAAATACGGTAATAATAATAAAATCAGCAGCTGTGTGTAGGCAGCATTTTAAAGGATGGGAAGACTTTACCACCATGTTGTTGACAAACCAACCAGTCTCGCATCCCCTGATCTGGAGGGATATTTCCCATGCAGAATTTGGCATGTGCCGCCCCTCGTTCGATACAAGTAAGTGATTTGCCTTCTGTAGGGTGAAGATGTTCTCAAGAAATTCGAAAACCTGCTTCTGAAGAATGTGTCTGTGTTTATTGCAACAAGTGTGCCATCTAAGGCTAAACATTCAACTGATCTTGAAGCCCTGGAGAAAAGAGGTAACTGTTTATTAAAATACTTCTATTCTGCCTTTTGGCAGAGCAGTGCCCCCCCCCAACAGCAAACAACATGAAAACAGTCATAAAATGCTTATGACCCCCCCCACCTCCCACTGAAACAACATAAAATCCAGCAACTAAAAATCTTACACAAGAATTAATACACAAGTGTTAAACTGCAGGGCCTCTTAAAACTGCCATATCTTTGTTGCACACCAAAAGGTGAGCAAAGAGGGAACTAAATGAAGCCTCCTAGTCATGATGACTCTGAATGCTAGTTGCTGTTTTGTTATTATATTTCATAGAATCGTGGAAACATAATTGTAGAGTTGGAAGGGACCACGAGGGTCATCTAGTTCAACCCTCTACAGGAGCTGTTCGACAGTGGAATTTGCTGCCAAGGAGTGTGGTGGAGTCTCCTTCTTTGGAGATCTTTAAGCAGAGGCTTGACAACCATATGTCAGGAGTGCTCTGATGGTGTTTCCTGCTTGGCAGGGGGTTGGACTCGATGGCCCTTGGGGTCTCTTCCAACTCTATGATTCTATGATTCTATGATTCTAGGAATCTCAACTAGATCATACATGGCAGATGGCCATCCAACATCTGCTTAAAAACCTCCAAGGAAGGAGAGTACACCCCGCAAGGGAGTCCGTTTCTCTGTCCAACCGCTCTTACTATCAGATAGTTCTTCGTGATGTTTAGTCAGAATCTCTCTTGAATCCATTGGTTCAAGTCCTACCCTCCAGAGCAGGAGAAAACAAGCTTGCTCCACCCTCCATGTGGCTGCCCTTGAGATATTTGAAGATCACCATCATAGCTCCTCTCAGTGTCTTCTTCTCCAGGCTAAACATACCCAACTCCCTCAACTGTTCCTCATAAGGCTTGGTTTCCAGATCCTTCTGAGATCAACAGTCTTACTACGTGCCTCAGTCCCACAACTCTGTAGGGGGTACTTAGTGAATTTGCATAAGGGCTTCCAGTGAAGTAAATGTGTGTTACGGCTTGAGAGCATCCCAAGAAACAGTTCTTTGATCTCTTAAAAAACAAACAAACATTTTTTCCATAGGAGCCCACTTAAAAAGGATTAATTTTGGACAGCTCACCCAAGGTGTCATGCACACCAAATTCTGGATTGTAGACATGAAACATGTATTTCTTGGTAGTGCCAACATAGACTGGAGAGCCCTGACTCAGGTGAGAGATTTAAGGCTATTAAGCTGAAGTGGCACAGGGGTGGGAGTGGGGAGACTGAGTTCACAATACTTAACAAGAAGACAAAATTTGCGTGGAAACATCCTGAGAACCAGTTCTGTTAAGACAGGTGATTTTATTTGGGGAGAACATAAAAACTTATTACCTGGCCAAGCTCAGTTGTCTTCTTTCCTTCCAGCTGTCAGAACATTTCGTTAGTTTTATACTATCTATCTAAAGATGCAAACGAGCTTGTCCTACATTTGTGTTTCTAACCATAGCCACTCAAGTTGTTACGCTACATCAGTAGTTTTCAGATTTTTCTGCCTTGAGGGGACTCTTTCCATGTTGCCTGCCAAGGCACTGCTCCAGCTTGGCTGTGTGTTGAACAGGATTCTGGGTACACACTCCATTCACACATGGTATTGCAATGGTTCTTGGGCCACTGTCATCCTGTGCCAACTAAGGGCCAAACTTGACATGATGTGGTAGATCTGCAAATTGAATTTTTAAAGCGCTACTAGTTGCAGGGCAGTTTGGATTGGGAGTATGGCATTGAGGGAAAACTGCCTAATCCCTTCCGCTGCATTATTTCCCCTTACCGTATGGTTAACTCTCCTTTCCCAAATGCTCTGGTCCACCCAGATCTCCAATGTCACACCCACTTGGGACGTCAGATTGCACCTTTGCAGCAGAGGCGCTTGGTGGAGTTGCACCGGGCGCTGCCCTGCAGACGGGCACCAAAACAATGCTGTAGAACAGAGTACGAGAGGTGGGGTGGTGGGTGGACACTGAATTATAGTGTCAAACAGGGCACTGCTGAAATCTGAGAGCTCAATTCTGCCGCTGTTTGGAGACACCCAACATCCCTCTATGGTTGCATGTTATGGAGAAAGATCAGTTTTAGTGGGCAGGTTTATCCTTCAGGGAAGCTAGTCCATTGTTACTGCTCTTTCTGTGAAGATGGAGTGATTAGGTAAAGAGAGAGAGAGAGAGCACAGGTGTTCTTTAATAGTTTTATAGAAGAGGGAATTTCAACAGGCCTAGCTTCTCATGCAACTATCAAGTGTACAAGAGAGCTCTTTGGTATTTGGGGTTACCCTACTTGGATGACTCCTGACAAGTTCCTGAGAACTCAAGAGTTCCAATATTCCACACACATTATCATAGGAAGCTGCCTTGTGGTCAGGCTGGTTGCCCGTATAGCACAGTATTGCCTACTCAGACTGGCAGCAGCTCTCCAAGTTACGATCCCCAGAACCCAGGTTGTGCTATGTGACTGCAGAGGTGTTGAACTGCTGAGCTCCGAAGCACTTGTAAAAGGGCATTTCCGCCTTCTGTATTTTGCTCTATGATTTCATTCAAACTTATGCCCTTGCTAGATATATTACCACACCACTACAAAGAAAGAGTGAAAGCAACAATTTCCACCCCCCTTCCCAACAGGTGGGTGGGGTTTGCGACACCGAGGAGACTTACCTGGTCTGGTGCCTCCCAGCTGGGTCAGGGTGGCTATCGTCCCGCCTCCGGCCTGGGAGAACAATGGACGGCCAGCTGGGGGTGCGATGAAGGCCAAGGGAAAGAGCCGACCCCTTTGGCCAAACCTCACTTTGTTTCTTCCTCTTCCAGGTTTGGTTTGGAATATTGGTCTCCAGTTTCTCTCTTTCTGCAGGTGAAAGAAGTGGGGGTTTTGATCAGCAACTGCAGCTGCTTAGCTAAGGATCTCTGGAAAACCTTCAAAACCTACTGGGATCTTGGGGAAGCAAACGCCACTATCCCATCTCCATGGCCGAGCAATTATTCTACCAATATCAATAGCTACAGTCCTTTGGAAGTGCAGTTAAATGGAACAAGCACTGAAGCTTATTTTTCTGTAAGCAGACAGTTCCTAAGCATGTTTTCCTCAGATTAACCCTACTGAATTCAGTGGGATTTACTCTCTAGTACGTGTGCATAGGATTACCATGAAACCTTCTGTAGAAAATGTTTATTCTCACTGAAAAAACATGGGGATCAATAGATGATGTAGTAATTAAAGTTCTCCTTTGCTCTAGGCTTCTCCTGCTTCCTTTTGTCCAGGGGGCCGCACCTTTGATCTCGTGGCAGTTCTCGATGTTATCTACGATGCAGAAAAATTTGTCTATGTCTCCATGATGGATTATTTCCCTACGAGCCGCTTCAGACACCCACCAAGGTATGAAGTGAAACCTGAATATATGTGCACCCTTTTATATTCTTAGCTAAATGCTAATTACGGTAGTTGTTTGACTGCTCCCTGCACCATCAGCTCTAAATTACACAGGTTTTGTTTGGGGTGTCACACTGTAAAAGCAACGCAGGTCAGCCTGGGCTTCATGGGACAATAATGTAGTGAAAGACAGCTAGCTAGCACCAGAAGCTGTTACTTCTCTGCTTTAGTAGGAAGCCCAAAACTGAATAGTTCTTGTGTCTATAAAGCTCCCCATTGATTGTTTTACAAGCGTTTGTGGCTGCTGTTCACTTGGACTGGTGAGGTGTAAGGCAGGAGGCCAACAGTAGGTGGAGCCAGAGCCAATGAATTATAGTTTCCTTCCCATTCTCCTCCCAAGTTCTACAAGGGCAACTGAGATGGAGGAAGCTAACAGCTAGTACCACCCTCTGGTTTGGTTGTAAGCAAGAAGGCAGGCAGGTGGGGGGCTGAAACTGAGGTTAATGGGGCAGTACCCATTTGCCCTTATGGTCCAACCTTCACTAATTACAATGTTGTTTTTGTAGATACTGGCCACCCATCGACAATGCTCTGAGAAGTGTGGCGTTACACCAAAATATACACATACGGCTTTTAATCAACTGCTGGGTCCATACTGATTCTTCCATGTTTCGTTTCTTGGAGTCACTGAGTGTCCTTAGTGATCAACATGCCAACATCACAATCGAAGTGGTAAAAGAAGCATGCTTTTGGGCCATGGGCTCCTTACAGATGCACATGTGTTATGTTCCTGGTATTGACAGTGACTTATGTAGCTTGTACACCAAGTTTTAAGAGTCTTTTCTGGGTCATAGTGTCAAATGTGAACATGACAACCCTCAGACTCTGTTGCTTTTTCTGTACCTGCAATGCCAACTTTTTAAAAATCTACACTGGCTAGAACTGGACTGCAGTTTTAAAATGCTTTTCTTCTGTTTCCTATCCATATAGGATCTCTTCCCATAGGAATAGCGGGAGTGATGCTCAAATGCACTTTTTGTGTTCTGTGTGCTGCTAATGCCACAAGAAGGAAAGAGGAAGTGTTACATTGCTGGATAGGAAAAAAATCTCAGGATGAAATGGGCTGAAAAGTTATTTCTCCCTACTGTAAAAACTGTAAACTTAGGTATCAGCAATGATGTTGGCCACATGTCAACAATCCAATTAATAAATTTTAAAATGTAAACAAACTTATAGATTGCTAAACTGAAAGTGTGCTCTCCCCCCAAGTAGGAAATAAACCACAATTTAATAAACAAAAATTTCTTCTCACAGCCAGGAAGAAAAAATAAATTTTGGTTAAAATTGGTAATATGGATCGTTTTCCATTTCTCCTCATGTAGCAGAGCCAGAATGATTAAAAAATAAATAAATGAGCTTAAGGCACATTGGTACTGTAGTACATCCAGGTTAAAAAGCTGTGTTGATATGGGTTTTCACTGTGTTGATATAAATGGCAATTTTACCACATGATGTGCAGTAAAATCTTTCTTGCTCTTTGACAGGATGATACAGATAGTGACTACAGACAGTGTCTCTGCACATACGTATATTTTAGCCTAACATCATCTTTTTTGTAAACCACATTGAGGCTTTTTTTCTATAATCAAGTGGTATATCAATTTTATGAAATAAATACATTCTCTTTCGTTAGCCATGCTACCATGGGAGTTGCAGTGGAGGGCCCCACGTTGCCTACCTCTGCTCTACACTACAAATGACCAATTCAGTCATGGCCACCTGATCTGTGGCAAAAAAACCTCTTTACCGCTTGACAGGACAACCATCTTGGTTTGGCCACTGACAGAATCAGAGAGTGGCAGAAGGTCTTGTTGGCCATCCATTGAGTCCTCTGGTAGCTCAAGCCCATTAGATGAAGTCCTGCCATCTGCGATAGCAGAGAACAAGTACTGGTATTTGCCATCATTTATGTGACAGCTCTTTTTATGTTTGAAGAGTGCTTCTCCAGGCTGAATACAACAAAGTCTTCCAAACTTTCCTCATAGGTCTTCTTTCCCATACAGTTGACCATCTTCGTTGTCCTCCTCATCTGTGCCAATTGAGATGATGTGCACCCAAAAGGCACTATTAAATGCAAAGCTCTCTTATAATTTTTAGCAGTGGGTTTTTCCTTTTCCTTTTACTGGTGAATGGAAGTGGAAAGTCTACTCTAGCTTAGCCAAAAGCTATTCCTATTTTATTTCCATTACTTGGAAAAGGCAGGCAATTGTTGGAAACTCATAAAGTCATCTGTGTTTAATTCCCACTCATTGTAGACATGTTTTTATATTTACATCTTACCAGAAAATCTTCACTGTTCCAGTTGGAAATCACACAAACATCCCCTTTGCAAGGCTGAATCATAGCAAATATATGGTGACCGACAAGGCAGTCTATATTGGTAAGTGTTGTGGCCTGGTAGAGATTGTGGTCCATGTAGAAGTCAGCTATACAGCTGCAAACATAACATTTCAAGTGCATTATACAGTGCTTTAAAAAAATATGTTTAGGGGTACTGTCATTTTCCTACTCATATTGAAATACTGCCCCTCAATGAGGCCACACTTAGATTCACAAATGTTTAGGGGTAGGTGTACTAACCCCTTGTTAGTTTCTGTTTGCCACTGAGCAGCTGCTTTTGGAGTCACAGGACTCTGTTTACATTCCAGGGATTCCAGGCTATTGGAAGTCTCATGGGAGAAGGGAGACGGATGTGACGTACTGGTTTCTCTGTTCTTTTGTTCCTTTGTTCAGTTGCTCTCTGTCTTTCATAGAGAGAGGGTGTATATTTCTTTGCTGTCTGCGTAGTAAGAAATAAAGCATAGTGATGTAGCCATAAATCTCATCACTTCTGCTGCTTTGAAGCTCTGCTGAATGGGGGAACGTGCCTGAGGCCTTATCAAAGGCTCAGGTCGTTAATTATTCGTCGGAGGGCGATTCCGAAGGACTCGGAGGAAAATGAGCTTTATCAGTTTGGCCGAGAGGAGATTCCGACATCCCTGTGTACCCCCAGAAAAAAGCACTGTACAAATGTGACACTAGATGGCAATGGTGAGCTCATGGCAAATTCAATATATTTTTTTAATTTTTTTTTTTTTAAAAAAACATTTTCACAGCATTTTAAAATATGTGTTTAGATTCCACCCTAGAGCACATTGCAATAATCAAGTCTTGAGGTTACTAGGGCATGAATCACTACATCCAAGAATAGCCATAAGCTGATAAAAAGCACTCCTAGTAATTCACATTAGTTTTGGGTTTTTCTTGACACTGGATCCTGCCTGTTTCAATCTCTTTCCTCTCCCTCTTCCTTGAACTCTGCAGCTTTTGCTTCAAGTGAATATTCTAGCAATAGTGCTTTCAATTGTTTGAAACCAGAAATCTTATACGTTTGCCATAACAGGGAAATTTGAGCTTTTTTGGGGGGGGGGGTGACTAGATAAATTAAAATTGCACCCTTATATACACTGCATTTTATACATCTCTAGGAACTTCTAACTGGTCAGAAGAGTACTTCAGCATCACTGCAGGTGTGGGACTGGTTGCCAAGCAGTCTTCAACAGACGCCACAAAGAAAAACCCTACAATACAGGAGCAACTGAGGGCTCTTTTTGAACGAGACTGGAATTCCAAATATTCGGTAAAAATGGAAGACCTGCCTGGGCAGAAAGACTGTGCTTGGGAAGATGGATTTAAAAGTTCTTTTAAAAGCTAAATTATTCTTATTTTTTATTGCTAATGGGAATTCAGTTATGAGCTTTCTGCGTGTGAAATCTAGGATTGTTGTGGATTTGCCAGATGATGAATGTTTTAGTTCAGGATGTCTCAAACCTTGATCACGGAGTAGTCCTGTTCACAAATTTCATTTTTATGGAATCGTATAGCTGCAAGGGAACTTGGATGTCATTTAATTCAATACACTGCTCAGTGCAGGATCTACAATGCAAAATGCAACCGCAGTGTCCCTGGAAGGTGACCACTTAAATGCACTCAGTGAATGATAGCCTATTGCCTCCCAAGAAAGTCTGTTCCTAACAGTAAGAGCTATTTGACATGGAAGTTTTGCCTAATGTTTAGCTGAAACATGCTTCTCTGCAATTTCTATTCACTGGTTATATGGTGGTACCTCTGGTTACGAACTTAATTTGTTCCGGAGGTCCGTTCTTAAGCTGAAACCGTTTTTATCCTGAGGCACGCTTTCGCTAATGGGGCCTCCCGCTGCACGTGCGCCTCTGGGGCACGATTGCCATTCACATCCTGGGGCAAAGTTCACAACCAGGAGCAGCTACTTCTGGGTTAGCGAAGCTCGTAACCTGAAGCGTTCGTAACCAGAGGTACCACTGTAGTCATGTTGTATACTATAAAGCAACAGAGAACCTGTCTGCTCCATCTTCTGCATGGCAGGCCTTCAGCTATTTGAAGACCACTGTAATGACTCCTCTTAAATCTTATCCCCTCCAGGCTATGTATATCTGCAGCTTTGATCCAATATTGTGTATTGTGGAATGGCTAGGTTAGAAAATGTATTATAAGAGGGTACATGAGAATTGGCCATCACTTGTCGACACTTGATCCTTATCCTTATTAATACCTTGACAACTAATGCTATTCTATGGTGTGGTGTGCCTTTTAGTCTGCACCCTTTGAAAAGCGATTTCAAGCCAACACACTCAAAAAAATAAACCCCAAGAAGGGAAAGTTAATTCTTTAGTTGTACTGCGCTGAAATTGTGCAAATACTCATTGGTTGTACAATTTCAAAGTGCAGCCCAGAGATCAAAATACAGTGGTGCCCCGCAAGACGAATGCCTCGCAAGACGGAAAACCCGCTAGACCAAAGGGTTTTCCGTTTTGGAGGCGCTTCGCAAAACGAATTCCCCTATGGGCTTGCTTCGCAAGATGAAATGTCTTGCGAGTTCCTGCGGGTTTTCCCCCTCCCCCCCCTTTTCCTAAGCCGCTAAGCCGCTTATCAGCTGATCCGCTGATAAGCCGCTTAACAGCTGATCGCTAAAAGCCGCTAAACCGCTAATAGCGCTAATCCGCTAAGCTGTCAATGGGCTTGCTTCGCAAGACGAAAAAACCGCTATACGAAGAGCCTCACGGAACGGATTAATTTCGTCTTGTGAGGCACCACTGTAGAGTTATGCAACTGGGCAATTGTTGCACTTGCAAAATTCCACAAGGTGGCAATGTTTGAGAAAATTATGGCCTGCTTTACTCTGCTCCCCCACCCCGCTGTGCTTCATAAACCACTAACATTCTGTTTCTCAGTTCAGAACTGACTTCATCAGCACTGCTCCAGAAAGGTTTGAAGACTGTACCATCAATTCTGCCTGAAAAAGGCAACTGCAGAATAGCAATTCTAAAAAGCTTTGTCTGCTGCTGCCAGCAAGAGTTGCTTATTAAATTAGATTTCTATGGCCTTCTGTATTACTGTTCCTTGAATTTCAAGGTGGCTAGTAACATTAATTGTTATATCTGCCTTGTATTGGAAGTCATTTCTATTTTGCTTTTAAAAATAGGGAACTGAGGCTACCAAGTGAATTGACCCAGGCCTGCCTAGTAAATCTGTGTCCAAGTTGGTTATGGGCTTGAATATGGAAATTTTATTATGTTTTCTGTATACATTACTATGGGATATAATTATGTAAATATAGCTATATAAACATTTCGGTGTGGGTGATGTGCATATATATATTGTCACCAACTACTTATAAGGCCGCTTTACACCTATTTTCTCCACATGGAAAAATAGGACATATATACCTGTGTTCAGCTTTCTGTGTTGAAATCATATGAATATATATTTTGCTTTGATGATTTGTGTTTGGGAGGACCAGTGCAGAATGAGCCTCAACTAAACAGACGTGTTTTCGATCACATGATCCATCTTCCTATTGCTCCAGATCTATAAACTATGGCCAGAGTGAATCCATCTTGTTTCCTCATTTGAATGGTTACTCTCTAGTTCTTTCCTTGGCATGGGCATATGTGGACATCGTATCTCGGGTTTTGCAGATGCTAGAAACTTATGTTTTCGAAATAAATAAACAAATAAATAAAATCCAGATATCTGGGGATTATGGTATGTCTACATAGGGTGGAATGGAGGGAAGCGGGTGGCGCTGTGGTCTAAACCACAGAGCCTAGGGCTTGCCGATCAGAAGGTTGGTGGTTCGAATCCCCGTGACGGGGTGAGCTCCCGTTGCTCAGTCCCTGCTCCTGCCAACCTAGCAGTTCGAAAGCACGTCAAAGTGCAAGTAGATAAATAGGTACCGCTCAGGTGGGAAGGTAAACAGCATTTCTGTGCGCTGCTTTGGTTCATCAGAAGCAGCTTAGTCATGCTGGCCACATGACCCGGAAGCTGAGTGTCTGTTGACTCCCACTTCCCTTTCCCGGGCGCAATATTCTTCCCATCCGAGGGCAAAGCCTCATAAGGCTACAGTACCCCCCTCAAAAAAACCATTTAGCTTATACAGTGGTACCTTGCGTTAAGTACTTAATTGGTTCCGGAGGTTCGTTCTTAACCTGAAACTGTTCTTAACCTGAAGCACCACTTAACTAATGGGGCCTCCTGCTGCTGCCGCGCCGGCAGAGCACAATTTCTGTTCTCATCCTGAAGCAAAGTTCTTAAACTGAGGTAATATTTCTGGGTTAGCGGAGACTGTAACCTGAAGCATATGTAACCTGAAGCATATGTAGCCTGAGGTACCACTGTACGTAAATCCGGCATTGCTTGGAGGCCAACAAGTGGCACAACTTCCCTCACCGTGAAATGACCACAATGTCTACCATGGGTGGAATATCCAAGGAGAATAAAGATATTGATTTGCGCACATCGTGAAGCTGTAATAAAAATGCATAAAGGCCTAATGGAAATTGGACTGCTGGGCTCTGACGGTGGAAAGACCCACGGCAAATTTTGTTAACTGTGAACTCAGCATGCCGAAAATATGTTTATTGTTCCTTTGTCTTAACTATGCTTGCAGAGTTGGTGTGGACATTTGTGCTAAATTAATGGGCATTTATTTAAAAAATGGAGGAAGGGTACAACTGATAAGGAAAGCTGAACCAGACCCGCTTCTGCCTCTCTGTAATTCTTAGCCGGGAAGCAATAGGCATAGCTTTATATATAGAAAAGTGACAATATACTGCTTCTACTAGGCCTAGGGTAACTTTTTCCAGGAGTAAATTGTGTAGATGGGACAGGTTGAAATCAGAGAAGCTCCTTCAAATAATCTAGTCCCAAGTCATTTTGCACTGTTTTGATAATTACCAGCACTTTGAATGTTATCTGGAAATGAACTAGAGGCCAGTGTAGCTGAAAAGCCGAACGCTCAAGTCCCTTTAAAAAAAAACCTGCTTTGACTAACCTCCTGGTGTGGCATTATATTATTTTAAACTGACTTGCTTTTACACTTTTTACTTTTGTGGTTTTAAAGGCTTTTTTAAAAAAACAAAAATTGTTGCACGGATTGCATTACTTTTTTAAAAAATTAGATATCTGTGTTTTTAATTTGGAGGCTGCCTTGAGGACCCTGCGGGGGCCAAAAGCCAGGGTGGAACCATTTTGCATGCATAATTCGTTACATGCTTTCATGTCCATCAACACCACAGGGCAGGGGTCAGCATACGAAGGCCCAGGGGCTGGATCAGGCCCAATTGCTTTCAGGATCTGTCTGGCGGACTCTCCGTGGATCGGCATGGGGCTTCTGTTTGTTCAGGCTGTGCCATTCCCCCCCCCCGCACCATTCCATTCCCCCCTCTGCCTCTCACAAACTGGCTGGTTGAGCGCCATTTTAAGCAGCCCCTCTTCCCTCCGCTGCCCTGGTGCTCCTGTGGACCAGAGAGCAGAGCGAACAAGCTCCCTTTGTCTACCCACGAGAAGCAGCAGTGGCGGCAGCCCCTGGGAAGGTAAGCACAGCGGCTGGGGTTGGAGAGGACGACTACTTGCCCCCCTTGCCTATTCTTGCAGGCCCCCCCCCCCCGGTGCCGCTTTTCCAGCCTGCCACAAGGTCTGAGGGACAGTGGACCGGACCGTGGCTAAATTTTTTGCCAACCCCTGCCACAGGGCAACCCAGTCAGAAGGTTGGCATATACAGTGGTGCCTCGCAAGACGAAAAGAATCCGTTCCGCGAGTCTCTTCGTCTAGCGGTTTTTTCGTCTTGCAAAGCAAGCCCATTGACGGATTAGCGGCTATTAGCAGCTTTTAGCGGCTTAGCGGATAAGCAGATAAGCGGCTTAGAAAAAGGGGGGGGGAGGAAAAAACCCCCGCAGGAACTCACAAGACATTTTCGTCTTGCAAAGCAAGCCCATAGGAAATTCGTTTTGCGAAGCGCCTCCAAAACGGAAAACCCTTTCGTCTAGCGGGTTTTTTGTCTTGAGAGGCATTCGTCTTGCGGAGCACCACTGTAATTAAATTACTAAGGCCCTAATTTCGTGGGGGAGTTCACCAATGGCCTGAGCTTCCGCGGTGCAGCAACAACAACCACCCCTGTCACTTGCCCACCCCTGTGGGTAGGGCAATTTGACTCCCTCTAGCTTCTCAGTGCCACACTGCCTTTTGCGGAGGGAAAGTTGACATATTGCCATGGACTCTCTAAACCCGGAAAATGACCCTGCAATCTAGCACTGATGGCTAGCGATCATTCGCTTATTTACGTCCCAAGATTTACATGTGGCTTGATTGTAACAAACACATAAATAACCTCAAAGCAGTTATCATTAAAATCTATGGCACAAAGTAAATGGGCTGTAACTGGCAAGAGTATAGAGGACTGACAAACCCAGGTTTTGTTGTTCTCAGGTATTTTCTGACATCTGCAGTTCACATGGCACAGTAGTAGTTTCACCTACTTCTTTGGAAATTGTCCCAGGTCCCCCTGCAGACTTTATCTACAGTACAGGCTTAACAGTCATTGTCAGACTGCTAAACTTGAATGCAAGAGAAGATAATTTCCAGATTTGCAGATAACTCCCAAATCTGCAGATGGAAGGGAAGGAGTTCCATCTCAGGGACATTCTCTCAGGGACATTCCAGGGTTTTGTTGTATTTGTTTTTGCAAATGAACTCAGAATCCTAGTCCTAACAACCAGAGATTCCCCAATCCCCAACTTTCCCAGACATTTTAGATAGCCACATCGGCATGTTAGCATGGATAGTATTTCTTCAGAATCAGAATGACGATCACAATACTAATGGTACTACTTTTATTTCTGTATCAGGAGGAGCATAGCCAGGATACAATCAACATTATTGCCGTACATAAGCACAATGTTTCACAGGCATGGGTGTACCATCTTGTTGGCTGCATACGTGTAGCAAGCATTCATATAATCCAAAAGGCAAAGAATAACTATTTACAACCTATATCCTTAGGAAAGTTAAAGCCACTTACATATGCTCCCTTCCATCTTATCCAAGCACTAAACTCCTGACTAATAAGTTTTATTTCTGAAGTCACTTGAACGCCAGTTTAAAATCCAGTCACACTGAAGTACACACCTTAAGCCACTTCAGCCCCCATTCTGTAGGGGTACTGTTGTGGTCAGAAGGTTCTCTTTATCAAGACAGTTGGATCTTATGACCCTTGTCTTAAGATTGGAGTCAACGAATGCCGCTTTTGAATTGTTAGATGGATTAATGAATGTGACGGCTTTGGTCTGCCCAACACATGTCTTTGGACTGAGAGTGATTACTGGTGATCATGTGGTTACATATCTGTACCTGGCCTGTGGTGATTTGTTTTTACTGCTCAGCAGAAGGGTACAAAACAACACTGGGGTGAATGAGTCACCCTGGGGTGAATGAGTGTCAACAAATGAATACAGATTATGGTTGACAAGTCATAATTTAGGATGTAGGCATTTTCACGTCAACTGTAATCCCCTTCATGCCTCATATGGCTGAAGTGGGGATGACCCCATGGACTTTAACCCACCCAGTCTGTCATGACCTGGCAACTGACACCATTGTCCTCCACGTTTAGAAAAATACTTCAGCGCCAGGGATCCTTCTGAATCCCTTGCACAATTTAGAACACTGGTGAATCCGATGCTCTAAATCACACGGGCAGCCTAAATGTGTACAGGAAGGTCCCTAAGGTTGGCTCTGCCATTAGGCAGAGTGGAGCGATTGCCTCAGGCAGATACTAGGTGGTGGAGACAAGCAGCAAGGTGTTGGAGGATAGAGCTGTGTGTGCCACAATATTGCCCTGTGTCCCCTGTAGGTGAGCCCTCTGCCCTCAGATGCACTGTTCTACCTGCTGGCAGTGTTGCAGTAAGGTTCAGTCGGCAGTCTGCTTGGCTTCTGTATGAGGAATAGGGGAAGGGGGGCATCTTGTCTTTCACCTCAGGTAGCATGTCTTGAGCTGGCTCTCCCCCATCTCACAATAATGAGGGAAGAACAACAGAAGAGGCTTGTTTTGTCTTGCAAAATTGCATGAGGAATTCTGCCGCATTTCTCTACCTGATTAGAAATGTGAGGAAGTGTGGGTCAAACTCTCGCCGCTTGGCAGGACAAAACAGACACCAATTAAATATGCACCGTGGCAAGTTTTCACATAGTAAGTCATTTGTTTCCATCCTGTATCCACCATACAGGCTACAGCCTGTATCTGCTCAGGTAATCAGTTACAGGCATGGTAGCCACAGGAATTTTGTGTGTGTTGGCCTGCAGTCGGTAGGAAACTGGCTGTGTGCATCATGTACCAGGTTCAACTTTTGACTCCCCAGTGCAAAGGTTTGAAAAAATATTTGCAGGGGCATAGTTAAAACTGCTTCTTCTGTACAGTGGCAAATGCATTTACCCAACTTGCCACAGGACAAGCATGAAGGCAAGCAATATTTTTTGTATAGCTACTTTTCACCCAGGTGACCAGATGTTGGCTAGTCCCGATATTTTACATATATAAAACTTCAAAAGGCACGCTAACACACATCTTAAGACACTGGTGCTAAGATTTTTTTGTCATTAAAAAGAAATTTCAGAAGTAACATTTATATATGCTGTTCTGCAAAATGTTTAGGACTGATATGCAATGTCTTTTAGGTGCCGATACTTCAGTTTAACTGATAGTCTTGAAAACTGGCAAGATGCTTTGTGACTGGAAAGGAAGAATAAGCATTGTAACATTTACAGTATTATTTCCATTTGGTCTATGTTTCAAAACGATCCTGAAATATGCCTATTGCTCAAAGATAATGAAAATATTTTTATATATACTTTTCATAAGATAGCAGCAGAAATACAGTTAAAAAAATAAAATCTAAAAAAGAAAATATGTCTCCTAATTCTCCCAGCACTAGCTTCCTAATACTCTGCAAATAATCTAGAACAAAATCATTGCTGTGATTTGATTCTCAAATGATTATATTTAAACTTTTGTCCAGTCTTTATTCCTCTAAGTAGGTCTGAAGAAGGAACACTTGTGGAAATTAATAGAAAGGGTCTTTGTTGGTTTCATTAGAACTACGGATGTCTCTTGTCAGTAGCTTCCTTTGTCTAATTTGTTTCCTTATGTCCCATGCAACAAGTGTTTTTGTTAAGAACTATTTTTCTATATTTCAATGAGCTTGAAAACAGTACTGTAATTTTAATCAAATCATTTCTTCGATCATTTTAATGTAATGTTTTATTTTCTTTTGCTGGAAAGAAGGCAATGTGTTTTCTAATTCTCCCCTGCCTAGAAAAGAGTTTCATCACATTTTTATGTATGCTTGAATTTTGAAGGAAAAGAAACCATCTTAATTTTATGCCTCTTCAGGAACGCTTTGGGTTGGAGCTTTCCCTTTCTCTAGCAGTATCAATTCAGTTCTTGCAGAAGATGAAACAATGGGTGTGGTCTCTGAGGTTTCACTCTCTGCAACTGTTTCATTTGGTGGCAAGGATTCTTGTGCATCAAAAAAAGTTTCTGATTTTTCTGTTGGACTTTCCTCATCCTGAGGTTTTTCTTCTTTTGGATCTGTCTCTTCTACTTTATCAGTTTCCCTTCCCTTTTTTGTTGGAGATGAAAAACCTAACTTAGGGAATCTAAACCACCCAGCTTTTTCAGTTTGTTTGGCAGTGTCACTGTCTGATGTGGATGGGACATCGACTTGTGTCTCTTCTTGAAATGGTTTTTGAACTTCAGGTTTGGAATCTGTGCCTGTGTCATCAACAGAGGAAGAAAACCCAAGACTTGGGAGCCAAAATTTAAACCTGCCAGAAGATCTCTTACTATCAGATTTTTCCTTTGGATCTGTTGTTGACTCTTCTTCAGCCCTTGCAACTTCAGTTTCTTCGGTAATTTCTACAGCAGATTCAGACATCATTGAACTGTCTGCAAACTCATCAGAAGATTGTACTTCAACTGCAAATGCTTTTAGCTTTGTCAGCTTAGTAGTAGAAGATGCTTCTTCAGTAAGTTCTTGGCCTTTGTCTGATACTTTCAGTTCAGCAAAGCTGGTCTTTTGTGTTGTTTCTCTTGCCTTTTCACCTGAAGGTTGGCGATCTTTACTCTCAAACATTTCATTCGTATATTCTGTAGAAGACAGTTTGACTGGCATATCCAAGTTCACAAGTGATTCCTGAATTTTCACTTTTAAAAGAGAAAACCCATAGGTGGCAGTTTGAACTTCTGATGGAGGAATCTCTGATTCTCTCACTATCTGAGTTGAGAAAGATTCCTGACTTTCAGAATCGCAGGAGTCAAACGCAGATTTACCTTGTAGCTGTTTTCCATTTCCTTCAAAGTATGGTCCTTCAATGTGCAGTGATGAACTTTGAATAAATGTCTCAGTAGATGGGAGTTTACACTCAAGTTGTGTTGTCTGAATATCTGGTTCTGTCAGTGTTGTAATTTTAGCTACTGATTTTTGGACTTTACCATTCATGGTATCTATTTTTTCTGTAGGAAATTTAATGTTGAATTCCACTGGCCTCTGTATGAGTGTTGTTGTCTCCTCAAAAGAACGATCTGTAGATGGCAGTTTAGTTTCCACTTGTGTTCTTTGGATGTCAGACAATGTTGTAATTCTGACTGTTGATTTCTGGATATTACAACCAATGTCTTCTACCTTCTTATCGAGGAATGTAGTTCTGAATTCTTGTTGAGGGGCACCATCACCATCTGTATCAGTAGCAGCACATTTCATGTGTGTTGTGTCTTCTGAAGTCAACACTTGTCCTTCAGCTACAGATGTGCTGTATGTGAACTTGGGTATTTTAAGTTTGTGAATATGGAAATTTATCTCTGAATCTTCAAAAACTTGTTTGCCCGTGGTGTCTCCTGGTTTCTCCGCAAAGTCGAGTTTTCTACTTTTCATGTCAACAAACTCTTCTGCTTTTTGAGCCTGGATTCCAAATATCTGTCCTTCAGTTTTATCTAGTGACACCTCAGCCTCTGTTTTTGGTGGGTCAGCATCAACTTCTGCACTTCGTGATTTGGTACGTAAACTGCCAAACTTTGGCATCTTGAATTTTGATGATTTTGTTTTACTTGAGCCATCTGTCCCTTCTGCTTTCACTTCTTCCACGGGCAAATCTTTTTCAAAGCCTTCTATTGGGTACTCTATTATTTCAAAGTCTTCATCAGTGACTGAAACATCCATTCTAACTTCTGGTGGTCTAACATCAGGCTCTTGCAAGTCAGGTGTAGCATCATCAACTTTCTTGGTGGTTTTTGTGGTTGACCATCCAAAAGAAGGCACACTGAACTTTGGCATTTTGAATATGCTTTCTTTTCCTTGAATATCCTTTTTGGGTGACTTTATTTGGCTCTCCTTTTCAGCCTTTGCATCAGGGCTTTGCTCAGCGACGTTTGCCTCTGTAATGATAGCATCAACTTTTTCCTCTGTTCCAGCCACAGTAATTTTAGTGGCATGTGTCTCAGCCACTGTCATGTCAATATCCACATCTGGTACACTGATTTCTGATGTGGGGACAGTGGATGAAGTTTTATGTATCTGTACAATCTGTCCTTCAGCACCATGCTTAACTATATCAGCATATGTTTTAGATCCCAGAGGACTTATTGTATCGTCAGCTTTTCCTGAGGCCTGTGAAAAACTGCCTTCCCCAATTAATAGGCCAGTTCTGAAGTCCTTTTCCTTCTGTACTGAAACTCCATCTTTTGTAACGTCCTCCTGAGGAAACATGACTTTGCCTTCTAAAATGTCCTGTCCAGAATACAATTCACTAACCACGTGGGGAGACTGGGTTGCCATTTCAGGAGCGTTTATTTCTACTTCAGCAAGAGGAGCTTTTCCTGTACTGCCATCTCCTTCAGCATCACCTTTTTTCCCCTTTGAAGATGACCGGCCAAATGAAGGCATCCTAAACTTTGGCATTTTAAACCAACCTGGAGACTCCTCAGTTTGACTCTCTCCAGACTTTGCTTCATGTTCTCCTTGTTGTTTTGCATCCTGCTCTGCAGGGCTGCGAACAGATATGCCAGATACTTCGATGTCAACTCCGGGCATTTGTATTTCTCCAGCTGACACCTTTATTTCTGCATCAGCGGGTTCAGCTTTTACTTCCAAGATTGGAGCTTCGCCGCAAAGTCTTTCAAAGTCTTTTATTGCTTGTAGATGAGAAACTTCAGTTTCCATTTCGGGTAAGGTGACCCCAGTCTCTGGCAATTTTCCTTCTGGAACTGAAATTCCAAACTTTGGCATTTGGAGTTTTAGCATTCTAATTGTGCCCTCCGCAACATCAGTTTTCATACTTCCACTATCCACATTGATTTCACTTTCAGATCCTATTTCTGCACTTTTCAGTTCAACTGAACTATCTATGGTGGGCTCCTTAATGTCAACTTTAATATCGGTATCTACTTGGGGAGCTTTGATTTCCACTTTTGATGTGCCCTTTGGCATTTTTATGCATATTTCGGTTTCTTCTTCTTTCTGTGTGGTAAAACTGCTCTCTATATCAGGTATGTGTACCAAAGCCCCATCTCTTTCCACAGTAATATCTGCCTCCACTTTTGGCAGGCTACCCTGCGATTTTGGTAGCTTTGGCCTGTGAAGGGAGATTTTGGGCATATTAAAATGTGGCCTTTTCATCTGACCTTTTTTTGTAGCTATTTCAGCATCTAGCTCCATGTGGACTTCTTGGTCTTCTGACAGAACTGCTGTTAGTTCTGCATCTGTATCATCTGATAAGATAGTCAATTTAGGTTCTTCCAGAGGTTCCTTTGCAGTAGTTTTGAGACTTGCTTCCTTTTTAGGTGACCAATTAAATGATGGCAATTTGAATTTTGGCATTTTGAAATGCCCTTCTTTTTCTTCTGCGTCTATACTTCCAGTCTTTATATCTCCCTCAAATTTAGCATCTTTTGCTGTAGCAACCAAATCTTGAGCCTCCGTCTCTGGCTGTGCCACAGAAAGACCCACTGATGGTAATTTTATGTCTATTGCTGGAATCTTCACATCAGCTCTAGGGATTGGGGGCATTTTAATTTTCCCTTCGGGGCCGGTTTTTCCTGAACCAGCTAAGTCACCTTCTCCTTCAAGTGTTGGAGCCTCTACTGCAATATCTGCAATATCTGCAGTCGTTTTCAACTGAGGAACTTTTGCATCTTCAGATGGTAAACTAATCTCGGTGTCTGGAGTTTTTCCTTTAGAAAATGAGATTCCAAACTTAGGCCTTTGGAATTTAGGCCTTTTCATCTTCCCATCCATTCCTTCAGTTTTTATCTCTGTTCCATCTACAGAGATATCAGTGGACGGTCCTTCAACTCCTACTTCTAGGCCTTTCACCACAGGGACTTTAATTTCTGCCATTGTTTTACTAACATTATCACCAACATCAAGTGATTTTAATTCTGCTTCTGAAAGACTGGCATCAGGTATAGGAAGTTTGACATCACTTTCAGGTAAGCTGATTTCCATGTCCATTTTTGGACCTTTAAGTTCTGGTTTGGAAAGTTCTAGGCTTGGAAGCTTAACTTCGGGCATTTTAATGCCTTTTCTAGAATCACTACCACCGATATCTGTATCCGGCATTTGTAGTGACATCTTTCCTTCATCCTCTATTGTAGATACTGTCATGTCAGCATGCAACTGGGGTACAGATATTTCTGCTTTATGACTTTTCATTTTTGGAAGGGATATCTTTGGCATGCTAAAATGAGGCCTTCTGATTTTGGTTTTCTCGCTGTCTTTATCAAAAGACATATGTCCCTCTAGTTCTTCAATGTGGACATCGCCTTCCTCTACAGTGAGTGTTAATTCAGATTCAATATCACCTGTTGGAACTGGAACTGAGGGATCTTCTAAATTTGCATAAATATCAGTAGAAACACTTGCTTCTTTCTTTGGAGACCAGCTAAATGATGGAAGCTTGAATTTTGGCATTTTAAATTTGCTTTCTTTTTCAACAATTTCTTTTTCATAGCTTTCACGTCTAATATTTTTGCCTTCTGAATCTGGTCCTTGGATGTCAGCATCTGATTTTGGAACAGAAATATCCACAGATGGAAAAGTGATCTCCTCGTCTGCACCTTTCGCTTTGGGAAGCGAAATTCCAAATTTGGGCGCTTGGAGCTTTGGCATCTTAAATTTACTGTCTAGGCCCTCCATCTTTGCCTCAGCACCATCCAGAGTAATCTCAGCAGAAGGTACCTCTATTTGTAGGTCTGCAGCTCTCAGTTCCAAGGAAGTCTCCCCCTTTGGAATATTCACATCAGGTGCAGAGAACTTGATATCTGCTGAAATGTCCCCTGCCTTCATCTCAGGCTTGGCTACACTGACGTCCGGAAGAGCAATGTCAACCTTGGGTGCACTGACATCCACATCAACTTTGGGACCTTTGATTTCTGGTTTGGAGAAACCCATGCTCGGCATCTTGAACTTTGGCATGTGTATTTTCATCCCGCCACCCTCAATGCTGCCTTCTGCATCAGGCACCTTAACAGAGACCTCTGCCTCTGGAACTTCCACTTTTGCTTTGGGAAGGGAGATGTCTGCTTCAACCTTGGGCAGCGCGACTCCCACTTGAGGAGTCTTCAGCTTGGGAACTTTGACGCTTGGCATTTTGACATCAGGCATTTGAATTTTGCCCTTCTCAGCGACCTCCAACTCCACACTAGGTGCCTTCATTTCAGATCCGGGCAATTTCACGTCAGTCTCGATGCCCACAGAGGGTAGGGTCACTTCTCCTTTCAGTTCTGGTTTGGAAAAATCCACTTCTACAGAAGGTAAGGTGAGTTCTCCCCCTACAGCGGCTTTCCCCTTGGGAAGTGACATTCCAAACTTCGGCATTTGGAATTTTGGCATCTTAAATTTACTGTCCGTGCCCTCCAGCTTCGCTTCAACTCCACCTAGAGTGACATCTGCTGATGGTGCCTTGACGTTTAGGTCTGGAGCCTTCAGTTCCAAGGAAGCTTCTCCCTTTGGAAACTTCATATCAGGTGCTGAAAGGCTGATGTCTGCTGAAATGTCACCCGCTTTGATTTCAGGCTTGGTTATACTGACGTCTGGAAGATCAATGTCAACCTTGGGTGCGCTGATGTTCACATCGACTTTGGGACCTTTGATATCTGGTTTGGAGAAACCCATGCTGGGCATCTTGAACTTTGGCATGTGTATTTTCATTCCGCCACCCTCGATGCTCCCTTCTGTATCAGGCATCTTAACAGAGACCTCTGCCTCTGGAATTTCCACTTTTGCTTTGGGAACAGAGATGTCTGCCTCAACCTTGGGCAGTGAGACTCCCACTTGAGGAGTCTTCATTTTGGGAACCTTGACGCTTGGCATTTTGACATCAGGCATTTTGATCTTGCCTTTCTCAGCGACTTCCAACTCCACACTAGGTGCCTTCATTTCAGCTCCGGGCAATTTCACGTCAGTCTCGATGCCCACAGAGGACAGGGTCACTTCCCCTTTCAGTTCTGGTTTGGAGATATCCACTTCCACAGAAGGTAAGGTGATTTCTCCGTCTGCAGTGGCTTTCCCCTTGGGATGTGACATTCCGAACTTGGGCATTTGGAATTTTGGCATCTTAAATTTAGTGTCGGTGCCCTCCACCTTCACTTCAACTCCACCTAGAGCGACATCTGCTGATGGTGCCTCAACGTTTAGGTCTGGAGCCTTCAGTTCCAAGGAAGTCTCTCCTTTTGGAAACTTCACGTCAGGTGCTGAAAGGCTGATATCTGCTGAAATGTCGCCTGCTTTGATCTCAGGCTTGGTTACACTGACGTCTGGAATATCAATGTCAACTTTGGGTGCGCTGATGTCCACATCGACTTTTGGAAATTTGATTTCTGGTTTGGAGAAACCTATGCTGGGCATCTTGAACTTTGGCATGTGTATTTTCATCCCGCCACTCTCAATCCTGCCTTCTGCATCAGGCACTTTAACAGAGACCTCTGCCTCTGGAATTTCCACTTTTGCTTTGGGAACAGAGATGTCTGCTTCAACTTTCGGCAGCGAGACTCCCACCTGAGGAGTCTTCAGATCAGGGACCCTTATACTTGGCATTTTGACATCAGGCATTTTGATTTTGCCCTTCTCAGAGACCTCCAACTCCCCACTTGGAGCCTTCATTTCAGCTCCGGGCAATTTCACATCAGTCTCAATGCCCACAGAGGGTAGGGTCACTTCCCCTTTCAGTTCTCGTTTGGAGATATCCACTTCCACAGAAGGTAAGGTGATTTCTCCCTCTGCAGTGGCTTTCCCCTTGGGAAGTGACATTCCAAACTTGGGCATTTGGAATTTTGGCATCTTAAATTTAGTGTCAGTGCCCTCCAGCTTCGCTTCAACTCCACAAGGAGCGACATCTGCTGATGGTGCCTCAAGCTTCAAGTCTGGAGCCTTCAGTTCCAAGGAAGCCTCCCCCTTTGGAAACTGTACGTCAGGTGCTGTGAACTTCATGTCTGCTGAAATGTCACCTGCTTTGATTTCAGGCTTGGTTACACTGACATCAGGAAGATCAATGTCAACTTTGGGTGCGCTGATGTCCACATCGACTTTGGGGCCTTTGACTTCTGGTTTAGAAAAACCCATGCTGGGCATCTTGAACTTTGGCATGTGTATTTTCATCCCGCCACTCTTAATGCTACTTTCTGCATGAGGCACATTGACAGATGCGGAAGCCTCTGGATTCTCCATTGCTGCTGTGGGAAGAGAGATGTCTGCTTGGACTTTTGGCAGTGAGACTCCCACCTGAGGAGTCCGCATTTTGGGTACCTTGACGCTTGGCATTTTGACATCGGGCACTTTGATTTTTCCTTTCTCAGAGACCTCCAATTCCGCATTAGGTGCCCGTATTTCAGCTCCTTGCAATTTCAAATCTGTCTCGATGCTCATAGAGGGCATGGTCACTTCGCCTTTCTGTTCTGGTATGGAGACATCTACTTCCACAGAAGGTAGGGTGCCCATGCCATCTACACTGGCTTTACCTTTGGGAAATGAAATTCCAAACTTGGGCATTTGGAATTTAGGCCTTTTAAATTTACTGTCCATGCCTTCCACCTTTGTCTCAACACCTCCCAAATCAACATCGACTAGTGGTGCCTCAACCTTTACATCTGGAGACTTCAGCTCCAAGGAAGCCTCCCCCTTTGGAAACTGTACGTCAGGTGCTGTGAACTTCATGTCTGCTGAAATGTCACCTGCTTTGATCTCAGGCTTGGCTACACTGACGTCTGGAAGAGCAATGTCAACCTTGGGTGCGCTGACGTCCACATCGACTTTGGGACCTTTGATCTCTGGTTTGGAGAAACCCATGCTGGGCATCTTGAACTTTGGCATGTGTATTTTCATTCCGCCACCTTCGATGCTCCCTTCGGCATCAGGCACCTTAACAGAGACCTCTGCCTCTGGAATTTCCATTTTTGCTTTGGGAACCGAAATGTCTGCCTCAACCTTGGGCAGTGAGACTGCTACTTGAGGAGTCTTCATTTTGGTCATTTTGACACCAGGCATTTTGATTTTGCCCTTCTCAGCGACCTCCAAATCCACACTAGGTGCCTTCATTTCAGCTCTGGGCAATTTCATGTCAGTTTCGATTCCCACAGAGGGCAGGGTCACTTCCCCTTTCAGTTCTGGTTTGGAGATATCCACTTCCACAGAAGGTAAGGTGATTTCTTCCTCTGCAACAGCTTTCCCCTTGGGATGTGACATTCCAAACTTGGGCATATGGAATTTGGGCATCTTAAATTTACTGTCCGTACCCTCCAGCTTCGCTTCAACTCCACCTAGAGCGAAATCCGCTGATGGTGCCTCAACCTCAATGCTGCCTTCTGCTTCAGGCACCTTAACAGAGACCTCTGCCTCTGGAATTTCCACTTTTGCTTTGGGAAGGGAGATGTCCGCTTTAACCTTGGGCATTGTGACTCCCACTTGAGGAGTCTTCATTTTGGGAACCTCGACGCTTGGCATTTTGACACCAGGCATTTTGATTTTGCCCTTCTCAGTGACCTCCAACTCCACACTAGGTGCCTTCATTTCAGCTCCAGGCAATTTCACGTCAGTCTCGATGCCCACAGAGGGCAGGGTCACTTCCCCTTTCAGTTCTGGTTTGGAGATATCCACTTCCACAGAAGGTAAGGTGAATTCTCCCTCTGCAGTGCCTTTCCCTTTTGGCAGTGACATTCCGAACTTGGGCATTTGGAATTTTGGCATCTTAAATTTACTGTCCGTGCCCTCCACCTTCGCTTCAACTCCACCTAAAGCGACATCTGCCGATGGTGCCTCAACATTTAGGTCTGGAGCCTTCAGCTCCAAGGAAGCCTCTCCTTTTGGAAACTTCACGTCAGGTGCTGAAAGGCTCATGTCTGCTGAAATGTCACCTGCTTTGATCTCCGGCTTGGCTATACTGACATCCGGAAGATCAATGTCAACCTTGGGGGCGCTGACATCCACTTCGACTTTGTGACCTTTGATTTCTGGTTTGGAGAAACCTATGCTGGGCATCTTGAACTTTGGCATGTGTATTTTCATCCCGCCACCCTCGATCCTGCCTTCTGCATCAGGCACCTGAACAGAGACCTCTGCCTCTGGAATTTCCACTTTTGCTTTGGGAACAGAGATGTCTGCTTCAACCTTCGGCAGCGAGACTCCCACCTGAGGAGTCTTCATACCAGGGACCTTCATGCTTGGCATTTTGACATCAGGCATTTTGATTTTGCCCTTTTCAGATACCTCCAACTCCACACTTGGAGCCTTCATTTCAGCTCCAGGCAATTTCACGTCAGTCTCGATGCCCACAGAGGGCAGGGTCACTTCCCCTTTCAGTTCTGGTTTGGAGATATCCACTTCCACAGAAGGTAAGGTGATTTCTTCCTCTGCAACAGCTTTCCCCTTGGGAAGTGACATTCCAAACTTCGGCATTTGGATTTTTGGCATCTTAAATTTACTGTCCGTGCCCTCCACCTTCGCTTCAATGCCACCTACATCAATATCAGGCGATGGTGCCTCAAGCTTTAGGTCTGGAGCCTTCAGCTCCAAGGAAACCTCCCCCTTTGGAAACTGTACGTCAGGTGCTGTGAACTTCATGTCTGCTGAAATGTCACCTCCTTTGATTTCAGACTTGGTTGCACCGACATCTGGAAGAGCGATGTCAACCTTGGGTGCGCTGATGTCCACATCGACTTTGGGACCTTTGATCTCTCGTTTGGAAAAACCCATGCTGGGCATCTTGAACTTTGGCATGTGTATTTTCATCCCGCCACCCTCGATCCTGCCTTCTGCATCAGGCACCTTAACAGAGACCTCTGCCTCTGGAATTTCCACTTTTGCTTTGGGAACAGAGATGTCTGCCTCAACCTTGGGCAGTGAGACTCCCACTTGAGGAGTTTTTATTTTTGGGACCTTGACACTTGGCATTTTGATTTTGCCCTTCTCAGCGACCTCCAACTCCACACTAGGTGCCTTCATTTCAGCTCCGGGCAATTTCACATCTGTCTCGATTCCCATAGAGGGTAGGGTCACTTCCCCTTTCAGTTCTGGTTTGGAGATATCCACTTCCACAGAAGGTAAGGTGAATTCTCCCTCTGCAGCGGCTTTCCCCTTGGGAAGTGACATTCCGAACTTTGGCATTTGGAATTCTGGCATCTTAAATTTAGTGTCCGTGCCCTCCACCTTCGCTTCAATGCCACCTAGAGTGACATCTGCTGATGGTGCCTCAACCTTAAAGTCTGGAGCCTTCAGTTCCAAGGAAGCATCCCCCTTTGGAATCTTTATGTCAGGTGCTGAGAGGCTGATGTCTGCTGAAATGTCACCTGCTTTGATCTCAGGCTTGGTTACACTGACGTCTGGAAGAGCAATGTCAACCTTGGGAGCGCTGACGTCCACATCGACTTTGGGACCTTTGATTTCTGGTTTGGAGAAACCCATGCTGGGCATCTTGAACTTTGGCATGTGTATTTTCATCCCTCCACCCTCAATGCTGCCTTCTGCATCAGGCACCTTAACAGAGACCTCTGCTTTTGGAATTTCCACTTTTGCTTTGGGCACAGAGATGTCTGCTTCAACCTTCGGCAGAGAGACTCCCACTTGAGGAGTTTTCAGCTTGGGAACCTTGACGCTTGGCATTTTGACATCAGGCATTTTGAATTTACCCTTCTCAGCGACAACCAACTCCACACTAGGTGCCTTCATTTCAGCTCTGGGCAATTTCACGTCAGTCTCGATGCCCACAGAGGGCAGTGTCACTTCCCCTTTCAGTTCTGGTTTGGAGATATCCACTTCCACAGAAGGTAAGGTGAGTTCTCCCTCTACAGCGGATTTCCCTGTGGGAGGTGACATTCCAAACTTGGGCATTTGGAATTTTGGCATCTTAAATTTACTGTCCGTGTCCTCCACCTTCGCTTCAATGCCACCTACATCAATATCAGCCGATGGTGCCTCAACCTTCAAGTCTGGAGCCTTCAGTTCCAAGGAAGCATCCCCCTTTGGAATCTTCATGTCGGGTGCTGTGAACTTGATATCTGCTGAAATGTCACCAGCTTTGATCTCAGGCTTGGCTACACTGACGTCCGGAAGAGCAATGTCAACCTTGGGTGAGCTGACGTCCACATCGACTTTGGGACCTTTGATATCTGGTTTGGAGAAACCCATGCTGGGCATCTTGAACTTTGGCATCTGTATTTTCATCCCACTACCCTCAATGCTCCCTTCTGTATCAGGCACCTTAACAGAGACCTCTGCCTCTGGAATTTCCACTTTTGCTTTGGGAACAGAGATGTCTGCCTCAACCTTGGGCAGTGAGACTCCCACTTGAGGAGTCTTCATTTTGGTCATTTTGACACCAGGCATTTTGATTTTGCCCTTCTCAGCGACCTCCAACTCCACAGTAGGTGCCTTCATTTCAGCTCCGGGCAATTTCACGTCAGTCTCGATGCCCACAGAAGGCAGGGTCACTTCCCCTTTCAGTTCTGGTTTGGAGATATCCACTTCCGCAGAAGGTAAGGTGATTTCTCCCTCTGCAGTGGCTTTCCCTTTGGGAAGTGACATTCCGAACTTGGGCATTTGGAATTTTGGCATCTTAAATTTACTGTCCGTGTCCTCCACCTTCGCTTCAACTCCACCTAGAGTGACATCTGCCAATGGTGCCTCAACGTTTAGGTCTGGAGCCTTCAGTTCCAAGGAAGTCTCTCCTTTTGGAAACTGTACGTCAGGTGCTGTGAACTTGGTATCTGCTGAAATGTCACCTGCTTTGATCTCAGGCTTGGCTACACTGACGTCTGGAAGAGCAATGTCAACCTTGGATGCACTGACGTCCACATCGACTTTGGGACCTTTGATCTCTGGTTTGGAGAAACCCATGCTGGGCATCTTGAACTTTGGCATGTGTATTTTCATCCCTCCACCCTCAATGCTGCCTTCTGCATCAGGCACCTTAACAGAGACCTCTGCCTCTGGAATTTCCACTTTTGCTTTGGGAGCAGAGATGTCTGCCTCAACCTTGGGCAGTGAGACTCCCACTTGAGGAGTTTTTATTTTTGGGACCTTGACACTTGGCATTTTGATTTTGCCCTTCTCAGTAACCTCCAACTCCACACTAGGTGCCTTCATTTCAGCTCCGGGCACTTTCACATCTGTCTCGATGCCCATAGAGGGCAGGGTCACTTCCCCTTTCAGTTCTGGTTTGGAGATATCCACTTCCACAGAAGGTAAGATGAATTCTCCCTCTGCAGCGGCCTTCCTCTTGGGAAGTGACATTCCGAACTTCAGCATTTGGAATTCTGGCATCTTAAATTTACTGTCCGCGCCCTCCACCTTCGCTTCAACGCCACCTAGAGTGACATCTGCTGATGGTGCCTCAACCTTAAAGTCTGGAGCCTTCAGTTCCAAGGAAGCTTCCCGCTTTGGAATCTTTATGTCAGGTGCTGAGAGGCTGATGTCTGCTGAAATGTCACCTGCTTTGATCTCAGGCTTGGTTACACTGACGTCTGGAAGAGCAATGTCGACCTTGGGTGCGCTGTCGTCCACATCGACTTTGGGACCTTTGATTTCTGGTTTGGAGAAACCCATGCTGGGCATCTTGAACTTTGGCATGTGTATTTTCATCCCTCCACCCTCAATGCTGCCTTCTGCTTCAGGCACCTTAACAGAGACCTCTGCTTTTGGAATTTCCACTTTTGCTTTGGGAACAGAGATGTCTGCTTCAACCTTCGGCAGCGAGACTCCCACTTGAGGAGTCTTCAGCTTGGGAACCTTGACGCTTGGCATTTTGACATCAGGCATTTTGAATTTACCCTTCTCAGCGACCTCCAACTCCACACTAGGTGACTTCATTTCAGCTCCAGGCAATTTCACGTCAGTCTCGATGCCCACAGAGGGCAGTGTCACTTCCCCTTTCAGTTCTGGTTTGGAGATATCCACTTCCACAGAAGGTAAGGTGAGTTCTCCCTCTACAGCGGTTTTCCCTGTGGGAGGTGACATTCCAAACTTGGGCATTTGGAGTTTTGGCATCTTAAATTTACTGTCCGTGTCCTTCACCTTCGCTTCAATGCCACCTACATCAATATCAGCCGCTGGTGCCTCAACCTTCAAGTCTGGAGCCTTCAGTTCCAAGGAAGCTTCTCCCTTTGGAATCTTCACGTCGGGTGCTGTGAACGTGATATCTGCTGAAATGTCACCAGCTTTGATTTCGGGCTTGATTACACTGACGTCTGGAAGAGGAATGTCAACCTTGGGTGAGCTGACGTCCACATCGATTTTGGGACCTTTGATCTCTGGTTTGGAGAAACCCATGCTGGGCATCTTGAACTTTGGCATGTGTATTTTCATTCCGCCACCTTCGATGCTGCCTTCTGCTTCAGGCACTTTAACAGAGACCTCTGCCTCTGGAATTTCCACTTTTGCTTTGGGAACAGAGATGTCTGCTTCAACCTTCGGCAGCGAGACTCCCACTTGAGGAGACTTCAGCTTGGGAACCTTGACGCATGGCATTTTGACATCAGGCATTTGAATTTTGCCCGTCTCAGAGATCTCCAACTCCACACTAGGTGCCTTCATTTCAGCTCCGGGCAATTTCTCATCTGTCTCGATGCCCAAAGAGGGCAGTGTCACTTCTCCTTTCAGTTCTGGTTTGGAAACATCCACTTCCACAGAAGGTAAGCTGATATCCACATCGACTTTGGGACCTTTGATCTCTGGTTTGGAGAAACCCATGCTGGGCATCTTGAACTTTGGCATGTGTATTTTCATTCCGCCACCTTCGATGCTCCCTTCGGCATCAGGCACCATAACAGAGACCTCTGCCTCTGGAATTTCCACTTTTGCTTTGGGAACAGAGATGTCTGCCTCAACCTTGGACAGTGAGACTCCCACTTGAGGAGTCTTCATTTTGGGCATTTTGACATCAGGAAATTTGATTTTGCCCTTCTCAGCAACCTCCAACTCCACACTTCGAGCCTTCATTTCAGCTCCGGGCAATTTAACATCAGTCTCGATGCTCACAGAGGGTAGGGTCACTTCCCCTTTCAGTTCTGGTTTGGAGATATCCACTTCCACCGAAGGTAAGCTGATATCTCCCTCTGCAGTGGCTTTCCCTTTTGGAAGTGACATTCCAAACTTCGGCATTTGGAATTTTGGCGTCTTAAATTTACTGTCCATACCCTCCAGTTTAGCTTCAATGCTACCTACATCAATATCAGCCGATGGTGCCTCAACCTTAAAGTCTGGAGCCTTCAGTTCCCAGGAAGCATCCCCCTTTGGAATCTTTATGTCAGGTGCTGTGAACTTCATGTCTGCTGAAATGTCACCTGCTTTGATCTCAGGCTTGGTTACACTGACGTCTGGAAGAGCGATGTCTACCTTGGGTGCGCTGACGTCCACATCGACTTTGGGACCTTTGATTTCTGGTTTGGAGAAACCCATGCTGGGCATCTTGAACTTTGGCATGTGTATTTTCATTCTGCCACCCTCAATGCTGCCTTCTGCATCAGGCACCTTAACAGAGACCTCTGCCTCTGGAATTTCCACTTTTGCTTTGGGAACAGAGATGTCTGCCTCAACCTTGGGCAGCGAGACTCCCACTTGAGGAGTTTTTATTTTTGGGACCTTGGCGCTTGGCATTTTGACATCAGGCATTTTGATTTTGCCCTTCTCAGCGACCTCCAACTCCACACTTGGAGCCTTCATTTCAGCTTCGGGCAATTTAACATCAGTCTCGATGTCCACAGAGGGCAGGGTCACTTCCCCTTTCAGTTCTGGTTTGGAGATATCCACATCAACAGAAGGTAAGCTGATATCTCCCTCTGCAGTGGCTTTCCCTTTTGGAAGTGACATTCCAAACTTGGGCATTTGGAGTTTTGGCATCTTAAATTTACTGTCCGTACCCTCCAGCTTCACTTCAACTCCACCTAGTGTGACATCTGCCGATGGTGCCTCAAGCTTTAGGTCTTGAGCCTTCAGTTCCAAGGAAGCCTCCCCCTTTGGAAACTGTACGTCAGGTGCTGTGAATTTCATGTCTGCTGAAATGTCACCTGCTTTGATTTCGGGCTTGATTACACTGACGTCTGGAAGAGGAATGTCAACCTTGGGTGAGCTGACGTCCACATCGATTTTGGGACCTTTGATCTCTGGTTTGGAGAAACCCATGCTGGGCATCTTGAACTTTGGCATGTGTATTTTCATTCCGCCACCTTCGATGCTGCCTTCTGCTTCAGGCACTTTAACAGAGACCTCTGCCTCTGGAATTTCCACTTTTGCTTTGGGAACAGAGATGTCTGCTTCAACCTTCGGCAGCGAGACTCCCACTTGAGGAGACTTCAGCTTGGGAACCTTGACGCATGGCATTTTGACATCAGGCATTTGAATTTTGCCCGTCTCAGAGATCTCCAACTCCACACTAGGTGCCTTCATTTCAGCTCCGGGCAATTTCACGTCAGTCTCGATGCCCACAGAGGGCAGGGTCACTTCCCCTTTCAGTTCTGGTTTGGAGATATCCACTTCCACAGAAGGTAAGGTGATTTCTCCGTCTGCAGTGGCTTTCCCCTTGGGATGTGACATTCCGAACTTGGGCATTTGGAATTTTGGCATTTTAAATTTAGTGTCAGTGCCCTCCAGCTTCACTTCAACTCCACCTAGAGCGACATCTGTCGATGGTGCCTCAACGTTTAGGTCTGGAGCCTTCAGTTCCAAGGAAGCCTCTCCTTTTTGAAACTTCACGTCTGGTGCTGAATCGCTGATGTCTGCTGAAATGTCACCTGCTTTGATCTCAGGCTTGGCTACACTGACGTCTGGAAGAGGAATGTCAACCTTGGGTGAGCTGACGTCCACATCGACTTTGGGACCTTTGATCTCTGGTTTGGAGAAACCCATGCTGGGCATCTTGAACTTTGGCATGTGTATTTTCATTCCGCCACCTTCGATGCTCCCTTCGGCATCAGGCACCATAACAGAGACCTCTGCCTCTGGAATTTCCACTTTTGCTTTGGGAACAGAGATGGCTGCCTCAACCTTGGGCAGCGGGACTCCCACTTGAGGAGTCTTCAGCTTGGGAACCTTGACGCTTGGCATTTTGACATCAGGCATTTGAATTTTGCCCGTCTCAGCGACCTCCAACTCCACACTTGGAGCCTTCATTTCAGCTCCGGGCAATTTAACATCAGTCTCGATGTCCACAGAGGGCAGGGTCACTTCCCCTTTCAGTTCTGGTTTTGAGATATCCACATCAACAGAAGGTAAGCTGATATCTCCCTCTGCAGTTGTTTTCCCTTTTGGAAGTGACATTCCAAACTTGGGCATTTTAAGTTTTGGCATCTTAAATTTACTGTCCGTACCCTCCAGCTTCACTTCAACTCCACCTAGAGTGACATCTGCCGATGGTGCCTCAAGCTTTAGGTCTGGTGCCTTCAGTTCCACGGAAGCCTCCCCCTTTGGAAACTGTACGTCAGGTGCTGTGAACTTCATGTCTGCTGAAATGTCACCTGCTTTGATTTCGGGCTTGATTACACTGACGTCTGGAAGAGGAATGTCAACCTTGGGTGAGCTGACGTCCACATCGACTTTGGGACCTTTGATCTCTGGTTTGGAGAAACCCATACTGGGCATCTTGAACTTTGGCATGTGTATTTTCATTCCGCCACCTTCGATGCTGCCTTCTGCTTCAGGCACTTTAACAGAGACCTCTGCCTCTGGAATTTCCATTTTTGCTTTGGGAACAGAGATGTCTGCTTCAACCTTCGGCAGCGAGACTCCCACTTGAGGTGTCTTCAGCTTGGGAACCTTGACGCTTGGCATTTTGACATCAGGCATTTGAATTTTGCCCGTCTCAGCGACCTCCAACTCCACACTAGGTGCCTTCATTTCAGCTCCGGGCAATTTCACGTCAGTCTCGATGCTCACAGAGGGCAGGGTCACTTCCCCTTTCAGTTCTGGTTTGGAGATATCCACTTCCACAGAAGGTAAGGTGATTTCTCCGTCTGCAGTGGCTTTCCCCTTGGGATGTGACATTCCGAACTTGGGCATTTGGAATTTTGGCATTTTAAATTTAGTGTCGGTGCCCTCCAGCTTCACTTCAACTCCACCTAGAGTGACATCTGCCGATGGTGCCTCAAGCTTTAGGTCTGGTGCCTTCAGTTCCACGGAAGCCTCCCCCTTTGGAAACTGTACGTCAGGTGCTGTGAACTTCATGTCTGCTGAAATGTCACCTGCTTTGATTTCGGGCTTGATTACACTGACGTCTGGAAGAGGAATGTCAACCTTGGGTGAGCTGACGTCCACATCGACTTTGGGACCTTTGATCTCTGGTTTGGAGAAACCCATACTGGGCATCTTGAACTTTGGCATGTGTATTTTCATTCCGCCACCTTCGATGCTGCCTTCTGCTTCAGGCACTTTAACAGAGACCTCTGCCTCTGGAATTTCCATTTTTGCTTTGGGAACAGAGATGTCTGCTTCAACCTTCGGCAGCGAGACTCCCACTTGAGGTGTCTTCAGCTTGGGAACCTTGACGCTTGGCATTTTGACATCAGGCATTTGAATTTTGCCCGTCTCAGCGACCTCCAACTCCACACTAGGTGCCTTCATTTCAGCTCCGGGCAATTTCACGTCAGTCTCGATGCTCACAGAGGGCAGGGTCACTTCCCCTTTCAGTTCTGGTTTGGAGATATCCACTTCCACAGAAGGTAAGGTGATTTCTCCGTCTGCAGTGGCTTTCCCCTTGGGATGTGACATTCCGAACTTGGGCATTTGGAATTTTGGCATTTTAAATTTAGTGTCGGTGCCCTCCAGCTTCACTTCAACTCCACCTAGAGCGACATCTGCCGATGGTGCCTCAACGTTTAGGTCTGGAGCCTTCAGTTCCAAGGAAGCCTCTCCTTTTTGAAACTTCACGTCAGGTGCTGAAACGCTGATGTCTGCTGAAATGTCACCTGCTTTGATCTCAGGCTTGGTTACACTGACGTCTGGAAGAGCAATGTCAACCTTGGGTGCGCTGACGTCCACATCGACTTTGGGACCTTTGATCTCTGGTTTGGAGAAACCCATGCTGGGCATCTTGAACTTTGGCATGTGTATTTTCATTCCGCCACCTTCGATGCTCCCTTCGGCATCAGGCACCTTAACAGAGACCTCTGCCTCTGGAATTTCCATTTTTGCTTTGGGAACCGAGATGTCTGCCTCAACCTTGGGCAGTGAGACTGCTACTTGAGGAGTCTTCACTTTGGTCATTTTGACACCAGGCATTTTGATTTTGCCCTTCTCAGCGACCTCCAAATCCACACTAGGTGCCTTCATTTCAGCTCCGGGCAATTTCACGTCAGTCTCGATGCCCACAGAGGGTAGGGTCACTTCCCCTTTCAGTTCTGGTTTGGAGATATCCACTTCCACAGAAGGTAAGGTGATTTCTCCCTCTGCAACAGCTTTCCCCTTGGGAAGTGACATTCCAAACTTGGGCATATGGAATTTGGGCATCTTAAATTTACTGTCCGTGCCCTCCAGCTTCGCTTCAATGCCACCTACATCAATATCAGCTGATGGTGCCTCAACCATCAAGTCTGGAGCCTTCAGTTCCACGGAAGCTTCTCCCTTTGGAATCTTCACATCGGGTGCTGTGAACTTGATATCTGCTGAAATGTCACCAGCTTTGATCTCAGGCTTGGTTACACTGACGTCTGGAAGAGCAATGTCAACCTTGGGTGCGCTGAAGTCCATATCGACTTTGGGACCTTTGATTTCTGGTTTGGAGAAACCCATGCTGGGCATCTTGAACTTTGGCATGTGTATTTTCATCCCGCCACCCTCAATGCTGCCTTCTGCATCAGGCACCTTAACAGAGACCTCTGCCTCTGGAATTTCCATTTTAGCTTTGGGAGCAGAGATGTCTGCTTCAACATTGGGCAGTGAGACTCCCACTTGAGGAGTCTTTTTTTTCGGAACCTTGACGCTTGGCATTTTGACATCAGGTGTTTTGATTTTGCCCTTCTCAGCGACCTCCAACTCCACGCTAGGTACCTTCATTTCAGCTCTGGGCCATTTCCCGTCAGTCTTGATGCCCACAGAGGGCAGGGTCACTTCCCCTTTCAGTTCTGGTTTGGATATTTCCACATCTACAGAAGGTAAGGTGATTTCTCCCTCTGCAGCGAGTTTCCCTGTGGGAAGTGACATTCCAAACTTGGGCATTTGGAGTTTTGGCATTGTAAATTTACTGCCGGTGCCCTCCAGATTAGCTTCAACTCCACCTACTGCAATATCAGCCGATTGTGCCTCAATCTTTAGGTCTGGAGCCTTCAATTGTGTTCCAAATTCGGGTATTTGGACTTTTGGCATTTTAAACGTAGTGCCCATGCCATCCTTCTTAATCTCAGCAGCACGCAGAGACATATCAGTTGATGGTGTCTCTAGTTGTATGTGAGGAGTTTTAAGTTCCAAAGAAGCTTTGGCTGTCGGTATACGTATGTCAGTTGTTGCTATCATGACGTTTGAATCTTCTTCATTTTGATTAATTACTCCTTTGATGCCATCCATGTCTTTTTTTTCTTTTTCTGTTTGTTCATTGTCCATTTGTAATTTTGTATACATTTTTTCTGTGGATCCCTTTTGCTTCTTTTTTCGTTGTTTTGGTGGTGTTAACTGTTTTATTTGTACATCTTGTATTTCACCTGTTTGCAATGTAGGTTTTGTTATCTGTGTTGTTATCACTGTCGTTTCTGATTTTTTTGTGATGGCTTTGGATTTTGATTTCTTTTCTTTTGTTTTTTTAATTGTTAATTCAACTTCAGGGTATTTACCTGTATGGTATGGCAGTTCAAATTTTGTTTCCCTAACATCTTTTCTGGGTTCCTGTATTTCCTCCAGTTTTTTCTCTTTAGCCCGTGAAGTAGAATATTGCACTGTTATTAATTCTGGGATTTCCTGCGCAGTATCATTTTCATAGTCTGTGAGAGGTTTGACTTCGTATTTTGTCCTCTCCTCTGGTTCTTGTTTAGTTCTGTGCATCTTGAATCCAATACTGGGGAACCTTAGTTTCTTTTGACTTCCTCTTTTAACTTTTGCATGAATTTCTTCTGGCTGAAATTGTGATTCTGTGTCTGTGCTTGTTGGGGAAATATCCGGAATCGCATGTTCGTATGCATCTGATGTGCTACGAGATCTCCTTTGCCCCAGTATCTTTTTACCTTTTAATGACTGGAATTTTGGCCAGGAAAGTCTGTCCTTTTTGGATCTTTTTGGTCTTCCAACTCTTTGTTTTACAATTAAGTCTGCTTTATCTTCTTCTGTGAATGTCTTTTCTGATGTTTCCAGTGCTTCCTTCCCCTGAGAAATAGAATTTCCAAAATAAATGGTTGTAGTACTTAATATGTATGTATTTAATCCCCACCCCTTTGCATCTTCAAAATTGTTGAAAGCAATGTACATCAGAATGTTTAAATGAATCAAATAGCAACAAGAAACCCCAAAACGTTAAAACAGACTAAATTAGCAGAGAGACTTGGGCTGTGTGCACATTACCAGCTTAAAACACAGTGGGGTAACTTCCCTCTGCTTCATTTCAAATCACATTTGGAAATCATCGCACACATCAGCATGCTTGGGTGTAATTCCCTTTAATAATAATAATAGTTTTTATTAAAGCTTTGTCATAATAAAGTTAAAAGATAAAGGGATCCCTGACCATTAGGTCCAGTCGTGACTGACTCTGGGGTTACGGCACTCATCTCGCTTTATTGGCCGAGGGAGCTGGCGTACAGCTTCCGGGTCATGTGGCCAGCATGACTAAGTTGCTTCTGGCGAACCAGAGCAGCACACGGAAACGCCGTTTACCTTCCCGCCAGAGCGGTTCCTATTTATCTACTTGCACTTTTGACGTGCTTTCGAACTGCTAGGTTGGCAGGAGATGGGACCAAGCAACGGAAGGTCACCCCGTGGTGGGGATTCGAACCACCGACCTTCTGATCGGCGAGTCCTAGGCTCTGTGGTTTAACCCACTGCGCCACTCGCGTCCCTTTTTTTCATAATACAATGAGATAAAAGGTTGGATGTTTTTCCAAGTCTCCCATTGCAAGTCCACATCAGTGGGTGGAGAGGGGCATGGATGTCATCATATGGCTTATATTTTCAAATCAGACTGAAGCTGGTTAGGGAGAAAACACATAAAAATGCAATATTTCTCAGGGAACTACAGGATAGATGTGACTTGCAGCCAACGTTGTGCATGCACGGCTTCACAAATCAGTGCTGGGAGCTCACTGGAAGCAGAGCAAACACGAGTCTCCAAAACAACTGATTCACATTCCATAAAAGCCTCATGCTTCTGGGAATGTAAAAAGGTAAAGGGACCCCTGACCATTAGGTCCCTCTAGCAATTCAAGGTGACAAACACTTGCTGAAAAATATCATGTAGATAATACAACTTACTCAATTTTGCAGTCTTTTCCCATTCCCCAGTGATGTACCCCTCCTGAAACCTAGATGCAATGTTCCTAGCCGCTACGACACAGTGTGAAGCTGTTAATAAGAGAAGGTGTACTCCCTTGTGAAAAATAATTGAAACAAAGCATGTTTTCTATCTTACTCGTAATCCTGTACTCAAAACAAACACGAAAAATGAGTTGGTCATAATGGTGTCGGAAGCCTGCAGCCAATAGAAGGAATAATGTGCTCGCCACAATATACTGAGGTTCTACGAAAGAGAGTTATTGCAGAGCTGGAAAAAAACGTATCCTGACGGTACTGGGATATTGCAGCAGGACTTAGCCCCCTGTCACACATTGAAAGTGATGAAGAAAATCATGACAGAGCAGCAAATACAGGTACTTTATTGGCCAGGGAATTCCCCGGACGTTAAATCCCACTGAGAACTTGTGGGCTATATGCAAAAGTCGCCTCCGTGCTGTAGACTGTACAACTATGGAGAAGCTCATTCAGGCGCTGATTCAAGTGTGGTACAGGGATCCAAAAATCAACAGTGACTGTTCGAAACTAGTAGACTCCATGCCAAACCGTGTTCAAATGCTGCTTAAAAATAGCGGAGGTCATATCCGTTACTAATGTGAGTTTTCTACATGTATATGTGAGTTTTGTACAATGAACTACATTGTTTGTTTCAATTAATTTGCACAAGGGTGTATAAGCCTGCCCTGTGTAAGAGGACCTTAATCTTGCATCCTCGCATCTCACAACTGGAGTGTGCATTGTGTTCCGTAGGTCACCACAACCTATATTTATAGGAGACCTGCTCTGCTCCAGAGGAAGAACGGGGGGGGGGGGGGGGAGAGAGACTTTCTGCAGGCAATGGCTTTTCCACCTGCCTTGTTGCAACCTCCATCCCCAAGAGCCTTTCCCAGACCATGACTGTGAGAACAGCAAAAGCAGCTGGGCAGAGAGTAGTTCAGGGATAGTTTTTAAAAGCTGAGTTGTGTGTCCTTGTTTCTCAGTTTGACCCTTTTACATGGTTTTGTGTGTTTGCTGTTATTTTATGCATTGCGATTTGCTGTTACTTTTTTGATTATAGATTAGTAATTCTTTATTGGAATTGATAAGTGTAAACCGTTAAATTATTATTTGCTGATGTTTAATTTTACCGTTTACTATTGGATTATTGAATAGTGCTTTATCTGATATAAATTTCTTATTTTAAAATTATTGTGACTTTTTTTATGTACTATAGGATCTGATTGTTACTATTAATGTTTGATGTTTTATTATTATTTATCCGTGTGTTGGAAGCCACCCAGAGTGCCTGAGGCAACGTGGGGTGGGGTATAAATAAAAATATTACTATTATATATTATTATATATATAGGCCATCTGCATATTCCTGCATTGCAGGGGGTTGGACTAGATAACCCTGGGGGGCCCTTCCAGCTCTACAATTCTATGTTTCTAAGACAATCATATTAGGATGTCTGCTCTGCACAATGTCAGAAATACGCCCTTAGTGTACAGCATGGAACTTCCTCTAGTTATCAGATAGCTCTGGTTTTTATTGTCTTTTTTGTGCCAGCTGAAGGCTTTCCTCTTTCCGCAAGCCTTCTAAGTTGAGGTTTTCATCCCAATTGGTATTCGAATTTATTTGGAATCGCTTTCTATGTGCAGTTGTTTAAATTGCTTTTATATAAGCAATTGTTTCAACTGTCTTTACGTAACCAGCTGTTTCGTTTGTGGTTTTTATCGTATCGTGAAATTGCTTTGAGATGCTTCATAGGAAGCGATAAATTTTTTTTTTGGGGGGGGGATTCTTCTGCTCCAAAAAGTGTCCTTAGGCAACATACTAATATGCCAGTAGTCTTCAGCTTGTCAAGTGCTGTGATTCATCTGAAACGTGAAGCTGCAGACAGGAGGCCTGCTTCTCAGAACCCATTAACCTGGGGATTGGGCCTAGCATTACAGCAGCCGACCACATGAAAACAAAACAGGAGGAGGCACTTTCTCCTCAGAAAACAAAATGCTGTCAGCAGCACTGCTGAAGACGAGGGCTCCACTCCACTTTGGGGCAAAAGGCTAAGAAGTTGTAAAATGCGAGTTGGTGTGGCTGAAATGCCTTTACTCGCATGCCACAGCAAAAGGTTGATGCTAGACTGGGGACTCAGCTATACAGCTGCAAATAAAACATTTTTAAGTGCACTATACAAATGTGACGCTAGATGGAGACAGTGAGCTATGGCAAATTCAATGTATTTTTCAAAACTTTTTTTTTAAAACAACAACAAACATTTTCACAGCATTTTTTAAATACGTGTGCAGATTCCACCTGGCTTTCGGCATCATTCTTGCCCTCCGGTTACAATATTCCTCTGCAATTTCATTGTAGCAACTATTGCAGAGTCTTCTGCAATTTATTTCCTCTCATTGGTTCCAGAAACGCAGCCACCAACTCTATTTTAACAAATTACATGTGCAGCAAACATTATACAGACTGTATTTTGAAACTTTTTCATATTCTCCCACCCAGTGTACTACCCTTGCCGTTGTGGCGGCATGGGGTTGCCATTCTGTGATTGGACTTACGTTACTTGTTGAACAGTTCATTTATCCAGTCTGTATAACGCTTACGTTGTTAAGATAGAGTTGTACATTTATCCACTCCATGTTTACAGTATCTCCAGGCTTTGTCTTGCACATGGCACCTTAGTATGTTTGTTGTTTGAATGGTTACAAGCCTATCTCTAGTCTAGCTATTATTCTAGCAAATTTGGTTTTATACTTATAAGCCAATTTCTGGTGTTGTTGTTTTCTTCTATTATTATTATTACTGTCACCACATTTGATACTTTGGATAAAAATGTAACCAGCTATACAAAGAGCCATGTTCCTCATCAAAGTATGTCTATGGCCGCCCCCACTTTTACCTCAGGCCCTGCTGGCCTGTGTCCCTCAGGAAGTTGTTCTTGGGCTTAAAAATACCCCCTTTATGTATCTGTTTTATTTATAAAAGTATTTACATACTACCCTCCCATGAAACATCAGGTCAGTGTACAGCAATATAATATAAACACATTTTTTAAAAGTACTAATCCTCCCCCCAAAAAAACGTTTAAATGACTGGCTGCTCGAGAAACATGTAAACAGCTGCATGGGCCTGTTGGCATTAAAAAGTCTTCAAGACATTAGCTAGGCCTTTGGTTCATCTGACACATCCTATGCCCTTTTAAAATGTGGGGTTTTTTTGTGTATGGGGGGGTATTGGGTTGTTTTTATTTTTACTATGTATTTTGTGGTTTTATATCTTGATTTTATTCTGCGAACTGCCCTGAGGACCACCTCCCCCCAGGTATAGGACGGTATAAAATTATATAAATTATAAGAAGAAGATGCCCGACAACCCAATGTGATACACACACACACACGGAGAAAGAGAGATTGCACCCTATTCTGAGAGGCTTTCTGTATTCTTACAGAAACTGAAGAACACACAGAAAAGGGGCTTCAATAATTCAATGCCTCAAAGGCTGCTTCCCCTCAAATTTCACTTCCACTAAAAAAACCCCTGAAGGTTGGATCCAAAGACAGATGAGTGGGTGTTAGTTTGCATGATGGGGGTTTCTTGGCTCACTGTTGGAGCAATGGGTGGTGTAGCAAGGGAGTGGGGTTGAAAAAATTGTGATAATTTGACAGGGCTACCTTGGTCTAGCAGAAATGCCTTTCTGTTTGCTCAATATATCGCCGTATCTAGACCACTGTCCTAAAATTACACGAGTGATGATCAAGTTAATACCTCCCCCAAGATCCATGTCTTGATCTGAAGTGTAATTTTACAGCTGTGCATTACCTGACTCATTTTTTCTTTTTTGGATTGCGCTGCAAAATGCATTGTTTCAAGATCTTCCTTCCTGGCGAGCTTTCTTTTGAGGTTGAACTGTACTTTGTACGGCTCGGAATACTGCAGAATCTTGAGTGCATCTTCATATTTGATATTATCGAAAAAGATCGTGGCACTTAGAAGCTGATCACCTGTGAAAAGAGGCAGCAAAAACTAATTGGGTGTCAAAAGATCGGACTCGTTAATTAGATGCCTTGTTTATGCAAAGACATCTATCAACAACAGCAAACACCCCACCCATGTCGGCCGTAGCTGTCAACTTTTCCCTTTTTTGCAAGGAATCCTATTCAGAATAAGGGAATTTCCCTTAAAAAAAGGGAACGTTGACAGCTATGCTATGGCCATTTCGAAATCCGTTGAAAAGGAGTCTGTTGTACCATTAAAAAACACATATTCTAGTGTCTTGATTCAACAAGTGGCTCATGAAAATATTTACACATATCTCCCAGTAAATCTGCATGGACACCGGAGCTCTCCTTCCTGCAAGAAATCAGGTCATATGATGGAAATAACAAGCATCCCAAACTTGTGCATGCAGAATTGTGGCCAAGCTGGTTTTCAGAGAGATCTTCAGATAATCCTGCAGCATGGGCACTTTAGAATCATAGAATCATAGAATCCTAGAGTTGGAAGAGACCACAAGGGCCATCGAGTCCAACCCCCTGCCAAGCAGGAAACACCATCAGAGCACTCCTGACATATGGTTGTCAAGCCTCTGCTTAAAGTCCTCCAAAGAAGGAGACTCCACCACACTCCTTGGCAGCAAATTCCACTGTCGAACAGCTCTTATTGTCAGGAAGTTCTTCCTAATGTTTAGGTGGAATCTTCTTTCTTGTAGTTTGGAACCATTGCTCCGTGTCCGCTTCTCTGGAGCAGCAGAAAACAACCTTTCTCCCTCCTCTATGTGACATCCTTTTATATATTTGAACATGGCTATCATATCACCCCTTAACCTCCTCTTCTCCAGGCTAAACATGCCCAGCTCCCTTAGCCGTTCCTCATAAGGCATCGTTTCCAGGCCTTTGACCATTTTGGTTGCCCTCCTCTGGACACGTTCCAGTTTGTCAGTGTCCTTCTTGAACTGTGGTGCCCAGAACTGGACACAGTACTCCAGGTGAGGTCTGACCAGAGCAGAATACAGTGGCACTATTACTTCCCTTGATCTAGATGCTGTACTCCTATTGATGCAGCCCAGAATTCCATTGGCTTTTTTAGCTGCTGCGTCACACTGTTGGCTCATGTCAAGTTTGTGGTCAACCAAGACTCCTAGATCCTTTTCACATGTACTGCTCTCAAGCCAGGTGTCACCCATCTTGTATTATGAATGCATTCACAAAACCAGGTTGTAAGTGACCATCTAACAGGTTGTTGTCTCAGGTGTGTGTGGGGAATACCCTGGAGTACAAAACTGCTTTATCTGATCATTTGAATGGTCCCTTAGGTTGTGTGAGCATTCACACAAGCAGGATTTTATTTGTACAGTTATTTTTTTTACAGATTCTAAGCCCTCCAGCTACAGCTGGCTATCCGTCAAGATAATTTTAGATCATAGCCAGTTGACTAAGACTGCAATCCTATACCACCTTGTCTGGGAGTAAGGCCTATTGAATTCAATAGGGCTTACTTCTAAGTAGACATTTATAGGATTGCACTGTAAGTAGGTTAGTCCCGGCTCTTCTACTGTTATTTGTTCAGCCATTTGTTTAAAAAAGAGAAAGCCCACTTTCTCCTCTTCTATAGATTGTCTAAGGTGCTTTTTAAAAAAAGTTTGCATAAATTTGACCAACATTTTAATTAACCTTTTAATAATAATAATAATAATAATAATAATAATAATAATAATTTATTTATACCCCACCCATCTGGCCAGGTTTCACTTTCGTAGCTAATTTTACTAAAATAAATGTGACATAAGACTTTACTGTACCTTCTCTCAGACTGAATAACTTCGATGCTGGGGACTCTTTGAGAACTTGCTTCACAAATAATCCTTCGGTTCCTCCACCAGCCACACTAAAACCACTTGCACCAGATTCGACTTCCGTTTGTAAGGTAACCTCCATAGATTCCTAGTTGGACCAAAAAGTACATTATCAAAACTCCTTTCATTGAAGACTTCAACCCATTCCTGTCATGACATCAGTAAACATCAGCTGATGGGTGGTTACATCGAAGGCGCAGTTCTGCACATTGTGTAGATTTACAAAAGCTTCTAGAATGTTCTAGCCCCTGAAAGGCTAAAAAGTTTCCTTATCCAGGTTTTAAACCAAAACAGAACTCTAACTGCATCTCAAGTAAGTAGTCTCTCATCCAGAGACAGTAGCATGACTATTACAATGCTTTGAATATTATTAAATTCGGCTCCTTTTGAAAAACGAATGTTCACTTAGGTGTACAATGGGTATATTCAATATCGTTCTTCGCAGCTCCAGCCCACCTGCATATCCTGTTTCGTTTCACAGGTGTGGCTGCTCTACAGCAAATTAATTGAACCCCAAGGTAACTTGGGTAAACAGTTTGATTGATTGTGAAAAATCTACGTGGAGATCTTCCCACACAATTTGGTTTCAACCTGACATTATACTGAATAGTTGAAACCCTTGGCATCCAGAAAACAGCAAACTACACTGACAACAGTGGAACTGCTGGGCTTATTTGCACATACTCAGAGTCAACATAAAGGTTTCTGGATAGAGTGTTTTCCAGTTTCAGATGACTTCCAAGGGGGAAAGTGGCCATGTCTCTTCCCATCCCATTACAAGCAACACCAAAATGAACTATGCAGAAAAGAAAACATTGTAGAATAAATAATTCAAATATTGTTGCAGAATCCATCATTGTTTGGATGTCCTGGACATAGATATTTAATTATTATTCTTAGCATGGAGTACAACAGAGCCCTGGATATGTATACATAGAATCTTCAGTGCTATGACAAGTGAGAATCTGTGGGTGGGGACTTTGGTCTATCACAAGCTCCCTTGAAAGACTGGGGAAACATTTCAGAAAGCCTATAGGCTGGTTCACACAGGCAGTGAGGCTTGAATACATATTTCAGGCACACACCCACATGCGCCCACACCACGTGTAGACCGAGTTGTGTGAGTGTGTACCTATCTGCGGGGATCTGTACATGCATATTTTCCAAACATACAACTTACACACACCCAAGACTTGCATGGACTGGCCCTCTGTGGCTTCGCAAACTGGAACCAGTTTGGGAAGTATTCTTTGGCAAGTAACAGTTAAAGCTTGTATTTGTAAATCTGTGGTTGCATTCCCGTCCAGGGACAGGTATCAATGAGAAGATCATTCAGTTTGAAGAGCTCTGAAACAATGCTCTTCTGTACAGAAGGGCGTACCTGGTGTTTATCAGACACCTTAAGCTCACCTGTGAATCACTCATTTTGATAGAAGAATCCCGTCTTTGTCTGTTCTCTATATCTTGCTGAAGCTGCAAACAGAGGTGTAATTTTTAAGTTAGCTGAAATGGATTTGCACAGATCATGCCAAACTTCTCACACATCTGTCATTCTGTAGTCATTAGCTATTTTTCTGTGGTGGGAGTGGCACTGAAGTTAACAATAGCTGGACAATAGCTGTACACACCCACACACAGGGACCAGGAAAAAAACCTATTTATTCACATTTATATACTGCATTTCATTCAAGGATCATAGGGTGGTTTACAGTATAAGAACACAAAAATATATGACATAATAGCACAGAAAACACTAAGTTTAGTTTAAAAGGCCCTACATTGTTTAATTAGCCAAAGATTTGGGTGGGTGAAGAAGCACATGGTGCCTAAATATATACAATGAAGGTGTAATTAAGCAGTATATGAATTGTCAAAAATAAATAGTACATAAAATGCAAATAAACTATAGGGCCATTTTGTCACCAGGCAAATACACTTTTCTTTGCTCAGATATTCCAGCTGGCTATATATGCTTGGTTTCAATGGTTTTATCTAGGGCAGGGCCAAAGTACTCAGCCAAATATTCGGCCAAGTGAGAGATGGTTTATCTTTATAATCATGGCGATTATAAAGCATCACCACTCTTTCCTTGCAGGGCTTAGCTGCCTTAATGGTCCATTGGCTTTCCCTCTAGAATTTGGGACAACACTATGTCATTATGTAGTGTCTTGCATGGGGCATTCTTGGGGAAAAACAGATGGTTCTCTCCACGGCCAACTGATGCCAGTTTTGCCTTTAACTTCAAAGGGCTAAGGAAGCCATTGTCTTGATCGTCCAAAAGAACTGAGAATTTGACACTAGCAAAACAGTGAAAGACAAAATCTCATTGTGTCACATCTTGCCTTTTTGTTAAAATATTCATCTTCTATGCAATACTCATAAACAGGAGAGGATCCTTGTGGTCTTGGTCGTATGTTTTCACTTGTCACTTCGTCGACCTGTAGGAGTGGAACAACAACAGAATTTAGCATAGAATTGTAGAGTTGGAAAGGAACCCAATGCAGGAATCTCAACTGAAGCATCCATGACAGATGGCCATCCAACCTCTGCTTAAAAACCCCCAACGAAGGGAGGCAGTCTCAAGGGAGCCCCTTCCACCATTGACAGGTACTCCCTGATGAACAATGGACGCTGCCAGTTTGAAGAGTTTAAATCAGGGCCAAGGATCTGGTGCATGGTAGGTTTTTGTCTAGCCTGTATCCCTTCCTTCCCAGTCTCGGTTTCTCCTCCAAGCCTCTACCCCCAAGGTCACTCTATTGCTCCTCTGACAGCCCACTGTGTTTTTGCAATGGGTGCTGAAGAAGACGAGCCTCTTTCTTGGTACCCACCACAGAAGCCAGACATTTCCAGAGAAGAGGTGGCAAAAAGAGAGCTTAAGGTATCCCTACTCACTTTTGGCTGCAGCTTTGCCCACCCTTAGCTCTCTCCCTCCCCCACATTCCCCCCCCCCACTTTTCCTGATGGAATGTGGCCACTGGCTTAAAAAATGTTCTCCATCCCTAATTTAAGCAGAGGAAGCAGCAGAGGAAGGGAATCCTTTGAAATCATTGCATCACCTCCCCCCCCCCCCAGCGAAATGTGACAAAACTAAAAAAAGAGTTAGATGTGTATCCGTAAAGGAGTGGCAGTAAAACCAGGATCAAAGGTGGTATGCCTGTGAATGACATTTCCTGGGGGCAAACAGTGGGAGAGGCCATATGCCTTCATACCAGGGCTTTGAGTTTTTAAGAGTCATTTGCTCGGCCACTGACATAACGGTGGATTCTTCAGCTGATCCAGCAGGACTCTTCGGACATACCCATAAACTTCTTTTTTTCCACAGCCAAAATGTTTAAATCAACTATGCCAACCATTATGTATTACATATAACTGGGGCTGCTGCCTCTGTTCGCCAACCCCACCTACTCACCAATCCCTTTGCCAGCCCCACATTTATCTCACATCACTCCTCCTTTACAAGTGACAAAAAACCCTTTATTTTACACCTCATCCAACCCTTTGTCTATCCCTTCCCTTTTAAGCAGGTGTGCTGTATGATGCAGCACAAGTAAGATCCCATCAGCCATCTTCATTTACCCAGAGGCAAATATGTGCCATGGGCTTTAGCCCCGAGTATTTTTAAGTACAAAAAGGGACGCGGGTGGCACTGTGGGTTAAACCACAGAGGCTAGGACTTGCCGAACAGAAGGTCGGCAGTTCGAATCCCCGTGACGGGGTGAGCTTCCGTTGCTCGGTCCCAGCTCCTGCCCACCTAGCAGTTCAAAAGCACATCAAAGTGCAAGTAGATAACTAGGTACCACTCCGGCAGGAAGTTAAGCAGCATTTCCGTGTGCTGCTCTGGTTCACCAGAAGCTGCTTAGTCATGCTGGCCACATGACCCGGAAGCTGTACGCCGGCTCCCTCGGCCAGTAAAGCAAGATGAGCGCCGCAACCCCAGAGTCAGCCATGACTGGACCTAATGGTCAGGGGTCCCTTTACCTTTACTATTTTTAAGTACCAGGCAGTCATCTCCCAATTTTTAGGTTTCTGCTCTGGGTTACATTTAATATGGACTGGAGACTTTCAAATAAAATTGCATTTTCTATTCCAGTTCTGGACGTAAAAGGGAGTCAGTATGGTTTGTGAATTAAACTCAGGCTTTAGTTTGACTTCTTGATCTTCTTAGCTCCTGTCGTAAAGGAAAAGATGCTAAGCAATCTCTGAATTAAAACCAGTGGTGGCTGCAAAACTGTTGGGTGTTACTCACAGAGTCATCTTCTGCATCAGCCTCACCGTCAGCCTCAGTGTCTTCTGGTCTGAGTTGTCTCCCCGAAGCTGGAATGATCAAACAAGCCATCAAACAATTGTCCCACCCACAGCAGTGAAAAACAAAGGTTATTAACCTCATGATAGATATGGGATTGAAATATGCCCCAAACCCAAAGCAATATGGTCCTGATCCACCTGCGGGCACCATGGGCAACTACTCAAGCTTTTTTAAATCATAATCATAATCTTTTATTTATATCCTGCCCTCCCGGCCAAAGTCAGGCTCAGGGCGGCTAACATCAGATATATAACATTGGTATAAAATCAAACAATAACTAAATTACCTCCTAAAAACAGGTCAAAATCAAATTAAAGTCTAATTAGATGGCTTTCCGCAGGGTTAGGATTGGGAACAGTAAGCGCTCAATTAAATTTAAAATTAAATGAACAATTAAAAAAAATGAAGTTGAGAAATGTTGACTTTTCAGGTAGTTAACCAGTTCACACCTGGCCAGACATAAACCCAAGATTGGACACTTCTGTTCTCCTGGGCAGTGTCAAGTGAGAGCAGAGGAGAAAAACGACAGACCATCCCATCTGGAAGAGCTCACTTTAAATCCAGTTCCAGGGATTTACCTTACATCTCAAAGCAGAGTCATTCGGGTCCACAGATAAGGATTTCTCTGAAGTGCAATGCCTGGGAGAATTTAGAGGGTTATGTCAATTTGTTTTTGTTGTTGTTGTTTTTTCCCCCTTTTGTTTCTTTTAAAAAGAATTTATAAAAAGCTTAATTAAAAAACCACTAACTGTTGTACATAAAATGATATAACATATATTTTATGCCCGGACGCTGAGGTCCTGCGCCGAGGGCCTTCTGGCGGTTCCCTCATTGCGAGAAGCAAAACTACAGGGAACCAGGCAGAGGGCCTTCTTGGTAGTGGTGCCCGCCCTGTGGAACGCCCTCCCATCAGATGTCAAAGAGAAAAACAACTGCCAGACTTTTAGAAGACATCTGAAGGCAGCCATGTTTAGGGAAGTTTTTAATGTATAACATATTAGTGTATCTTTGGTCTTTGTGGCTGGGGAAGCCCAGTGAGATGTGCGGGGTACAAATAATAAATTTTTATTATTATTATTATTATTATTATTATTATTATTATTATTATTATTGTGCCCTTTTTGTGTTGAGATTCGTAGAGACACCACTGATCCTTTGCTGAAGAGGCTCGCCAATCTTTCAGACAAGTCAAAACTTAATTCTCTCCTCTTAGGCAAAGATCATAAGACGATCTGGCTGGTAGCCAGATTCTGCGCCCAAATTTGTAGGCACAGACCATCATCTAGAATAAAATACTAGGAAAATGCTGAAGTTGCCCTTTGGGACGCCTCAGGGTCAATTTTTTACAGTAGCCCAAATCTCAGTTGTACAGGTGTATGTATATATCTCAATTTTAACTCATGAGCTATTGCTGCAATCTGCTCCAATTGTATATTTTATCTTTATGAACACTGTTTTTATTATGTTATGTGAGCTGGTCTTTGATGGTAATAAATTATCTACCTACATAAAATGATATAAAGCAATTACCAATGACATACAAATAAATTTAACAAAATAAAAACAAATCTATGTAACTAGTTTATATGTGCTCCTGATAGGTTGGCTGAAACAAATGACTTCTTGCTGAAAAACAGTCAACGCCAGGAACGAAGGCACATACAGCTTCCTGTATTGTATCAATGGTTTAGGTTGGTGCATTCTGCAAGACTCAAGGTATACACTTGTTGGAAAGTGAGAAAACAAATGGAAGGGACTGCCCATTCGGGGTTGACTTGTTCTCTGAGAACCACTGACTGAAGTAAGCCTGCACACCTCGGGGAATGCAGCTCTCCAGCGTGAACATGTTGAACTTCTTTGCTGTTTCCCTGGGATTGCAAAATCAGGAGATTTGACACAGGTGGCGCTGTGGGTTAAACCACAGAGCCTAGGGCTTGCCAATCAGAAGGTCGGCGGTTCGAATCCCCGCAATGGGGTGAGCTCCCGTTGCTCTGTCCCTGCTCCTGCCAACCTAGCAGTTTGAAAGCACGTCAAAGTGCAAGTAGATAAATAGGTACCGCTCTGGCGGGAACGTAAACGGCGTTTCCGTGTGCTGCTCTGGTTCACCAGAAGCGGCTTAGTCATGCTGGCCACATGACCCGGAAGTTGTACACCGGCTCCCTCAGCCAATAAAGCGAGATGAGAGCCGCAACCCCAGAGTCGACCATGACTGAACCTAATGGTCAGGGGTCCCTTTACCTTTACCTTTATGACAGGGATGGGGAAGGTTAGGTCCACATGTCTCTCTATCTGTTCCTAGCCACAGCCCTGCTTTGAACCCCCCCTTGAGTAATTTAGCCGTACTACTATAGGACCTTGATCTCTGATTATGCTTTTTACTTGCCGGGATGAAGGGCAGAGAGGCATGTGAGTGAAGAAGAAACTAGCCTGCTGCCCAAAGGTGAAACTCACATTTGTTGCTCAGCCCACTTTTCCCTCTGGCCCCTTCCACCAGCAGCATGTGGCCCCTGGGATGTTGCCCAGAACGGTTCCTTGTCTGCACCGTAGCTCAAGATACAAGGCTGGTGTGCTCTGGCTGGATCACAAATGGCACAGATTTGAGCTACTGATGAAACATTGCATGGGCTATCTACTCAGGGCCCAGCCATACTATTGTTTAACGTGGGTAGTAAGCTTCCTGACCTCTGGAATTTTTCATCCTAGAGATACTATGAAAAGGACAGGGTATGAGAAAATATGGATTGAGAAAGGGGCAAATGTGGGAAGGCAGTGATTTGGAGGAGAAAGTAATATGGTCAACAGAGAGCTGGGAATCTTACAATCCACATGAAATGAACGGTATGGATGAATCTGTGGCATTTTCTTCCTGGTGAGTGGCTTTGCAGGGTTTATACGGGACTGAATATGAATTGTTTTTCTCTGTCAACTGTGCTGTTCTGTGACTAAGCAGCCTCACACCACAAGGGGCTCAAAAACAGGCTTCCGGAAATCAGAATGAACGAACCACACATTGAGCAAATCTCGTTTCTTTTCCTATATCCAGAAGTACATATAAAAACTCTCACTCTGGTTAGTCACTTTTCAATGCAGCCAACATTTCCAGAGTTTTCACTCCTTACATAAATCTCTGACAATTGATGCTTTGTGTCAACCTCCTTCTGAGAGGCATTGGTGGAATTTGTGGCTGTAACTATTTCCAGTAGCCACTGGACTGCTTTCAAAACAAGGGAATAGTTTTGAAAGAAGTCTGTAGGCGTTAAGACAGATCAGAAGAACATTTAAATATCATAAGACTATCACACACGCACACCCACCGATCCATATACACACACACACAGAGAGAGAGAGAGAGAGAGAGAAGACAAAAGAGGACGTGTGTATATGCAGTATTTAAATGTTATCTCTTATTTAGATTGGGGTTGGGCAACCTGTAGCCCTCCAGATTTTTTATTTTGGACTACAAATCCTATAATCTCTGACCATTTACAATGTTTTCTGGGGCTGATGGGAACTGGAGGGCCACTTTGCAGAACTGAATGGCGAGCGAGATGTATGAATGTATATAATTGCTTTCTTTTCCCCAAGTGCATCATCTGGGATGAGCAATCTTTGGCTCTCTGTCTGCTAAATGTGCTGTCTCTGTGGTACGAAGAACACAAAAATAGTTTTCTCACTTGATGCCATCAGCATCAATTTATTTCAATATCTTTTGCTTTCCCCAGAGTTCAGGGTCTTCAGCTCCAATTACAAATGGAAGAAGCAACCTAATGCTATATTAAAATAGCACAAAATGCAACATTTTCATGAGCTCTTAGATTTTCAGTTACCAAAGCAAACCGCAATGGACTTGCTTTCTGAAACTACAGTGTTCAAGAGACACCATTTAGAACATGTGATTCAGCTTATGCTAAACCATAATAAAAGCATATTATAGTCTGGCAGCGACTTCAATGACCACCTCTCCCCATCAGTCATAACCTCGGACCCTTCTGTGTCCTTCCTCCATGACAGGTCCAGATGGTGACAATATAAATGGCTCCCCATTTGTGGCATGCTCTCCCCAAGGAGGCCTGTCTGGCGCCTTCATGATACATCTTTAGGAGCCAGACAAAAACATTCCCCTTCAACCAGACCTTTGGCTGATTAACAGACTATGTCCTTTAAAATGTGTTCATGGAAGGGATGGTATAATGGGTTTGTTTTGTTCTTGTTTTTATTATGTCCTTTGTTTTATTTTGTATTTTTTTTATGCTGTGATCCTCCTTGAGATCTTTGGAAGAAGAGCGGTATACAAATTTAATATAAATACATAAATACTATTTAAATGGGGGGAAATTGATGTTCTGTGTTATAAGTGAGAGGTCTATGGCCCTTTAGATGTTCTGGATTCAAAATTTCATCAGCCCTGGCCAGTATAGCTAATGGTTAAGGATGGTTGGAACTGCAGTACAGAAACATCTCCTGGATCACAGGTCACTTCCACTCCCCATTTGTGGAAGACGCGGGGGGGGGGGAGGGGAGCAGCACCGGTTTGTTTCTCCTTCCTCTCCCATTGGCAGGTATATGGCAACTTCTAATTGTGTTAAATCGAGGTGGGGCCACAATTGGTCTCCCAATCTCAAGGATGTTTAGACATGTGCGTGGAACCTGGATGAAACATCTAAGGCTGCAATCTTATGCTTGCCTTCCTACCTACCTACCTGGCGGAAAGTTCCAATAAACTCAACAGGGCTTACTTATGAGTGGATAGCTCTAGGATTGTGCCATAAGCAATTTCATGGGTACCCAAAAGAGCTTTGGCAGGACACGTAAAGTTTCACAGAGGGGCTTCTGTGCATCCCTTAGCTGTTGCCTGATTTCATCAAAAGTGAAAATCAGCTTGACTTTGGAGGCTGTCACCGTACAGCAGGTGTGGGGAACATCTGGCTTTCCAGATGTTACTGAGATGAGACTCCCATCATTGCCAACCATTGAGGGGATAGTCCAGAAACATCTGGAGGGCCAAGGTTCCCTCCCCATCCTGTATAGATCACATTTTGCTATATAGTGGTACCTCAGGTTAAGTACTTAATTAGTTCCGGAGGTCCGTTCTTAACCTGAAACTGTTCTTAACCTGAAGCACCACTTTAGCTAATGGGGCCTCCTGCTGCCGCCACACCACCAGAGCACGATTTCTCATCCTGAAGAAAAGTTCTTAACCCGAAGCTCTATTTCTGGGTTAGCGGAGTCTGTAACCTGAAGCGTATGTAACCTGAAGCGTATGTAACCCGAGGTACCACTGTATAGGTATCCCAAGGAACAGGGGTGTGGAACCTCAATCCCAGAACCAAATGTGATCTTCCATGCTCTCTATCTGGCCATTGGGACTCTCACACAGCCACACCTATTTCCAGGCCACATCTCTTCACTGGCCCCAATCCATGTCCTCTCAAACATTTTACTAGAATTTGTCTTTGAGCAATGATAATGCTTCAGCTGAGGATGGAGAAGTGTGTATGTGAGTAGAAACCTCTGAATTTTGTGTGGCTGAATCACAGCCTATTGTACAAGGGATACAGTCACATCCATTGTTCCACACACTTTTGCCTCTGGCCCCACAAAAAGAGGGGAATGTGGACCCCAGGCTGAAAAAATACTCCCTACTCCTGTTCTAGAAGCTTTGCAACAGTTGCTGGTAATTTGTTATTCAGAATTTGCTTTGCCTCTTTTCATCCTGTCACATCCCCAATGTATTAGCTGCACACTTGTGTCCATTGTTAATGGGGAAATGTCAAACAATTACTTATGACTGGATTTGTCCCATGAGGGAACTGATATCACACTTGGTCAGATGAAATCCTCACTAAAAAAAGCGCTTTTTAAATGACTCATGGGTGTTCTGTTGAATGATCATTTCTATGCCAATGTATTCCATCTCTGAAGGCCAAACAAGAGTTTGCTGACTAATAAATATGCCAATTAGATATGGTTCATCATTTTATTCCCTATCCTTTAGCATGGGTGTGGGTGGAGCCTTATTGTTTTGGGACGAACCCTGTGGACCATATTTAACAACCTGCCAATCACATGACATCATTATGTCATCACAGGATTGAAAAGTGGACAGGGATGTGCACACCTGCCAAATGTGCAGTTTAAAGCCTTTTGCAAAAGTGCTGTTTGAAGCATCTGCCCCCTTCTCCTTTACATGAAAGATGTGTGTGGCTGTTTCAAACAGCACTTTTGAGAAGCGCTTTAAGACAGCCCTCGTGCTTCTGTTTCAGCTAGAGTCTAGTACAGGAGTGGAGGTGGGGCCTTTTCCTGCCCGACTGAAGTATCTCCTTGGGTGCAACCTTCAGGGGTGCCCACATGTGAATGGTGGGCATGGCCAAAACACAGTGGGAATTCCCAGAGGTAAAAATGTGTGATGCAACCAATGGGCTACCCTTGTGCAAGAGGCCACATTCCAGCTACACGGAAGCCAGCAGTTTCTAAGTGTACACCCTCTTCATCCAAGCGAGCAAGAGGCACTGTTACAGCTCAAGGACAGCTGAGTAAACACACTCAAAGGTCCCATCGGCCACAGCACATTTAAAGCAGTATCATGCCTCTTTAACCATTCAGGCCCTCCCTCAAAGAATCCTGGGAATTGTAGTCTCTGAGCATTGTTAGGAGACCCCTATACCCTTCACGAAGCTACAATTCTCAGAGTTCCATGAGAAGGAGTATGGATTGTTAAAGCACTCTGAAAATTATAGCTCTGTGCATTTTTGCACATTCAACTATATTTTGGCACCTTAAAGATGCAACAAACTTGATTATGGCACAAGATTTTCACGGAACAGTGTTTATGAAAGCTTACGGCTTTAGTCTCCCTCCCACGTCCATTCCTCCCTGTCCTAAAGAGGTGCCTTTTTTTTTTAGACCAGACCAACAATTTGTTATTGGCCACACTGAGAGGAACCCTGACAAGATCAGAGAAATCAGGCGGCTGGGGGAGTTATATACTTCTGTAAGTTTAGAAGTTGTCACGAGTCTGTTGGTTTTATTGGTGATGTTTCTAGAGAAGAAACATCTAGCCTCTGTGTAAAAATCACCATAAATGGCATGACTGCTTGCAAAAAACCAAAATGAAAACCCTGACACTTGCTTGGCAATGAGAGCCAGGCATTTAATAAGGAAGCTTGGAGACAAGGTATTTATGGGAATCATGAGTTTAGACAATTGGTAGAATCAGCCCTTTAATTTATAGAGAAAAGGAGCTACCAGAGTTCAAATCTGTCCTTGAATAGAAATAAAAGTCCTATTTGTCTGGAAAACTTTCTCTCTGGTGCTGTGTGTGTGTGTGTGTTCTCTGTAGTGACTCACTGCTGGCAGAAGCACACTTTGCAATTGCTCATGAGTAGATGGGGTTGCAAGCTGACCTGAAAAAAATCACCTTGGCCTAGCCTTGTGACCCGCAGAAATTGAAAGAGGAAGCTTTGTACTGCATGGAGAGGTGCTTCCAGCTGCATCCCTCATGGCCTGCTGATTTAGGTGCTGATGGGTGGCACTGTGAGTTAAACCACAGAGCCTAGGACTTGCCGATATAATGAACTTTTGCATGTTTTATGCATGAATATATACAGTTATATGCACACACTTTACCCTAGTACAGTGGTACCTCGGGTTATATATGCTTCAGGTTACAGACTCCGCTAACCCAGAAATAGTACGTCAGGTTAAGAACTTTGCTTCAGGATGAGAACAGAAATCGCATAGCAGCGGTGCAGCGGCAGCGGGAGGCCCCATTAGCTAAAGTGGTGCTTCAGGTTAAGAACAGTTTCAGGTTAAGAACGGACCTCCAGAACGAATTAAGTTCTTAACCCGAGGTACCACTGTAGAGTGGTACCTTGGTTTAAGAACAGCTTAGTTTATGAACAACTTGGATTAAAAACGCTGCAAACCTGGAAGTAGGTGTTTTGGTTTGTGAACTTTGCCTTGGAAGCAGAACATGTTCTGCTTCCTGTCGAGTGTGTTCCATTTGTAAATTGAGTCCCCCGCTGCTATGGGAAAGCATACCTTGGTTTAAGAACGCTTTGGTTTAAGAATGGACTTCCGAAACGGATTAAGTTTGTAAACCAAGGTACCACTAAGTGCTGTTGCACTCAGGCCCTAAATGTGGGCTTCCCACAGGCATCTGGCTGGGCACTGTAAGAAAAGGATGTTGGGGAAACAAATATCAGAACTGGAGAGAGAGCTGTTGGAATGTAATGTAAAATTGTTGTCTCAAATGTATATTATTTGAATTGGAGATATTATTGGAATTGGAGACAAAGGATGAGCAAGTAAAATCCTCAATGATACACTGGACAATAGATATTGGCCATAATATAGATATGGAGGCATGGGAACGATTGTGGAATATGGATATAAAATTTACAGCATGTTACGGTCTAAGAGAAAATTATATGAAAATGATCTATCGATGGAACCTAACAATGAGTACATTGGCAAAAATGTATAAATCCAAACCAATTAAGTGTTGGAAATGTAAAGAGAAAGAAGGTTCTTTTTATCACATGTGGTGGTCTTGTACTAAGGTTAAAGCTTACTGGGAAATGATATATAATGAATTGAAAAAGAAGTTTGTAAAACAACAGCAGCAGCAGCAACAACAACAACCCAAAAGCTTTCCTTTTGGGAATTATAGGGACAGACCTACCCAAACTGTATAGAAATTTATTCATATATGCGACTACAGCAGCAAGAATGTTACTTGCCCCAAAATGGAAAGAAGAAGTCCCAGCAAAAGAAGAATGGATACAAAAACTTATGGGATATGCAGAAATGTCGAAACTTACCCAAAAAATAAGAAATCAAGATAAACTTTTTGTAAAAGAATGGAAATGGTTTATGGACTATTTACAAACTGTAAACAGATAAGAACATTGGCAGGATTATTGTAATAACCTGCAGTTTTATAAGAGTATATATTTAAAGAAGATGAATAAATGAGCAAATTAAGCTAATTTGGATATGCAGAAAATATTAAAAATAAATTTAAGGAACCACAGAAAGAGGGGAAAGGAAGTCGAGTTTTGAAATGTTAAAATGATTATAAAATTATTGAAAAGTATAAAACTGAAAATCATAAATGAAATATAAAAAATGATGAAGAAGATGCTGCTGGATTAGATGGGACTATGGCCTGATCCGGAAGAGCTCTTCATATGCTCTTATTTTAGTTTATGAATCTCATTCATAGTCTGCAATTGAATTCTGAGTTTTGGCTTCTGTAGTTACACAAAACATTGGCAGAATGTCTGAAAGCGAGTTTTGACATTTTCCGAGGCATGTTCCTAAACAAGCTGGGCCAGAAGTGCTTTTGCTTAAGCATGTGATGCAGGAAAACAAACAAACAAACAAAATTCTTTATGTTCCAGAAATGTTCAACAACAGTCAGTCATGTTGCCCAGAGTGAACTAATCATATTCAAGTGACCAAGAAGAACATTTAGGGATTGTGAGATATAATCTCATCAGCGATGAAAACACATGTAACATTTGCCCAAGACCAGTGGTTTCTGAACTTTTTGGGGCCGCTGCACCCTTGGTTGCATATATTCATCCCCAGTGCCCCCTACCCTGCTCTATAAAAAAGCATGACTCAGAATAGTGGTTTGCCTGACACACTATGGAAGATAATAACACAATAAAATTCAAAACAGCCACAATTAATTGCACATTTATCCAAAATCCAATTAAAACTATTTACAGGCAGCAGTCATTTTGCATGGGGTTCTTTGCCAGTGAAGGAAGTATGATGACCACATGCACTTCCTTGTGGCAGAGAGTTCCAGAGATAAATTGCTACTACAGAGATCTCTATCTGCCAAACATTGAGTTGCTAAATCAAGCTTTCCTTGCAACATCCAAACCACGAAACTGTGATTTTGTTGCGGGCACAGGAAAGGGGGAAAGATAGAGCTCTTGAAGCCTGATTTTGTTCCTGCTCTAACATACTGTTAAGTTGTGGGTGAACATATCAGACGACACAGCGATTCTTCAAACAGCTCTTGTTTATTCACAGGCCAGAAAAGAACTGAACTGAAGGGTTCAGTCAGTCTGCTTATATAGAGCTCCAGTACAATGTAACTGTAACAACTTTCTGTAACTATCCAATCACTGAACGTCACTTTTGAACCCTTATTTGCATAACTATCTACAGTATCCCCCTGCTGGCCCAGGGTGAGAACTTCAGTACATAACACATACCCTCCAACATTTCTCCAATGAAAATAGGGATGTCCCATTCCATAATGATAACTTTACTATTTATACCCCACACATCTTACTGGGTTGCCCCAGCCACTCTGGGCAGCTTCCAACATATAAAAAAATAATAATACAACATTAAACATTAAAAAAAACCTTCCCTATACAGGATTGCCTTCAGACAGCTTGGGGGTCAGATAACTCCACACCCTCCAACATTTCTCCAATGAAAATAGGGACGTCCAAAGGAAAAGCGGTGCTTTTGAATTATGGTGCTGGAGGAGACTCTTGAGAGTCCCATGGACTGCAAGAATATCAAACCTATCCATTCTTAAGGAAATCAGCCCTGAGTGCTCACTGGCAGGACAGATCCTGAAGCTGAGGCTCCAAGACTTTGGCCACCTCATGAGAAGAGAAGACTCCCTGGAAAAGACCCTGATGTTGGGAAAGATGGAGGGCACAAGGAGAAGGGGACGTCAGAGGACGAGATGGTTGGACAGTGTTCTCAAAGCTACCAGCATGAGTTTGACCAAACTGCAGGAGGCAGTGGAAGACAGGAGTGCCTGGCGTGCTCTAGTCCATGGGGTCACAAAGAGTCGGACACGACTAAACAACTAAACAACAACAACAAGGAAAAGCGGGACATTTTGGGATCAAATCAGAAAGTGGGATGGCTTCTTTAAATCAGGGACGTCCATGGAAAATAGGGACACTTGGAGGATCTGCTCTAACATGTGAGCTGTTGGATCTAGAACTTTGCATCTGGACCAGGCCAGTGGCTAACCGAAGGTACCTATGTGATTTTCCTACCTAGGTTGGCTGGATGCCATGCAAGTAAATTATTAAAGGTGCAGGAATTCTGTCCCCTTTTGCATCTGGCTCCTCTGTTCCTAATTTCCAGGAGTTGGGGGCAGGAGGTGGGATGGGGTGAGGAAGAAGAACCAAACCTGTTTTTCAATCATTCAAATGCAACACAAAATTAAAATGTTGCTGACATGGCGTCTGCAAATTTTCTGATGGGGGACTCTGGAGAACTTTAACAATTGCATGACAGAATGAAATTCGGCAGGCTCAGCTTCCCCCTCCCCTTGGGGATGGAGGGCCGAGAAAAAGGAGTGTACTTCTGTTAGGAACTCATAGTAGATATCAGGGGCAACTTCATTTTCTACAGCAGGACTCAGCAGCATGCCACAGAAATTAAGAAAACGCTGGGCAATGTCTGGGGCGGGGGGCGGGGACGGACAACATGTTTATAGCTCTATGCCAGTTTCTGACTCACGGTTTTGTTTGTTGCTATAGAGAACCACACATGAATCCACCAGCCGAAAGCATGTTTATGAGCAACGTTGTGTCTCCGAGGGCTGAAAAATGGGAACTGAGGAAACAATATAAGGAGGCCTGGGAAAGGAAACACCCTTTGGGGCACCAAATCTTTATGAGCATTAGAAAAAAGGAGAAGGATGCAGAAACAGAGAACATTTTTTTTTTAATGACCAAAAGAAAGGGTAAAGGTAAAGGGACCCCTGACCATTAGGTCCAGTCACGGACGACTCTGGGGTTGCGGCGCTCATCTCGCTTTATTGGCCGAGGGAGCCGGCATACAGCGTCCGGGTCATGTGGCCAGCATGACTAAGCCACTTCTGGCGAACAAGAGCAGCACACAGAAAGGCTGTTTACCTTCCCACTGGAGTGGTACCTATTTATCTACTTGCACTTTGATGTGCTTTTGAACTGCTAGGTTGGAAGGAGCAGGGACTGAGCAACGGGAGCTCACCTCGTCACGGGGATTCGAACCGCCGACCTTCTGATTGACAAGCCCTAGGCTCTGTGGTTTAACCCACAGCGCCACCAGCGTCCCAGTATACAAGAGTTTAAGTGGGGGCAAACAGCGACCACTCCAACAAAGCAATGGGAGCAGGGACCGAGCAATGGGAGCTCACCCCATTGCGGGGATTCGAACCGCTGACCTTCTGATCGGCAAGTCCTAGGCTCTGTGGTTTAATCCACAGCGCCACCTGTGTCCCTTAAAAGAAAGGGACAGCCCACTAAATTATGATTTTTAAAAAGAGGTAAAGAGGGGTTTATTTATAATAATTCGAGAACCTGGGAGAAATGTGGTTGTCAAATTATGTGCCCAGGAATCTCAACGTTCTCTGGAGGTCTGCCAGAGCTTTACTGAAGCAGAATCTGAGCACAAGAGCGCTCTTCCCTCTTGTGATTTCAGAAGCTTTGCTGCCTCCTGAGTATTACTAGCCCAGAAATGGAAGCAAGATGAAGTGCCAGTGAAAGAGGAGTGGCAAGCAAAACTGATGGACCATGCGGAGATGGCGAAACTGAGGGGAAAGATCCGAAACCAGGAAGACCAAGCATTTGAAAAGGACTGGAACAGATCTGTACTTATATTTAAAAGATCACTGCAAAAATTTAAAGACACTGGCAGGAATGTGAAGATACTTGTAATATGAAATTCTACTATATTCTACTATTGATTGACACAATGATTTAGAAAACGTAAAAGATGCCATTAATTATGGGATAAAGAAAGAACCCATGGAGGGGCTGGAGGGAAGTTCAAAGGTTCAAAAGAACCTAATAAGTAGAGACGAAAAATGAAAATTGTGAGTATGTGGGAAATCAATAAAATATTATTATAAAAAAGAAGAAGCTTTGTTGACTCTAATCCTGGAGGCACAGCATAGTCATCACGGCTAATAGCCATTGACAGTCTTATTCTCCATGAATCTGTCCAGTCCTCTTTTAGGGCCATTTGTGTTGGTGACCACCACAACTGTCTCTTGTGGAAGTGAGTTCCACAGTTCAGTTCCACACTGCGTGAAGAAGTTCTTCCATCTGTCTCGAATCTTCTAACATTTGAATCTTTGAGTGTTATGAGAGAGGGAGAAAAGCCTTCCTCGATCCGCTTTCTCCATGTCATGAATGATTTTACAAAGTCTATCATGCCCCCTTCTCGCTTGCCTTTTCTCGAAACCAGAAAGTTCCAAAAACTGCAACCTTTCCTCATAGAGAAGTTGCTCCACCCGCTTGGTCGTGTTGGCTTGCCCTTTTCTGAACCTTTTCCCACTCTATCATGAGATAACCAAGTGCTGTGGGACTCGAACTTCCATCAGCCTCTGCTGGATTGACCAGCCATTAAGGTTGGCGTGACTTTTGGTCCTGTAGCATCTGAAGGGCAGCTCCTTGCTACCTCTGATGTAGAGTGTTCAAAGGAAGCCAATTTAATGCTTTACTGCAACCTTCCCTTCTAGGAGGATGGCTATCTGTCATGGATGATTCAGCTGAGATTTCTGCATTGCAAGGGGTTGGACTAGATGACCCTTGGGGTCCCTTCCAAATCTACAATTCTATAATTCAATGTTTTGGCCTATAATTCACATCAGTCAATATTGGACTATATGGACTTTGTTGTCATTCTGCCACGGAATTCTTAGGTTCTTAAAACCATTTTACAGCATACAGAAAATATTACTTTTAAACAATCCTACACCCAAGGAAAACAATAAAAGTTTGCTAGTTCCGAGAAAGAAAGGAAAAGCATCTGGCTATGTCTGATCGAGGACCTAATTCGGTGAAATCTAAGAAAACATGATTAAGCAATTTCTGCATCTGGAATCATTCCCCTGCAACATGAGATCAGTTTTTAACTGTAGTTTCGGTTTTTGAAAGAAAACTTTCCAAAGGCATTGTCTCATCCGTAGGAAAAACCAACAGCTCCTTGTTGACATTAGCTGCTTGGTCCCCAGTTTTCTCACTAACCTCTATTCACAAATTAACCTCTGTCCCCTCCCAAAGGTTTGCAGCATGTACAATGCTCCTGAGGACAGGGCTTGTATCAGGACTGTGTTTTGTCAGCATTTTGACCTTGGAGGTCTCCTGGCTTTGAGGTCAGCTTGGATAATGGCATTTTAAAAAGCCTTCCCCCCTCTCTTTTCTTTAGAAAAGCACGAAGGATTCATGGGATAGAGAAGCAAAAGGGGAAAGAGGGGGAGGGGGGAAGCATTTAAAGGCAGTGGAGAAGTGTGTCTTGATTGTGCCCGGGGCAACGTCAGCCCCTACAATGGTTGAGTCGGAAGGTACCCCACGGATCATCTAGTCCAACCCCCCGCCAGGCAGGAATCTTTGGCCCAAGGCAGGACTCGAATCCACAACGCTGAGAATCAGAGTTTACTCCAAGGATTGAACCTGAGACTTTTTGTGCATTCAGCATGTCGCTGTCAGGCTGCAACGCTTTCCAAATACAAATGATTCCCTCTGTGGAAAATAGAATAACACATAGCTAGAAACTAGCATCTCAGGGAGATTAATTTTGCTTGTGGTCGATTACTATCAATTCACTTTACACTCAGAAGTGCTCGTCTTTTTCAGCACTTCACACACCCCAGGGTGAAGTCCTAGTGCTGAGAACAGATTCTTTGGAGCCTGTGCCCTGGGACAAATTGAACTCCATGCAGCTTAACTCTACGCTGACAACACTCCTTAGCTGTTCCCATTGCATGAATGCCGCTCAAACAGGTGTTGGGCTAAAGCACAGTCCAGGGGAAAGGCGAGTCCATAAATAACAGGACAGGGCCGGTTCCCTGATGCTTTCCTGTTTTTTTCGCAGTGAAAGTGTTCTTTTAAAAAAAAACTTGTACAACCTGCTTTTAGAAATGAAAAAAATCAAGAAATGGCAGAAATGCAAGCTTTGTGGGCCTGTTGGAATTCCACTGCTGGGAGCTTTTTCAGCCGGAGGTGAATAATATTTCACAGAAGCTGTTCTGTTGTCAAAAGAACAAGGAAATGCAGACTGTGGGTGTTTTATTACCTCCTTACTGATAGGCTGTGAAGATGGCTTAACGTAATTTCAGCTTCGCAGCAGGTGGCTCATAGTATCTTCTGGGCTTCTGGCAGAAGCCCTGTTGACATGAATGTGGCTTTGGGGCTTGTTCTCGCCCAGGGCTAGTGGTTTCCGACTTCACTTTGGAGCAGGCCTGAAAAAACACTGACCCCCCTAAGATGAACATGACAAGCTGCTTCTGACTGTCTGCACTGACTGGCAACTGCTCTCCAGGATTTTAGATCGGGAACATTCCCAACCCTACCTGGAGATTTCAGAAGTTTAACCTGATCTTCCCAAAAGGGAAGATTTGGGGGCATAAACAAAATAAAAAAATTCCTTCCAGTAGCACCTTAGAGACCAACTAAGTTTGCTATTGGCATGAGCTTTCCTGTGCATGCACACTTCTTCAGATACAAACTTAGTTGGTCTCTAAGGTGCTACTGGATTTTTTATTTATTTTGTTTTGACAACGGCAGACCAACACGGCTACCTACCTGTAACTGGGAATATACAATACTGTACATGCATTTTCATGTCTCTCAGCTGCCGTCACCCAAAGCTGGCTTTCAATTCTGCAACAAGCTCAACATTGCAATTCAAGCAGATTAGGTAACGTAAATAAAGGTGTCTTTATTTCATGACATCTTACTATTTTTGTGCCTGCCATTTGCCTCTTCCTGGCTGCAAGGCATCTTAATTCCAGAAGCTGAAGTTTGCCACTGCAAAGAGGCTTGGAGAGGAGAATGATTTACACTCTGAGATGTCTTAGATGAGCACTGCCAGAGCTCCACCCCAGCCAGGAGGGAGTCGAAATGACTGGAAATTACTCTTGAGTTCTTGGAGGAGACGAGAGCGAAAGAAATCAAAACACAAGCTGGGGAGAAGATTCTTTGCTGTGTGCATTTTGTCATCTGCCAACCGTTTGCTAACACATTCTCCCTGCTTTCCCTGCTCTGTGGCAAGGCCTGTAACACCTGGCTCTTGTAGATTTCCTTGTTCTTTCCTAGGCTGGGGGAATGTAGGTTCTTTCCAGAGAAAGAAGGAGTTGGATTTTATCTTAAGTACTTTGGATTGCCAGGTCTATGGTACCTTCACATTGGCTGCTCTGATCACATTTGCCTCTGGCTCTGCTGACACTCCAAGTGTCTCTATTTTCCAGGGACAGTCCCAGATTTACAGAAGCCACCAGTACAGTGGTACCTCGGGTTACATACGCTTCAGGTTACAGACTCCGCTAACCCAGAAATAGTACCTCGGGTTAAGAACAGGATGAGAACAGAAATCGCGAGGCAGCAGTGGGAGGCCCCATTAACTAAAGTGGTGCTTCAGGTTAAGATCAGTTTCAGGTTAAGAACAGACCTCCGGAACGAATTAAGTATGTAACCAGAGGTACCATTGTATCTGATTTGATCCTGGAATGACCCACTTTTCTTTAGGACGTCCCTATTTTCATCAGAGAAATGTTGGAGGCTATGGAGTTATGTGATCCCCAAGCCAAGGAGATAAGCAACTATACAACCTTTGGAAAACATCTGAAGGCAGCCCTAAATGTTTCTAAATGTTTTATCAGGGCTTGTTTTGTCAGCTGGAACTCAGTTCTGGCACCTCTCAGGCAGTGGCGGAGGAACCCTCTCCGGTACCCGGGGCAGGACGCCAAGGAGCGGGGCAAATGGCCTGGTGACGCACATGCGATGTCCCTATGGACTGCGCATGTGCAGCATCCCATATGGTTGCCATGCGAGAGGCAGCCCGTATGGGTGCCCGTATGGACAACACATGAGGCTGCTTGCAAAAGGGCTTTCAAAGAGCCCCATGCTGCACTTTGAAGAACCACTATTTGGGGCTTCAAAGGGCAGCATCACTTGATCGTCATAGTAATGCCAGGTGTCAAGGTAATGTCAAATTTGGCCCATCGTGGGGTTGGTTGGGGAGATATGGATCTGGCTTGCTGGCCACAAAAGGTTCCTCACCCCTGGACTATGGTGATGAGTCTCCTCTGCATAATGAATACTGAATGTATGAATTGGGGCAGCAGCTTCAGAGCCAGATACTCCCCGAATCACAACATTTCCTCAACAGCCAACATTTGAACTCTCACGTCACTGGGCACACCTGCATTATTGTGATCTTTGCTTCTAGCAGTAGAGAAGGAGACCTCTCCTGTGGAACCTGACAGACTGGTATGTGAATTAGTGGGCGATTCTGCTGAATCAGGCTCAGCAGAATTCTCAAGGTGAGAAGGCTGAAAGGAACAATGGGAGGGCAAAGCCTTTCTCAGGAACACAAAACATCCCCTTATGTGTGGCCAGTAAGCCCTGAAGAGAACGGCTGCCAGCATTCAAATCAGCTGCTGAAGGAAGTCCTTTCTTTAGAAACAAATAAAGGCTGCGCAAACACCATACACTTAAGTCATGAAAAAGGCACATTGATTCCCCCAAACAATCCTGGGAACTGTAGTTTTCCCCTCACAGCGATTGGGTGTGTTTTTTTTTGGGGGGGGGCTTTAAATGGACAGCGTGTTTGCAGCCAATCACGCACAATAAGTAAATCCTTGTGGGTTTTCCCACAGCATCAATCAGCATACTTAAAAGGTAGACCCATACCTAATATCATGCCTTGCCTGAGAGCTAACAGCTTACAAAAAGAAGTAAACAGCATTTGGCAAATAAATTATAGCCATATAATATATTCACATATATTAAGGCATTTATAGTTTCCTTCCCTAACTCAGAGTTTTGCACACTTTCTCAGACCAGGCCCCCTCCCCTCAAGCTTACTAAAGCCCTGCTCGGGCATTTTTTAAAAAATGTATGATTACTCAAACTGTGTAGGGGTGCATGCCCCAGCCCCCAAAATTGCCTGTGCACACCAGCCCCAGCCCTTTTTGCCTTTTACATATTGAACATGAAGATCTATTCTATGGAGAGATTCTAGCTACCGTATTTTTCGCTCTATAAGGCGCACCAGACCACAAGACGCATCTAGTTTTTGGAGGAGGAAAACAAGAAAAAAAAATAGTCTGAATATCAGAAGCCAGAACAGCAAGAGGGATTGCTGTGCAGTGAAAGCAGCAATCCCTCTTGCTGTTTTGGCTTCTGGGATAGCTGCGCAGCCTGCATTCGCTCCATAAGACGCACACACATTTCCCCTTACTTTTTAGGAGGGAAAAAGTGAGTCTTATAGAGCAAGAGGTATCTTCAGTTGAATTCCTGAAAGGTTTTTTGAGGGTGGGGGACAAGGCTGGTGCATGTGTTCCCAGACCTCTTAGGGATGGGCCGATTTGTCAGTTTCTCCCCTCCCCCAGTTTCTCATTTTTCCAACCTTACAATCAATTCTTCCCATTTCCACATCAGTTTGTGAGGTGTTTTGTTTTAAAGAAGTCCTCATGTAAATTCATCAGCTAACTTTAGCACAGATTTATTCTAACATTTTTCCATGCAATCTTGCCCAAGTCACACATTTTTTTGCAAAGCAGTTTCCCCAAATATAATACATATTTGCAGATATGTTATTTTCACTAAATGTGATTTATTTGCACAATTTACACTGGTGTATGCATCTTAGTACACATTACTTGGCTGGAGGACTGCACAGCAAAATTCTGAGGGGAGGCAAATTTCAAAGGGCGTTTTGTGTTTTGTTTTGCATCTTCTTTCAAAATTTGTGAATTCGGTATCTGAAGAAGTGTACATGCACATGAAGGCTCATACCAGTAACTAACTTAGTTGGTCTGTAAGATGCGACTGGAAGGATTTTTTTAAAAATTAGAGATGTATGCCTTCAAATGCAAACAGAATCACATGTCTACTCTATCCCTAGGGCCCCTGAAGCATTTGAGCCCTCCTGTGTTATCAATGCCTGGAGAGGGCCTGCTTCTTTGGTTCCTTCCCTCTGAAACTGCATGTTTCTAAACCGGAGGTTCTCAACCTTTTTGAGTCCATGGCTCCCTTGACCAACTGCATTCTTTCTGCTGCACACCTGTGGGGCTCAGGAACCCAGTTGTGTCACCCCTTGCCTGCAGAGCCGGCAGCCCCTCACCCTTTTTCAAACACCCTCCCTTGTGGAGTGTTCCCTCAGCCTCCTCTCCTCTCCCCTCTCTTTCAGAGTCCTGGTCTCTGAGCTTCCCACCCCGCCTTCCAGCCCCAAAGAACTGTGCCTCCTCACACTGCCCCACGGGGGCCTGGGATTTGTCTGTCTATTCCTGACAGCAAGGGCTGGTGGACTGGCTCCCTGGGCTCCCTTGTCTGCTTGCTTGCTTACTCTGAGGCCCCCCTCAGCTCCTGGTAGCCAGTACCCCTTAGCCAGCCCCAGAGGCTCCATTCGCCTGGGGAGATTGTAGCCAGGGCTGCTGCAGTAAACAGCTGTGCAAGCCTTTGGCAGGCAGAGATGTGAGAGGGCATCGGAGGAGGGAGGGAAGGAAAGAGGGACAGAGGCCAGTGTTGCCCATGGCATCCCTGACCATCATTCAAGGCACCCCAGGGTGCTACAGCGCACTGGTTAAAAACCACTGCTCTACACAGCTCCCACACAGTTAAAGTGCCGTTCGTTCCCTACTACATTACAGTGGACGCTCGGGTTGCGAACGTGATCCATGTGGGAGGCACGTTGGCAACCCGCAGCGTTCGCAACCAGCAGCTCCGCGTCTGCACATGCGCAGGTCATGATTCAGCACTTCTGCGCATGCGCAAAGCGCAATTTAGTGCTTCTGCGCATGCGCCAAAACCTGGAAGTATCCTGTTCGGGTACTTCTGGGTTTGGTGCAGTGCGAAACCCGAAAACACGCAACTTGAAGAGTCTGTAACCCGAGGTATGACTGTATCAGTATTGACACTTTTGCTGTACAGCTTCTCATGCCAGATCTTGCCAGCAGTGGTACAAGAAAAAGGAAGGAAGGAAGACTTGCAGCTCAGAGGCAGAGTAACTATGCTAAATGTGCAAAGTCCCAGATTCATTCCCTGGCATTTGCTATTAAAAGGATATCAGATAAAAGGGCTGTGAAAGGCCCCCACCTGCCTTTCAGAATAGACAGCAATTGGCAGAGTAGACAGCAATAGTCTGATCTGACAGAAGGCAATTTTCAACGCACATGTTGTACTCTAATTATTCATAGCAATGGATGGATAAAGCTAATTCCAGATTGTAACAGTTTTGCACGTGCTCATTCATAAGTCTGTGTCATTCTGTTTCTGCATTACTTTGTGATTTTTTAAAATAAAAAAGCACAGAAATTATATTTAAATACACGTTTTCTCGCAAAAATATGCATTTGCAAATATATATTTTCTCTCATGTTATGCATTTCTAGCTGTAATTTATCCCAAAATGCAGATTTTTAAAATAAAAAAGGGGACAGTTTTTGAGCAGATATCTGTCACGATATCTGGAGGAATGTAGTGCACTCCTTAGTCCTGGAGCCGCAGATCAGGTTGGTCCGTCTAGGAATTTGCAAAGAATGAATTCCTCAAGAATTCCTGAAGCACAGATTCCGTAATTACACATATTTGCTTGCGCAATGATGACACAATTGTTTGCTTTCAAGGAAGCCTGAAATGTTGATGTTTACATGCATAATTCCAGGGTTCATAAATCTCATAAAGAGCTCAGTTTAATGGCTAGAATTAGCTCCTCTGGAATAATGGAAACAGTTCGATTAAAATAATACACTGACGATCTTTTTCCTGTACTACAGGGAACAACACACATTCCAACCTTGCCTTTCTTTCCAAAATGCCAGGCTTATTTTTTGTGTATCGCTGGGCCTTCTGCATTGGGCTGATATTAGAAACAGGAAATGCTCTTCTGCTAGGAACAGGAAATATTGGCAGTCACATGGAAATGGTATCTCTTTTGGAGCACAGTGATAGATTTTAATCTATCAGAAGTCCTTGTTTAAAACTGTATTATGTGGCAGACAGTGCCGTCGTTTGTTTTCACTGGCACCCAAACCCCATGATCTCTAGCCTACGAGTTTTAGCATAGAAAGGAATAAGGACTGGCCTTATACAGCCTTGCAAATAACACTCAAAAGTTACTAGCCTGGTAAGAGGCTGGTAGGCTACATTTCCATGTTCTTGGGATTTCTTAAAGGACCGCGCCCCTGCACACCTTTTCTTCAGTAATTCAAGCACACTGGGCTTAACATATACAAAGGCCACATGTAGACATCACACAATGAGCTTGTTGTTGTTGTTGTTTAGTCGTTTAGTCGTATCCGACTCTTCGTGACCCCGTGGACCAGAGCACACCAGGCACTCCTGTCTTCCACTGCCTCCCGCAGTTTGGTCAAACTCATGCTGGTAGCTTTGAGAACACTGTCCAACCATCTCGTCCTCTGTCGTCCCCTTCTCCTTGTGCCCTCCATCTTTGCCAACATCAGGGTCTTTTCCAGGGAGTCTTCTCTTCTCATGAGGTGGCCAAAGTATTGGAGCCTCAGCTTCAGGATCTGTCCTTCCAGGGGACATTCAGGGCTGATTTCCTTCAGAATGGAGAGGTTTGATCTTCTTGCAGTCCATGTTGTTCACAATGAGCATAGCACACCCCAATCATATAGCATGGTTTAACTGTAGAAAGATGATCTCAGGGTTCCTTCCAATTCTACAATTCCATGAATCTGAATTAAACAAGTATGAGGAACCTGTGGAACTCCAGACACCGTTGGACGGGAACTCCCATCAGTGTGGCCAATGGTCAGGGATGATGGGAGCTGTAGTCCATCAGCTGTTGTTCATCACAGGCAGAAACTTCATCACACCTTGTCCCCAATGTTTGGTCCCATCTGCACCATACATTTAAAGCACTCTTATACCACTTCAACATTAATGGCATCCCCCAAATAATCCTGGGAACCCCAGCTTCTTAAGGGTGCTGGAAGTTGTTATGAGACTCCTCAAAATGCTATAGTTCCTGGCACCTTTAACAATGCACACTTCCCAGGTTTTTGGGGAGAAAGCCATGGCAAACCGGAGGCCTTCTGCATATACCTATTGGGCTATGGCCTTCCCTGATGGGTTGAATTTCATACAGACGCTGCTTCCTTGTTTGAGGGAATCCACTCTAAGCAGGTCAAATGGTGCTTTTAAAAGTAATGTGAGGCTCATGCCTTATTGTCTGTGTTTCATGTTAACAATGAAGGCATTACCAAAAACCAACCAAGTTAAATGGTGCGGAGACAGTATCCATTGAACCGCATCAAGAGCAAAGCAGAGTTACTATTTGCCTGGGAGAGAATAGCTGTTCTTGCAATGTTGCCCCAGCGTTCTACTGAATGCCTGTTGACAGATTGGGAAATCCTGTCGTTGAATCAGAAAGCTGTAGAGTTGGAAGGGACCCGGAGGATCATCTAGTCCAACCAACCCTCTGCAAGGCAGGAATGAATACGCAGCTGTCCTATGTGGGGATCGAACCTGCAACCTTGCTGTTATTAGCACCATGTTCTAACTGAAATAAAAAAATTAAGGTAATATAATATAATATAATATAATATAATATAATATAATATAATAATGTTCATAAACGTACCATTTTGAACATATATCTTATATCTATCCCACTTTTCCATAATTTCCCCCCATAAATCTTTTCCAGGCTAAACATACCCAATTCCTTCAACTGTTCCTCATCAGGCTTGCTTTTGAATGGCTTTAAAAGAGGAATGGGCGAATTCAAGGAGGAGAGGACTACCAATGGCTACTTAGCCAGGTGGCTATGTTCTACTTTCACTGTTGCTTCTGAATACTAGTTGCAGAAAACCCAGGAATGGACACTCAGGTCCTGCTTGCAGGGTTTCAATGGACACTTGGTTGGCAACTGTGATAGCAAGATGCTGAAATAGATGAGCAAGGCTCTTCTTATTTTCTCGCAGCCTGTAAGGCAGTTGTCAAGGACTTATATATCCACAATTCCTGAACTGCATGAAACTGTGTGAACTATAAGTTGCTCTACCCTGCCCTGAATGCTAATTCCAATCACCGGGCCTTAATATATTTCACCGTATCATCCCCTGATCGCTGGACTTGATTATGGTGATTAACAGCAAACCTGGCCAAAGATAACTAAAGGCACACTGACATCATAGCTGGGAATGAAAACTGACCTAACAAGATGATGAATACTATAACTTAAAAATATTCCCTATCACCAGGGCCCAGAAGAATATCCCCAAAGAGAACTTTTGCCAGCACTCTTTCCAGACTGGGGAAAAATATATATATACCCTTGATGTATTTTGCATGAAAAACAGTTGTACTGCAGACTGGAATGCAGCCATCTTCAGCGAACTGCTTTTAAGTAGTGGCTGAGATCATCTTTAACACACTTGCCCCAAATAAGATTTATATAAGCCTCCCATCCACAGGGCTGAGTTTACTTTAGGAAAGTGCTATACCAAAAACAGTAAAAGAAAAGAAAAGAGGTAAACACAGACAGATCAAAGGAAGCTGGCTTACTCTCTGTATCAACTACCAAACCTGCACTAACATACAGCTGAATGGGAATGCCAGGATAAATAGGGCTTGTGGAGAATGAAAGAGTCAAGCTCACATGATTCCCTCCCACGGCAGCCTACGATAAAATCAAGTAAAATTAAGGAGGGAATGAGACATTCTGCAGAGAATCTGGTTCTCTGCAGAACAGCTGAAAAGCAGAGTGGGGAGGGCATGATTTGAAGCAGAGAAGCAGTGAGCGGAATGGGGTGCTTAACCCTTCCCCACCCACCACTTTCTCCCTGCAAAACCCTGCCCCGCCGCAGCTAAGTTTCTGGACATGCTGTTTTGCAGGGAAATCCTAGAGTTGAAGGGGTCCCTGAAGGCCATAGAGTCTAGCCCACTGCTTGATACACAGAATTCCAACCCAGAGCATTCCAAAGAGAAGACCTCCAGCAAGGGAGATCCTACCACTGCAAGGTTGCTTCCATGGGTGAACTGCTCTTCCATTAAACATTGGGGTGTCTCCTAATGTTCAACCAAAATTACCCTTCTTGAAATGGCTTTAGATCCAGTCCACTGGTGGAGGAAGGGAGTGTAGTTGGTGCGGCCTACCCCAGAGGGGGGTGACATCGCTGCACCGCCCCCTGGGCCGATAGCTGCAGGCGGCACCCCCCGGGCTGCTCACCACTTGCTGTGGGTGGTGCCCCCACGGCAGCTAGCCCCACCCCATGGCAGCTAGCCCCTCCCCCAGGTGCACAACATGTGCACCGCTCCAGGGGCCGGAGCAGATAGCTCAGCCCCTGATCCAGACCTGCCTTGGCAGGAAGCAGGTAAGAAGTCTTTGCCCTCTTCTATGGTGGCGCTGTGGGTTAAACCACAGAGCCTAGGACTTGCCGATCAGAAGGTCGGCGGTTTGAATCCCCACGACGGCGTGAGCTCCCATTGCTCGGTCCCTGCTCCTGCCAACCTAGCAGTTCGAAAGCACGTCAAAGTGCAAGTAGATAAATAGGTACCGCTCCAGCGGGAAGGTAAACGGTGTTTCCGTGCGCTGCTCTGGTTCGCCAGAAGCGGCTTAGTCATGCTGGCCACATGACCCGGAAGCTGTACGCCGGCTCCCTCGGCCAATAAAGTGACATGAGCGCCACAACCCCAGAGTCGGCCACGACTGGACCTAATGGTCAGGGGTCCCTTTACCTTTACTTGGACTACTACAACGCACTCTACGTGGGGCTACCTTTGAAGGTGACCCGGAAACTGCAATTAATCCAGAATGCGGCAGCTAGGCTGGTGACTGGGAGTGGCCGCCGGGACCACATAACACCGGTTCTGAGAGATCTGCATTGGCTACCAGTACATTTCCGAGCACAATTCTAAGTGTTGGTGTTGACCTTTAAAGCCCTAAACGGCCTTGGTCCTGTATACCTGAAGGAGTATCTCCACCCCCATCGTTCAGCCCAGACTCTGAGACCCCGCGCCAAGGGCCTTCTGGCGGTTCCATCATTGCGAGAAGTAAGGTTACAGGAAACGAGATAGAGGGCCTTCTCGGGAGTGGCGCCCACCCTGTGGAACACCCTCCCTTCAGATGTGAAGGAAATAAGTAGCTATCCTATCTTTAAAAGACATCTGAAGGCATCCCTGTTCAGGGAAGTTTTTAACATTTAACGCTGTATTGTTTTTAATACTTGATTGGGAGCCGCCCAGAGTGACTGGGGAAACTCATGCCAGATGGGCGGGGTATAAATTATTATTATTATTATTATTATTATTATTATTATTATTATTATTAACCTATGTAGCAACCCTTTGGGTATTTGAAGAGGGTTTAGCCTGTTCTTTCTCAGCCTTCTCCAAACTGAAGATCCTCAGTTGCTTCCACCTTTCCTTATAGGACTTGCTTTCCAGATTATTAACCATATTTGTTCTGCTCTGGCAATGAGGCAGCAGGGAGAAGGGGACACAGGAGGAAAGTGGCAGGCAGGGGAAGGGTTATGCATCGCCACCTGCCTGCAGCTTCTTGACTTAAAACTGTACCTGCCTACCAACTCTTGGCAGCTGTTTGGCAAAGATCCACCAAGGTTCCCTTCTGTTACACTCAACCATTCCTGCCCCACCCATCAAAATAGAACCACCAGAATGACAAGCTGGGGGAGGGAGCCAGACATCGCATTGGGAGCCGCCCATAACCACAAAATCTCGGTCTTCTAAATCCTTGGAGAGATGAGAGCTTGGAAAGCCTCCCCAAGGTGGGTATTCCATAAAAAAGTGCCACAGTGGTGAAAGCTCTGCTCATATTAGCTGTGATCAGGGCCGTTTTTACCAGGAGGTGCAAGGCGTGTAGGGCACCCGGGCGTTTAATTCTGGGGGGTGCCCGGCGCCTGCCGCTGAAGTCGCCTAAGCTCTTAACTATCTACCCGTTACGAAATAATAAATCATTTTGACCAAGCTAGAAAAGCAAAATGTATACCTACTGTGTCACTAAAGGACTTTCGACTTTGTGCGCTCATTTACCAAAGACACGGCACACTGGCAGCGGCGCTTGTCATTCACAGCAGCGGCGCTTGTCAGACTTGGGGGCGCTGGGCGGATCTTTGCACCCCGGTAGCACATTTGCTAAAGACTCCCCTGGCTGTGATTCCTACACTGCAAGGCGGTTGGACCAGATGACCCCCAGAACCCTTCCAATTATGGAAATCCACTTGCCTTCAGGAATGAACAGAATCCTCTCCTGTGGACCCCAGGTGGAGATTTTTGCCTACAGGGCTGCAGCCTTCAGGGTTCCAGACCCATCCATCTTGAATAGCTCAGTCAGTAGAACATGAGACTTTCGGTCTCATGGTCATGGGTTTGAATCCTATTTTGGGCCAAAGTTTCCTGCATTGCAGGACCAGATGACTCTCGTGTTCCCTTCCAACCTTACAATTCTGTGGTCTACGATTTCTTTTAAAAGGAGTGTTTTCTACGGCCCTGGCACAGCTTTGCTTGATCAGAGCACCAATACCAGACTTCCGCCTTGTGCCAGGGCCCTGCTGGCCAGATCCTGACAGTCTGCTAGCTGCCTGCTCAGCTAGAGAGGGTAAAACACAGGTTTGGTCAACTGACTGGAAAGGAGACTCCAGGGGAGCTTGCAGCCAGTGGTGGAGCTTCACGCATGTCCTGGGGGCATGGTGTGCCACCTGCAGGGGTGTGGCATGCGTCCTGGGGGCATGGCGTGCCTCCCACAAGGGCATGACACCCAGCGTGGGCAGGGGGGTGGCAGTGATGGGACCCCACTGAGATCACGCTGCCGCGGGCGGTGTGCTCCCCCCGCACTCCCCTTCCTCCGCCAGTGCTTGCAGCTTCAGAGCTGAGCCAGATAGGATTCCACCAGCTGGCTGAGCAACACCAATTGTGAGCTGTGGCTGCCCCAGAACCGGGGGGGGGGGACTTTCTCAACTTGGGGGCCACATTGCCTCCCTGGCAAGCTTCCAGGGGCCACATGCCAGTGGTGGACAGGGCCAGAGGCAAAAGCAGGGTGGGGTGCCAGGTGTGACTCTTACCTTTGTACAGAAGGCTACATTTCAGAGGTTTCCACCCACAGCCCTCTTGCATCTCTCCATCCATCGTCCATGCAAGCAAGAGGGATTTCAAGCACACATCCTGGTCAAAGGCAGTCAAGGAGGACATGGAGCACAGCAGCTGAGAGGCTCAGAGCAGAGAGCCAAGAGCAAACCTTGGTTTCCGTGGGGAGAAGAAGCACATCTAGATCCCAGGTTTGGATCCCCCACCAACGCAGCCTTTTCTGTGTTGTAAATCCTACCCTATCTTTGCATGCAACTTGCTCAGGGCAGACCCATATTTGAAGACCCAAATCTGAGGACATGACAGCCAGACCAAAAGTTAACCTAACCTTTGAGGGTTGGGGAACTTTAGCAGGCTAGTTTCTGCACGCACACAAGCATGGCCCCCTCTATTCTCCATCCAAACAAGGGGCATTGGGAGAGTTCAGGGTCACATTCCAACTGCACAAAAAGATTTGGAAAGCAGAGCAGGTCCAGTGAGGGGTGTGGTCTGCGGGAGAGTTCTAAGGGCCAGACAGAGTGTTTCAGAGGGCCACATTTGGACCCTGGCCCTGAGGTTCCCCATGCCAGGACTAGCGCACCCCCAAAATCCCTTCCAACCACGAATGGAAGGATCCGCCAATTTCACTTCTCTCAGTTGCTCGTTTTTCCAGTCTTATATTCAGTATTTCACATTTCTGCAGTAATTCATGTTTTTTAAGAAGAAAAAAAATCACAAGCATCCATCAGTGTTTTTGTGTAATTTTATCGCAATACACACATTTCTGCATGTGGTTTTGACCAACGCACACATTTTTTGCAAACCTGATAGAATGCCATTTTGTATGTGGTTTTCACTGACAGTTTCAGTTTAATGCACACTTTCTCCTAACGTATGCATTTCTGTACACATCGGTTGGAAACCGGCATTGAAAAATTCAGACAGGTGCGAATTTCAGTTTCAGTTTGTGTGTTGCTTCTGAGAGTGTGCGTTTAATAATTTCGACTCTAAATGTGCACTGAACCTATCCCTGCTCCCAACTCTGCTTTTATGAACTTGCAGACTGGCCCCTGCAGCTGTCCTTTCACTAGTCATGTAAAGTGCAGAAAGGAAGAGGTTAAAATAATAGCTTCTCCTGGCGAACTCATGGCTGTAGCTCCAGCTGTACAGGAGCAGGCCGGGCTGGGTTTGTCTGGCCTGCCATTCCTACATGGAAACCAGAAGTTGTTGTTTCATGCTCTGATGGAATCTGCAATACTGATAGGCACCTGGAAGCCCTGGGGTCAAATCTGGCTTCCAAAGGCTTTGAAACCTCCCAAGCTGGCTCAGAGCAGAGCCTTCAATCCTGCGTTTCACCCCCTTCTGTTAAACAAATATACACCTCAGCCAATATACAAATATATAGCCAAATATACAACTCCCCTTGAGCCGAGCAAAATGACTCTCTTCCTCCAGTACAAACAGCGACAGAACTCTACAAGAGTCCTCTAGTTATTTAATCTTAAGTATCTCTAAGCCACCTTTCCAGGCCAAAAAGCCCTCTTAAAGTGGCTTACATAAAACTATTCAGCTATAAAACATACACAAGCACAATCTCAACCAAAGGCCCATAATTTGAAACAGTAGCTAGGGAAGTCCAGCCAAGAGACCTGTAATATTACAATTGAGAACACACTTGAAACCAGCTGCAGGAGAGCCCCTGGGATAAGTCAAAACTCGTCCAAGTGATTCGCCAGAAGACAAGGCGGCTAAAAGCAACAATTGCTGCAAAGCCCACTTAAAATCCAGAACTGAAGGGCCAACTGTTCGCCCACTGGGAAGGACTCCCACAGATGAGAGACCACCACCGAGAAGGCCCTATCTCTAGCATTTGCAAATTCTGGAAGTTATATCTGTTTGTTTCTTTTTATCTTGCGTTTATAGAAAAGTATTCAGGGGAACGTGCAAAAAGAAAAACGAAGCACTGAAATCAAAACATGCTTTAGGCAGTAAATCCACAACGCACCAAAAGGTACAAACACCCGCCTTACTGACTTTGGGGACAGACCAGAGAGGAGGGACTTTGTAAGTCTGCAGTTCTAAGTACATTTACTAGGGAATGCATCCCAGTTAACTCACTTGTGAGCCTACATGTGTAGGATGAGGCCACACAAATCTTTAATTTTGAATGGACCAACCCCAGAAATCTAACATTTCTTTTGCACGTATTTTTCATAGCCCCCCCTTTCTTTTTAAAATGGGGCCTGCAAGGAGATGCAATGGTCATTTAATTTCCCTACAGACTGATGCAGAGAACAGAAGCACAGAATAGAAGCCAACCAAACCTGATCTTATAGAAATAACAGAAATGTAGAGTTGGAAGGGACCCTGTGGACCATCTAGTCCAACTGCCTGCAATGCAGGGATACGCAGCTATCCCATACGGAGATCGAACCTGCAACCTTGGCATGATCAGCACCAGACTCTAACCAACTGAGCTATCCAGGCTTCTAAGCCTATGGCACCCAGTATTCCCAGGCAGGGTCCCATCCACGTACTGACCAGGCTTGACCCTGCTTAGCTTCTGAGACTGGACAAGATCGGGCATGTTCAGGGCAGGAGGAAACCTTTGGGGAGTCCGTGCTTGTGGCAACTCTATAAGGGAAGGCTGCAATGTTACCCCCTCCCGTTGAAAGCTTGCTGGGTGCGTAGGGAAGGCTTGGTTGTTGTAAGGAACTGTACAGGCAGCATGTCCTTGTGGAAGGACCCAAAGCTCAGTGGGAGCACTTTGCTCGAAGGAAGTCCGGAGTTCGAGTCCTGCCATCTCCAGGTAGGGCAGGGAACGATGGTTGTCTGAAACTCTACTACTACTGCCACTCAGTGTAAAACAGCCCTAAACTGACTCGCTGCAAGGCAGCAGTGTTCTAGATACAGAGGGACACGCCTTCCTCTCCCACATCAGAAGTGCAGTGCCTGTTTTGCCTTCCACGCATGGTCTCAAAAGGCAGTGGTCAGAATGGCTGAATGGCAACTACTCATTTGCATGGTGTAACTTGTAGACCCGGCTGAGCAAGTGGGTGGGGCTAAGTCTCCAGCAGGCCCCTCACCCCCAGCCATTGAGAAGCAAGACCACTCCTGCTCATTCTCAAATATTTTAGGGTGTATGTGTGCTGGCTGTGCCTATTTGCTCTGGGCATATGGAGACTAGGGATCAAAGGATTCGCCAGTTCCCATCCTCTCATTTTCCCAAATCTTAAATTTGGTTCTCCGCATATGTGCTGCAATTTGCAATCCTCCCCACCCCCTCCACCAATCACCTTGCAAATTATCCAGCATTTTAGTTTGACTTTCTCCTGATATATGCAACTTTGTCTACTTTTGTTTTACAAGCAATTTCTCCTAATATAATCCATTTTTGTATGCTGCTTCCAGCAATGCATTCCTATTTAGGCACACTTTCCTTAAATATATGCATTTTTTGCAAACCTTATTTGGTTGGAGAACTGCCTCAGAAAATTAAGATAAATGCAGATTTTGAAGGTGCTTTGGTTCTCACTGTTTTGAATTTTGATAGATTCACCTTTATATGTAAAAACTGAACCAAAGGCATTGGAGCTCAACTTCCACACTGAGCCAGTATGCTCTCCTGATACACACAAGTCTTTACTGCCAGCATACAACCCTGTGAACACGCCCCTGGAAGAAGTTGATGGGACTCTGCTTCTGAATCTAACATGCACAGGTTTGAGCAGAAAACTTTTAACTGCATACTTACTGATACAGATCTCATTCACCTGTAAGAGTTGTCTCTTATCTCTGAACTCATAAAGCAATCTGTTGAGTCATCACTGTTTGCTATACTTTTGATCAAAAGCCCCTCACCTCAAAGTTACCCAAAAGCCCAATTCCAAAACCTCTGAGGTGTTCATTTCTGGGTTTTTTTTACTTCTGCAACACAGCAAGACTTGATGGTGGGCGCACAACATACTCTCCGCACCTTTTCCTCATCACATCCCTGGAGCACTGTCCAGCTTGACATGCAATCTTTACGCTCTCTCTTTAGATCGCAGGGCATGCAGACAGTGAACCATCCCCGAACCAAAAAGCTCATGTCTGGGTTTGCAGTCTGGTGCTGCAAGCCCACATACCCCAACAAAACAGGAGGAAGAAGGTGGGAAGAAAAAAGACTTACCAAAACAGAGGAACAAAAGTTCTCAGAAATGGCTCTGTAGTTCAAATAGATAAAGCGTGCAAGTGCGGGATCAGCTCCTCCAAGCAGCCCTCTGCAAAGTGAGGCACGCAGAACTTCAGCAAAACAAACGGGTTGTTGCTGTTGCTGAATCTCAGAAGTCAGGCTGAGCAGGGAGTTCCTCCCATCAGGTTAGGAAGATAGCTGCCTCGTAGTCTCCGCCAGGAGTCCTCCTGGCCTGCCCCACTCCAAGCTCAGTGGTGCAGTTGCAGCTCAGGCAGCCTGTGATATCCAGCTCCGACCCCCCTACTCCACCCCTACAGGAAGGCAACAGCTGGACTGCTTCATTCAGGGCTGGAGCAACTCTCCATGCCTTTTGCCGAGTCTGTGACTCACCCTCAGGCATGGAGGGAGAAGACTGGGGCGGGTGGATTTCAATACGGACTCTGTCTCTAAGCCTACATTTGCAAGCACCAATGTGGATCCAGGGGTGGAGAAAGAGAGAGAGAGAGAGAGAGAGAGAGCGCGCGCAGAAGTTTCCCTGTGGCTGCAAATGCATTGGGAACGAGAGCGCACATAACAAAACATCTCTCTTCCTGAGATTCATTTCCAATCTGGCCTCAGGGCAATGAGTCACGGTGCTCACCAAACACACACACGTAGCCAAGAACACACACAAGCACACAGGCAAGGGCCATAGTTAAATATCTTGCCACCGATGGCGTCCTTTAGACATCCTTTTTCAGGCTGATCCAGCAAATTTATTGCAACCCTGCTATTTTAGCACCAGTGGACTCAGGATACAGGATCGCTGCCTAATCACACAGTCTCTTGCCAGATTTGCATACCTGTTGTGGCCACGTGTGCAGGTGTGTGTATGTGCGTGTATGAGTCATCACCACATTGCCTGGCGCTATGCAAGGATCACACACCTGCGGGCCTGCGATGGTGGAGCGCCCAAGTTTTTGGGGTGTGGCCGCGTGGGATCAGCATATAGATTGGCAATATGTGTCTTTCAGACTTTCCTTACCATCACACTACTGGGGCCAGGACAGTACAAAAACACACATTCTAGCTGGGATCCAGCTCAGCCATGATGAAATCCTGTTGAAGCCACTGGGACAGGTTCACTAGTTGTTGTTGATAGCACCTGTAAATTGAGCTATGATCCTATGCACACCTAAACTAAGATGCGGCTGGCGCTGTAGTCTAAATCACTGAACCTCTTCGGCTTGCCGATCAGAAGGTCGGCGGTTCGAATCCCTGTGACGGGGTGAGCTCCCGTTGCTCTGCCCCAACCTAGCAGTTCAAAAGCACGCCCGTGCAAGTAGATAAATGGGTACCACTGTGACAGGAAGGTAAATGGCGTTTCCGTGCACTCTGGTTTCCATCACAGTGTTCTGTTGCACCAGAAGCGGTTTAGTCATGCTGGCCACATGACCAAGAAAGCTGTCTGTCAACAAACGCCAGCTCCCTCAGCCTGAAAGCAAGATGACTGCTGCAACCCCATACAGTCATTCCTCGGGTTAAGGTTGCTTCGGGTTAAATCTTTTCAGGTTGCATCCTGCGGTGACCCGGAAGTAATGGAACGGGTTACTTCTGGGTTTTGCCGCTCATGCATGCACAGACGCTCAGAATGATGTCATGCATCTGCACAGAAGTGGCGAATCGCGACCCATGCAAGCGCAGACGTGGGTTGCGTTCTGCTCATGATGCGAACAGGGCTCCGGAACGGATCCTGTTTGCACCCAGAGGTACCACTGTAGTTGCTTTTGACTGGACTTAACTATCCAGGGCCTTTACCTTTACCTTTTAACCTAAGAGTATGCCCCACTGGCCACATGACCCAGAAGCTGTACGCCGGCTCCCTCGGCCAATAAATTGAGATGAGTGCCACAACCCTAGAGTCGGTCACGACTGAACCTAATCCTCAGGGGTCCCTTTACCTTTACCTTTACGCCTCACTGATCTCAATGGGACATTGAGCAGAGATGGGAAGGATTGCACCGTGAGCAGGATTGTGCGAAGATCCTACCCTGATGGGCGGGTCTTCTGTAATGTTGGTTAATCCCCCTTTTAAGCCTGTCTAATAACAGCTTCCCACCAATCGTATGCGTGTGTTTTTTTCTGAAGCAAGGCCCATTATGCTAATTCCTCTTGTTGCACAATGGGGCAGTGTGTCTGGCTGTTAACCAGAAGGTTGGTGGTTCGAGCTCACCCAGGGAAAGCTCCCTTCCAATTCTATGATTCTATGGTGAATGGGGCTAACTCCTAGGAAACTATGCAAGGGATTGCCTTAATTCTGTGCCTCCTGCAGTTTTTTAACACTTTGAGGACTTAAAAACCTACGGCTGTGGAATATTCATGTTCAATTAACACTGGGAGCCGGCAGCCAGGCATATGCATTCGCTTGGAATATTATTGCAAGTCTAGGTCAGGGTGTGTTGGTTCTGCATCCAAGATACTCATAAGCGAGAAATGTTGCTTAGCATTTGGTAGAAAACTGGTTTGTTCAAGTTTCGTTCCGGCCCTCCTTCAGTGATTCCCCCTTTGGGGAAGTGCAGCGGGTGGGGGGGAAGAAACAGGAGATCAACTCCTTTGATAAAATGCCAGAACAAACGTCAGGATCATCATCTCAAAGGAAGCACAGTGGCTCAGCCTTTTTGTCCCACCCGAAGCTCAGATTGGAACCAGAGCAAATATTGCTGAACACACACTAGAAATGCAAGAGTTTGGTGCGATCTACCAGCATGTTATGACAGCAGAGCAAAAGGCCGCAAGATACGAGAGCAAGTATATGCACATGCATGCTGCTCGTTTGTGGCAAAATATGGCATGATTCCCCGGAATTCTAGGATTTAAATCCCAAACCTGCTTACATTTGGCTTTGCTGAATACTTCAGGCGAATCGTAGAACTGTAGATTGGAAGGGACCACAAGGGTCATCCAGTCCAGCCCCCTGCAATGCAGGAATCTTTTGCTCAATGTCGGGCTCAAACCCACAACCCTGAGATTAAGCGTCCCATGCTCTACCAACTGAGCTATCATGTTGAGCTTCTCCATGGACAGAAATCAATGAGCCACAAACCACAGTCAAATGTTGGTTCTGTTGATGCCGAGTTCTACTTTAAGGAACACCTCATGGAAAGGAGTTGGTTCCCCCCTTCTTCTTTACCACTTCCAACAGAATTTGGGGAGGATTACCTGAGTGCATACAGCCCTGTCATCTAAAAAAATTGAGCACACTTAAAATTAGAACAGAGACATCACCTTACCAACAAAGGTCCGTATAGTAAAAGCTATGGTTTTCCCAGTAGTGATGCATGGAAGTGAGAGCTGGACCATAAAGAAGACTGATTGCCGAAGAATTGATGCTTTTGAATTATGATGCTGGAGGAGACTCTTGAGAGTCCCATGGACTGCAAGAAGATCAAACCTATCCCTTCTTAAGGAAATCAGCCCTGAGTGCTTACTGGAAGGACAGATCAAGAAGCTGAGGCTCCAAGACTTTGGCCACCTCATGAGAAGAGAAGACTCCCTGGAAAAGACCCTGATGTTGGGAAAGATGGAGGGCACAAGGAGAAGGGGACGACAGAGGACGAGATGGTTAGATAGTGTTCTCGAAGCTACCAGCATGAGTTTGACCAAACTGCAGGAGGCAGTGGAAGACAGAAGTGCCTGACGTGCTCTGGTCCATGAGGTCACGAAGAGTCGGACACGACTAAACGATTAAACAACAACAAACAAAATTAGCACACTTTTCTTTTTTCTATTCAAAGCAGTGAATAGTCTGTAAACTACTAGAATCATAATGCTTAAACATCTCCCTAAAGCAAACATCATCTTAGCCATCTTCAGATATCTCAAGGCTATCCCATGGAAGAGGGAACAAAGTTGCCTTCTCCTGCTCTGGAGGGTAGGACTCGAACCCATGGCTTCAAGTTACAAGGAAGGAGATTCCAAATAAATTTCAGGAATAACTTTCTGATAGGAAGAGCTCCTCTACAGTGGAATGGAGGTGGGAGACTCTCTTTCCTTGACAGAGGTTGAATCTGTCCTTATAGAGAAGTTGCTCCCTTTTCTGAACCAGTTCCAAGTCTACAATATCAAGAGATAACCCAAGTGCTGTGGGACTTGTGATAAGAATTTTAAGGTCTTAGATATATAATAAATGTTCACAAATGCACCAACCAATCACGTACATAGATCAGCACAGGAAGATCAACCTGAAACCATTTTTTATTCCCAAACTGACCAAATGTTTCTCTGCAAGGAGGGAGGGGGGGGTCAGGGAGCTGGTGAGGGAACCTTCCCATTGTCTCAGGAATTGAGTAATCAGCATTTCAATGGGTGACAGAATATCAAGAAAGGCAATCAGATAAGGCATTATCAGATAACCTGGCAGACAGGAAAAACAACATTCATATTTCTGTTTTAGACCACCCACCTTTTCTGTGTGGTAAGTTTGTGGTGATAAAATGATAGATAAAAGTTTGTGATAAAAGTTTGGCCTCTGTTATTTTCTCCTACCAAGAGGGAACCTACGTAATGACTCTATATGGGCTCTTGGATACCCCATAAGGGAAAAAGGGCAGATTTTTGTTTACAACAGAAGACACCCAAGGGTCATCTAGTCCAACCCCCCTGCAATGCAGGAATCTCAGCTAAAGCATCCACGGCAGATGGCCATCCATAGATGCTTCTTCCTTGCTTGGATGGAGGAGAGAGAGAAGGGCGTGGGGAGGTGTAGGTGTCTGTTTGGAGAAACTAGCCTGCTGCACGAAACTTATAATTACGGCTCTGCCCACTTTGGCCTCTGGGTGCAGCCGTCACTGTCATGTGACTCTCAGAAGGTTTTCCAGAAGAGAATGTGGCCCCTGGGATGAAAAAGACTCCCCCTCCCCTCCGAATGAAAAGGTCTGGTGCAGCCACCATCAAAACGGAAAAGGGGCCTGCTGGAATGAATGGAGGACCAGGCGGATCCATCTCGTTCCAGTTCGTGCCACTTTTGCATGTGTTCGTCATTAAGGCTGTTCCATTTCATTTCCAAATCAGCGAGCGTTTTCATGAAGGAACAGCATGGAAGTTCTTGTTGAAACACACGCAGTGTGAGAAGCTGGTCCCACGGCTGCCTTTAAGAGCCGCTCCAAGCAGCTAGGAAGCCTGGCTTGTGTGCGCGCATTCGGAGTTTGACATTGGAATGGTCTCCCTCGGGAACCTTCGTTGGAGGTTTTTACGCGGAGATTGGATGGCCAGCTGTCATGGAGTCCTGCATTGCAGGGGGCTGGACCCTCAAGCTTCCTTGAAACTCTACAATTCTGTGACACTGCATTGTGAAATGATGCAGTTCAACAATATATAACAATATATAATTTGTTGTTGTTGTTGCTGTTGTCATTACAACTTTTGTTCTGACATTCTCAGACCATTTGAAGTGTCTCTATTTTCCAGCGACAGTCCCAGATTTACAGAAGACATCCCAGTTTCTGATTTGATCCTGGAATGCTTCTTGGGAGAAAAGCAATGACAAACCTAGACAGCATCTTAAAAAGCAGAGACATCACCTTGCCAACAAAGGTCCGTATAGTTAAAGCTATGGTTTTCCCAGTAGTGATGGATGGAAGTGAGAGCTGGACCATAAAGAAGGCTGATCGACGAAGAATTGATGCTTTTGAATTCTGGTGCTGGAGGAGACTCTTGAGAGTCCCGTGGACTGCAAGAAAATCAAATCTATCCATTCTTAAGGAAATCAGCCCTGAGTGCTCACTGGAAGGACAGATCCTGAAGCTGAGGCTCCAAGACTTTGGCCACCTCATGAGAAGAGAAGACTCCCTGGAAAAGACCCTGATGCTGGGAAAGATGGAGGACGAGATGGCTGGACAGTGTTCCCGAAGCTACGAACATGAGTTTGACCAAACTGCAGGAGGCAGTGGAAGATAGGAGTGCCTGGCATGCTCTGGTCCATGGGGTCACGAAGAGTCGGACACAACTAAACAACTAAACAACAACAACAAATACATTTCAGAGCAATGTTTGCTGCGAGTTTCTGCAAATTGGGTGCCTGCAGGTTTATTACTGTTTTGCTTCTCTCCTATCTGCCAGGATACCTGATAATGCCTTATCTGATTGCGTTTTCTGGGTAGCCTGGCCATTCCTTTGAGATGGTAAATGCTTTAGTTCCTGAATCTCTTAGGCATATTCATAGTTTGCTCAGCTTAACAGATACTTGCCAGACTGTATTTGAAAAGGGATGTGTAAGCCCCTACAGTCCAAAGGCAATGGGAGAGCTTTTCCCATTTCCTCCCTCCTTGAGGAGAAATATTTGAGGTCAATTTGGGAGAGTCAAAATGGCTTCAGGATTGTTCTCCTGTACTATTTCAGACCCGCGATTTATATATTTATGCATGTGTTTGCCTGGTACATTTATGAATGTTTATTTTATATCTTAGACCTTATAATTCTCATAACATTACTCATCCCACCCAGCCTTCATTTTGGAAATTCGGATGCAGTCCTTCCAGGTTTGCCACCGGCTATTATACATTCCAGGGCACTTGGCAACCTGCAATGAAAACTTGTTTGCCTCGCCTTTGCATATGCAGAGCTGAGCGCCCTGGGTTCCACAGCAGTGGAGGCAAAGTCAATGTGGAGCCAGAGTAATCCAGAGTAATTGAAGTACTATTTAAGATTCCACCTTCAGGAGGCAGGGCGGGATATAAATTCAATAAATAAAAACAAAAACTAGAAACAAGGCGGCATTGGCAGAGACATAGGCCCTGCTCACAACACAGGAAATGGTAAGGTGCTTGACACCACTTAATCAAAATTTGGAATCAAGGTGAAACATTGCAGCAGGAATGTTTGCTGACAACCCTCTGAAGCCAAATAATACACTATACAGTGGTACCTCAGGTTACATACGCTTCAGGTTACATACGCTTCAGGTTACATACGCTTCAGGTTTGTGGTAGGAATTTTATGGTCTTAGATATATGGCAATGTTCATAACCACACGTACATAGATCAGCACAGGAAGGCCAACCTGGAACCATTTTGATTCCTAAACTGAGCAAATGTTTTCTCTGTAAGGACAAACTGGAAAAGCCTCCCCATTGTCTTTTCCTTCACAAATCCTGTCTTAAGGGTATGTCTCTGTTTGAATAGGGTGTGAGCTTGTGACCTGGCCCAGGAACTAAGTATTTATCATTACAAAAGACTGGGCAGGCTACCCAGGAAATCCAATCAAGTAACCTGCCAGACAGGAGATAAACAAGGACAAGAGATAAACAACATTTAAATTTCTGTTTAGACCGCCTATTAGACCGCCTTTTCTGTGATGTAGGTATGATGTATCTGAGGGGTGGTCTTAGGTTACACCCCTTCTGTGATGTATGTATGATGTTTCTGGGGGTTGTCTTGATCTACAGGGTGGCAATTTCAAAAGTCTTTATAAGGCCTTGCACACCATTTTTCTGGGTCCTCCTTTCCTGCGTGTGAGGGGAGCACCCTTTTGCAACAGATCAATAAAGATCAAGCTTACTAGCTGCTTTGCTTCTCAATATTCTCTGGTTGGCCTCTGTTATTTCCCCCTACCAATAGGGAACCTATGTAATGACTCTATATGGGCTCCTGGATACCCCATAAGGGAAGAGGGCATTTTTTTATTTACAACAGGTTACAGACTCCGCTAACCCAGAAATAGTGCCTTGGGTTAAGAACTTTGCTTCAGGATGAGAACAGAAATCATGCTCCGGCGGCACAGTGGCAGCAGGAGGCCCCATTAGCTAAAGTGTTGCTTCAGGTTAAGAACAGTTTCAGGTTAAGTACGGATCTCTGGAACAAATTAAGTACTTAACCTGAGGTACCACTGTACATCAAAAGAAGAATTATACTGCTCAGCAGTCATGGCTTCCTCCAAAGGATCCTGAAAACTGTAGTTGATTGTGGGTGCTGAGAATGGTTTGGAGGCCCCGATTCACCAGCTATACAGTGGTCCCTCGGGTTACAGACACTTCGGGTTACAGACGCTTCAGGTTACACACTCTGCTAACCCAGAAATAGTACTTTGGGTTAAGAACTTTGCTTCAGGATGAGAACAGAAAGCGTGCGGCGGCAGCGGGAGGCACCATTAGCTAAAGTGACAAACTGGAACGTGTCCAGAGGAGGGCAACCAAAATGGTCAAAGGCCTGGAAACGATGCCTTATGAGGAACGGCTAAGGGGGCTGGGCATGTTTAGCCTGGAGAAGAGGAGGTTAAGGGGTGATATGATAGCCATGTTCAAATATATAAAAGGATGTCACCTAGAGGAGGGAGAAAGGTTGTTTTCTGCTGCTCCAGAGAAGCGGACACGGAGCAATGGTTCCAAACTACAAGAAAGAAGATTCCACCTAAACATTAGGAAGAACTTCCTGACAGTAAGAGCTGTTCGACAGTGGAATTTGCTGCCAAGGAGTGTGGTGGAGTCTCCTTCTTTGGAGGTCTTTAAGCAGAGGTTTGACAACCATATGTCAGGAGTGCTCTGATGGTGTTTCCTGCTTGGCAGGGGGTTGGACTCGATGGCCCTTGTGGTCTCTTCCAACTCTATGATTCTATGATTCTATGAAAGTGGTCCCTCAGGTTAAGAATGGACCTCCGGAACGAATTAAGTTCTTAACCTGAGGTACCATTGTAATTACCAGAGTTTCCTCAGAAGAGGGACTGATTGTTAAACCACTATGAGGGAGTAAGGGGGGGGGGTGTCTCCTAACCGTTCTCAGCATCTTTAACAAACTACATTTCCCAGGAATCCCTGGGGGAAGCCATGAGTGTTAAAAATGGAATGATGCTACTTTAGAACCGTAGTGCAGATGTGGCCTAAGTTTGAGAAGCATTAGTTTCGGGATAAAGACAGGAGACCTAGGAAGTTGCTGTGTTATGGCAGTTAAGCTCTTTGTTCACTCTGTCTGGCAGCGGTTATGAGGTCTTTCTGCTAGCACTTCCTCTAAGGCAGCCCACCTCAACCTGCTGCCCTCTGGAAGTTTTGGATTGTGTGATAGGAATTTTGAGGTCTTAGATATATGTTAAATGTTCATAAGTGTACCAACCAAGCACGTACATAGATCAGCACAGGACTAAACAACAACAAGATATGAATAGGGTGTGAGGCTGTGACCTGGCTCAGGAACTAAGTATTTATCTTTACAAAAGACTGGCCAGGCTCCCCAGGAAATCCAATCAAGTGACCATTAAACAGGTAACCTGGCAGACAGGAGGTAAACAAACCACTCAGATTTCTGCTGTAAACCGCCCTTTCTGTGATGTAGGTATGATGTATCTGGGGGTGGTGGTCTTGAGCTACACCCCTTCTGTGATGTATGTTTCTGGGGGTGCTCTTGATCTACAGGGTGGCAATTTCAAAAGTCTATATAAGGGCTTGGACACCATTGTTCTGGGTTCCTCCTCCCTCCTGCGTGTGGTGAGTGAGGACCCTGTTGCAACAGATCAATAAAGATCAGGCTTATGAGCTGCTTTGCTTCTCAATATTCTCTGGTTGGCCTCTGTTATTTTCTCCTACCAATAGGGAACCTACATAAGGACTCTATATGGGCTCTTGGATACCCCATAAGGGAAAAAGGGCAGGTTTTTGTTTACAACAATTGCAACTCCCATCAGCCATAGCCAGTATGGCTGTGCTGGTTTGGGCTGATGGGAGTTGTAGTCCAAAACATCTGGAAAACACCGGGAAATGCTGCTTTAATGTGAAAATGCCAGTGACTGAACCTGGGAGGAATGACCCCTCGCTTTTGCCCCCAATCTCTCAGCTCACACCCATACTGTACATTTAAAGCACATTCAACACACATTTAAAGAACATGGCAGCCCCCAAAGGAATCTTGGCAACTGCAGATTTCTGAGGATACTGGGAATTGTAGTTCTGGAAACTACAGTTCCCAGGATTCTTTTGGGGGGGGGCATGTGCTTGTGGGTTGAATGTGCTTTAAATGTGTGGTGTGGATGTGGAGACGGTCATTTGAGGAAGCACAGAGATGGTGGCAAATGTGTGTGTCCGAAAAGAATGTCCTGGGAGCTACCAATTGCTGTCTCCCTGGACCGATTTGTCAGAGAGGTACTCATGCTTCCCGATTATTGCTTTGAGAGCAGAGAAGCCCGATTTAAAATCAAGTGGTGTTTCAACTCGCAGAGCCAACAGAAACGGCTCTTTCAACAAATCACTTTGTTAATCTAATCAAGGACACATGTGGGCCGAACGTTGGTTAGTTGGCAGAATTCCTCCCTTTATGAGAACGACATTAAAAGAACTTGACAGCTTGTTGCATGCAAAGCTGGGAAACCTTATATCGCTCAGTATTTATATAGTACCAGCAGAATGAAATAAAGCAAAAGGAAATACTTCTGGCTCGGGGAGATTGCAATCGAATTTAGATAGTGGGGAGGTGCGGGGGGCTTATGAGAAATGATTGTGAGCAAATGCAGTTATGCATAATTTAGCTTTAGTTCAGTTGCCAGAGGAGGAGGAGGAGGAGAGGTTAGATTCAGGGACGTAAGAAGGAGATAGTTTTCTTTTCTGCCCTGTATTTTCGCACACAGTCCTGTTTCCCTTCTGCTGCAGTTTCCCTTCTGCCCAGAACTACTGCCTTCTGCTATTTGTTTCACTGGCTGCTGCAGCAGTTGTGTAATTACGTTATTCTACCCCATTCATTAAAAGGGGGGGGGGAACCAGTGTGAATGGGGGGGATATAATAGATTACCCATCATTGGCAGATTGAAAGTAACACCGATGACAGATACCAATCATATTCACTGGGCTGATTTCCATTCTGGACATAGGAAGAATAAGGGAATGTTGGCAATTTCTGCTCCCATTTCCATTTTGTCTGAATTGCCCCACATCCCCAGCAAAGACTTCCTGGCAGAGGGGAGTTGTGGGATGTGGCATCACATGCAGCCAGCCACTTTCACATTGCCCCAAGAGAGGAAACGCATCACCACAACAAATGGACTAATATTGGCATACAATTTGCCTATGCCAATTTTATATGCATACATGCAGATTTAGAAATGATTACTGTAATTCTGGAATAGCCAATGTGGTGCCTTCCAGGTGTTTTTCCTGAAATCAGCCTCGGTCAGTGTGGCTGCAACAATTCCCAAAAGATCCATGGGAAAAGATGGTTTAATCACTCTGGGAATTGTAGCTTAGTGACGGGAATAGTTCTCAGCCCATTAACAAACTACAGTTCCCAGGATTCCATGGGGGGGGGGGAGAAAAACGACATTTAAAGTGGTATCTAAAGCTAAAGTTAAATGATCCCTAGAGGGTCAAGTCCAGTCAAAGGTGACTATGGGGTGTGGAGCTCATCTCGCTTCAGGCTGAGGGAGCTGGTGTTTGTCCACAGACAGCTTTTTGGGTCATGTGGCCAGCAAGACTAAACTCGGAAGCCAGAGCCCACGGAAGCGCCGTTTACCTTCCCGCCACAGCGGTACCTATTTATCTATATTGCACTGGTGTGGTTTCAGAGCCATCTTACCCATAGGCGCTAGGGGTGCGGGGCACCCAGGTGCCAGGCTCTCAGGGGCACCAGGCTGAGAGTCTGGGGCCCAAGAGTTGAGTCCAGGAAAGAGCCCGTCCGTCAGTCAGAGCACCGCAGTAGGCTCTTCTGCTGCGGGTGGTTCTGTGCCACGAGTTTGGGTGCTGACTGAGCCAGCGAGATGCTGAGGCAGCCGGCTGGCTCCGCCCTCCTGCATGCCTGGGACTGGGCAACCTGGGGGGGTGCCGGGCAGATCTTTGCATCCCGGCACGCTGCATATGCTTAAGACAGCCCTGTGTGCTTTCAAACTATATTGCACTGGTGTGCTTTTGAACTGCTAGGTTGGCAGGAGCTGGGACAGAGCAACAGGAGCTCACCCCGTTGCAGGGATTTGAACCACCAACCTTCCGATCAGCAAGCCCAAGAGACTCAGTGGTTTAGACCACAGCACCACCCACATCCCTAAAGTTGTATGATACAGCTTTAAATGCACCGTGCAGCACATGGCGCCTCTGACGCACAGTGAATAGAATCATAGAATCATAGTCCTAATATCCCTTCTGAATATTCAGAATAGTCTGAAGCAAAGTGTTCTCTGCCAGGACTTCTTTGCGGACTTGAGTGTCTTCACTGCTTGCACATGGCGTGGTAGGCTGGTTGTGATATAGGAAGGAATATACAAGCATCTTAATGTGCTCCTTTCCTTATGCTGCAATCCTATGCATGTTTGCATGGGAGTAAATCCCACTGAATGCAATGGGACTTACTTCTGAATAAACATGACAATTCAGTGTCTTTTTGTCTGTTGGCACAAACTATGATTGATGAAGGAGGACCCACATTTTGTGTGGGTGTGGACACGATCCTCTTGGGCGGTGAAACAACATTGCCCATTGTTCTTTTCGGGGCCCCAGGAAGGATTTAACATAATGGAGCCATAATGATTGTTTGTAACCATTAAGCTGTGCATGAAGCAAGCCACGTCGCCTACCCTGTGCAGCAATGGTGTTTCTTGGGTGCTGGATGAAGGACTTATATCCCAAGAGGTTAAAAACTCCTGCTGGAAAATGTTCTGCTGCACAATGACTGGAAAAAGCTACCTGGCTTTAGCCACAGTAACCGGGGACATCTTACCCATAGAGGCTAGTGGCGCTGGTGCCAGGGCACAAAGTTCTGGAGGGCGCCAGGGAAGAGGCGGAGGGTGGATGCGGTGCCTCCCAGTGTCAGCTCGCTGCCCTCACCCGCCTCTGCCATGCCATGCCGAAGCAGTGCCACGCCTGGAGCCTCTACCTGCCATGGCTACCATGGCATGAAGCGGCCAGCTGAGCCGGGAGCTGCTGTGTCTACCCTCCCCTCTTCCCTGCCCTCCAGCCACTGCCCACCTCCTCCAGCCCTGCAAAGCTGGGGGTGTCGCTGGCAGCACCGTCCTCCCCAAAAAGGTTGGCAACTCTGGGGAAATGGGGGGGGGTGGAGGGATCTTTGCACCATGGCGCCGGATATGCTTAAGATGGCCATGACAGGTAACCACAGCACTTTCTGATCAGATGCATAGAAGCACATTCAGAGGTACCATGATTCTACAGTGGTACCTCGGGATGCAAATGGGATCCGTTCCGGAGCCCCGTTCACATCCCAAAGCGAACGTAACCCATGTCCGCACGTCTGCATGTGCGCGGGTCACATTTCGGTGCTTCTGCACATGCGCGCGATGTCATTTTGATGGTCTGCGCATGCATGCACGGCGAAACCCAGAAGTAACGTGCTCCGTTACTTCTGGGTCACCGCAGAGCGCAACCTGAAAATGCTTAACCCGAAGCATATTCATCCCGAGGTATGACTGTATCTTCTTCCACCCATATATGTCAAAGCGATGCACAAAACATAATTGGGAAAAAACCACCCCACCTCCCCCAAACACTTAAAAACAGCACAAAAAACCCCCACAATATGAATTTAGAATGAATACAAGGTAGAAAACTATGGCAGAGACCTGTTGGAACACAAAGGTCTTCATTTGTTTCTGCAAAGTATGGAGAGCAGGTGCTTGTTGTATCATGGCAGGAATGTTGTTCCACAGAACAGGGGCAGCCACACTGAAAGCCCTGCTCCAAATTGTTGTGGATCAGGCTTCTGGGAACTCTGGAATTTGCTAGAAGCTTCCTTGGCTATATAATTTGCTAGAAGCTTCCTTGGCTATATAAGGAATTAGGGGCCACCTGAACCCTTATGTCCCAGCTCAATCACTGAGATCTACTGCAGGAGTGTCATTGGATGTCTCCTGAGTTGGTGAAATAGAGCCTTTAGTGTCATAGAGTCATAGAATTGTATAGCTGGAAGGGACCATGAGGGTCATTTAGTCCAACCCCCTGCGAGGCAGGAATTTTGCCCAACATGGGGCTCGAACCCACAACCCTGCAGTTAAGAATCTCATGCTCTACCGACTGAGCTATTAAGAATCTCATAAATCCAGTCCTGTGGAAAGCTCTGCCAACAGAGACTGAGCACCCACCTTCTTGTTTTAGCCTTAAAATCCCTGCTGAAAACTTTTTCTATTTCACCAGCCTCACTCAGGAAATTAAGAAAACACCTTTCCATAAAACTTAATGGATGGTCTCTTAAATAGTTACAGGATTTTGTTATACGTAGATATTACTGAGAACTGATTTGTTATTTTGTATCATAGAGCAGTATATAAATATTCTGATGAATAAAATAAGGCAATCACCGCCTTAGTATGTCACTGGCGGCATGCCACCCAGACTATGAGTGGGCAGCGAACAACAGCAGAGGACTTTATGCCCTCTTGTGGACTTCCTGAAGACACCTGCTTTGGGAAGCAGAATGCCAGACTAGATGGGGCTTTGGGCTGACCCACCAGGGATGCCCAGAGATGCAAGGTGTCTGCATTTCATTTACTGCAGGAAATTAATGAGTAGAACCACAAGATGGGGGAGATCCCAAAGGTCTTCTTCTCCAACCTCATGTCAATGCAGAAAATAAATTGCCAGCGTAGGTAACAGTCAGTCTCGCTTCCCAAAGAACACTCAGAATTGTAGGCCTAGGAGGGCAATAGGGGGTCTCCTAGCAACTCTCAACACCCCAAAGAAACTATATTTCCCAGGCTTTGGGGGGGGGGCATGACGGTTAAAGAATGCTGTAAGTTATGGTGTGGGTGTGCCCTGCTCTCAGGCCAGTGCTCCAACTTTAATCTATACTCATTTTTCAGCAGCTGAATATCTGGCCCAATTTGCTCCTCTGCTGATAAGCACTTCTCATTGTTACGTAAACTATATTTTACGACTGACCGCGTCACAGGGATATGGATTCGGTGTCCATGTTTGGTTCACCTAGTCCCTTAAACTGAAACTAGTGCATATGCCAAAAGCATGGCGGTCACACCCACCTTGAAATGTTACATCATCCCATTTGAACACAGTAGCTCTCTACAATATAATTAGGCTGCTCACCAGGTATGTCCCTCAAGTGGTCAAAAAGAGGAATGAAACAGTGAGAGAAGTCAGACAAAACACAAATTCTGCACTGAGTTAACTCAAATTCTGCAACTTCAAATTCCGCGACGTACACAAATTCATACCTGGATTTCGACTCATTCCACAGTTTTAACTTTTGCATGACTTTGTTAAATTTGTGGACAGCAGTAAGGAGCAAAAGAAAAGAATAAAGTTCCACCTTTTTTAAGCACGAGGAAGTTTACCCAGTAAGTCCTTTGCTATGGAGGTTCGCCAAACTTTGCTCAAGATATATCTACCCACGTATAACCATAAGGCAGCCATTATAGAGCTTTCCAGATGTTGATAGACTCCAACCAGCCAGTATTCTGAGGCATTCTGCCTCCAACAGTGGAAGTAAGAACATAGTCACTGTGTTAAGTATAGTAATTTAATTCCTGAAATTGTAAGTGCTTGTGTGCATTACTATGTGTTTAAATCTGACTGCTTTTGGTAGCTGAATTCTAGAAAGTTCTCTAGTAATTCTCCTGTGATTGGCTAACGTTGGTCACATGGGAGGTATCCAGTGAAGGACAGACTCCATTTTGTGTGTGGCAAGATGACTATGTTTTAGAATCCACTGTGAACACTGCTAAGTTGAATAGAGTGTTGGAGCACTTGGAAGAAAGAGAGCAAAACTGCAGGAGAAGGTGAAAGTGGGAATCTCACAGGAGCTGCTAGGCATAACCTAGCAGGGATTAACAGGGATACAGAAGGCTGAAAGTGCTGAGCTCTGGAAAGCAAGGAAAATACAGTTGTTTGGAAGTTAGAAGAAGAAAGCCCATGCTTGGAGAAGCATGTGACTTTAAATATTATGTTTTAATTCATCTATAAGTATCTGCATGTAAAGTTTTTCAATGTGAAAGTCTGGACATTGGTTTAATTTTCAAAGAAGAGTATCAGTTATATGCGTGATTTGAGCTTCTTAGCTGTGTTTTTGCCCCTCTGACATCGGCGCGATGCTGTTAGCAAATTGAGCCACCGAGATTCACCCCCCACCAGTGGCAATGCATGCTCTCGTGTTGCTCTCATAGTCTTGGAAACTTTACTCCATCTCCACTCCCTGAAGCTGGCTCCTCTCCAAAGTGACATGACTGCAAATCCTGATTTTCCCCACCCCTATTAATCAAGAGCATTTTGATCTACCAGCTCGTTACAGAAACAATGTCACAGGATCACAAGCAAGAGATCACTCCTCTCGGCCTCCACCTTCTCCTTCTTGTGTTTCAGCAGAAAGAACAAGAACGCTGGCTGTCATCACCCAGCAGTTACGTAATAGCTTTCTGTTTATCACCAGATAATGCAAGCTGGAAAGTATGCAAATAGTATCTGTGAACCAGCGGGAAGAACAGGCATTCAAATCAGTTACAGATCACGCTCTACCTTTCTCGGTTAAAAATGCACCCTGACTTGAATGGAAGTGCGTAGTTTGATGCTGGGTTGGGGGACTCTGTGTCCTTCCTGATGTTGCTGGACTCCAGCTCCCATCAGCCCCAGCCAGCATGATCAAGGGTCAGTGATGATGGGATCTGTAGTCCAACAACATCTGGAGTGCCATGCTTCCCCCATCCCTCATCTATAGTGGAGACAAGGAAGGGTTCTTCAGCTTATAAAGACCCACTTTATTTAGAAATAATGCAAAGGTTGTGCCAGAGCTTGGGAAGGGGGGAAATCCGGATACCAGTTTACTGGAGTCCTCTGGGATCAAACCCAAATAAGTGACAGTCTCGAAAAAAAGGGGTGGCACTCAACTGTCATGTCCCATCAGTGTGAGCATCCCCACTTGTGTAATTGTGATTGTGCAATCCCCGTTGGACACCCTTTGCACATCCTCAGAACCTCCCAAATCTGGGTCTGGAAACCAAGCCTTATGAGGAATGGTTGAAGGAATTGGGTATGTTTAGAGCGTTAAAATCGAGATGTGGAAATATGGAAGTAACGATGAAAGGCAGGATTGAGATTTGGAGATATGCTTCAAGGTCCAGACTATGGGAAGCCCCGAAAATTAATAATTATAATTTGGAATATCATTTTATTTTATTTTTTATTTTTATTGGATTATGATTTGATATGTTAATTGGAGGTTTTTTATTGGAAAATTAATAAAAATGATTTAACAAAAAAGAAGAAGAAGGAATTGGGTATGTTTAGCCTAGAAAAGAGGTGACTGATATGACAGGCATCTTGAAATATCTGAAGAGGGAACAAGCTTGTTTTCTCCTTTTCTGGAGGGTTGAACTCGAACCAGCGGCTTCAAGTTACAAGAAAGGAGTGTCTGGCTAAACATCAGGAAAAACTTTCTGACGGTAAGACCCGTTCGACCCTGGAACAGTCTCCCTCGGGAGGTTGTGGACTCTTCTTCCCTGCGGTTTTAAATCAGAGAATGGATGGCTCTCTGTCATGGATGCTTTAGCTGAGATTCCTGCATTGCAAGGGGTCGGACTAGATGACCCTGGGGAGTCCCATCCAACTCTACAATTCTACGATTCTATAAAATCTGTTGCAGAGGATTGGGAGAGCATTCAGAATAGATTAAGGTAAAGGGTCCCCTGACCATTAGGTCCAGTCGTGGCTGACTCTGGGGTTGCGGCGCTCATCTTGCTTTACTGGCCGAGGGAGCCGGCGTACAGCTTCCGGGTCATGTGGCCAGCATGACTAAGCCACTTCTGGCAAACCAGAGCAGTGTACAGAAACGCCGTTTACCTTCCCGCCGGAGCGGTACCTATTTATCTACTTGCACTTTGACGTGCTTTCAAACTGCTAGGTTGGCAGGAGCAGGGACAGAGCAACGGGAGCTCACCCCGTTGCGGGGATTCGAACCGCCGACCTTCTGATCGGCAAGTCCTTAGGCTCTGTGGTTTAACCCACAGCGCCACCCGCGTCCCTCAGAATAGATTAAGGGTGTGCAAAAGGAGAAGAGTAGGGAGAATGTCCTGCTGTGCAGCAGAAATCCTTGCATTGATGGAGTGAGAGACTTTGCACAACACCGACTCGCCGAGTCCATGGTTTCATCAAAAGCGCCTTGGACCAATTTGAAGCCTTTACCTAGTAGTGCCAAGGGAGGTCCTATCAGGTTATGCACTATGTGGTTTCAATAACATTTGTACATTAAATGCTACATTACTTTCTGCTGGCTCTGATCTCCTCCACACCCCATGTTTTCTCTTTCCAACATGACATTTCCCAGTTGATGCTCCCTTTTACTGGAAGCCCCTCCCCTTTGTTGTCTTACACATGGCTACTTCTTGACTTGCTTTATATAAAAAACTCCTTCAAATGTCTCTCACTTCCCACAAATGATGCTTTTAGCACTGCCGCTTCTCTCCTTTTTAACAACCGGTCCCCCAGCCTCCTGAAGGCTGTAAACCTGAAGGTGGACCTGTCTTTTATCTTATCTCAGTACACTGCCTGGCTATTTTAGGCACTTAAAATATTTATTATTAATAATAATACAGCTTAGCTCTCATACAGAGCATTTTAAGTCCTCGGAGTGCTTCACATACTCCCAGGAACCATAGCAAGAGCTCTCTGAAGCTGGGTCTAAACAGGTTTGCCGGTCAGAATGCAAATCCTGGTAGGATTTTATGAGCTTCTCTGCGTTTTGTTTGTGTGCAAAAATGTGCACAAAAATATGTATTTTACATAAAGGATTATATGGGCCTTGCTAAATGAACGTGCAAATTTGTTTTGAAAACTCTTATCTATGTTTTGATCATCTGATTATATCATGGTTTTTAAGGTCTTATTCTTTGGTAGATTTACAAAAGGAAACACAGTAAGAAATATATTTTAGAAGAGGCAAGATTAGATGCGGAAAACTCAAGATTTACCCACACTGGAAGAATGGCAGATGCAACTGATAGACTATATGGAACTGGCTGAGATGACTGGCAGAATCCGAGACCTGGGAGAAGAGACGGTGGAAGAAGATTGGAAGAAATTCAAGACTTATTTACAAAAATATTGTAAATTGTATGAATGTTAAGAAGGATGCTAGAGTAAAAACAACTTGGCACCATTAAGCTAGATGAAGAGAAATATGAAGATAAGTTAAATTTAAGAAAAGATAAAGTTTTGGAAATTTTAGGTTATATTTAAACTTTTAAGATCTGAATAAAGGATATCTAAATTAGAGATACAACACTGGAAAATTAGATAATAAGAATAGAAACAAGGGGATAAATTTGCTGGATAAAAATTTATAGTCAGGAATGCAGGAGCGGGAGATGTGAGGGAGTCCAAGAAGTTAAGAAAATTATGCTAAGAGATGTGTTATATTGTATTGTTTTTTTGGTATTGTAATTAAAATAAAAATTGTTAATAAATATTTTTTTAAAAAAAGATTAGATGCAAATGCACAAAGCATTTTTTAAAAAATCAAAAATCAAGACTCCTTGCACAAAGCATTTTTTTATAGAAACAAATGCACAAAGTGCTCTACAGTGGTACCTCGAAATACATAAGCTTCAGGTTACATATGCTTCAGGTTAGAGACTTCGCCAACCCAGAAATAGTACCTCGGGTTAAGAACTTTGCTTCAGGATGAGAACAGAAATCATGCAGCGGCACTGCAGTGGCAGCAGGAGGCCCCATTAGCTAAAGTGGTGCTTCAGGTTAAGAACAGTTTCAGGTTAAGATCGGACCTCTGGAACGAATTAAGTACGTAACCAGAAGTACCACTGTACTCTGCTACCCCTTTTTTTCAGCCCAGGGGGGCCCTTCCCTCTGCCTGTACCTCAGAGCTCGCATGTCACACGGGGGCTGAGCCTTGGTGGCTAAGGGAGGCCAGTGGCAGTGGCCCTGGAGAGAACCTGGAGAGGCAACAGGAAGGTCCCTCGCAGCCACTGCTACTCAGGAGAAGTGCTGGCTCATTGTCCTGGCGGGAGAAATAAGGGCATTCTGGGAACAAATTGAGAAGCCAGGATGGCTTTTCTAATTCCAGGACTGTCCCTGGAAAATAGGGGCACTTGGATGGTATGCATGTTGTCAACCCTAAGAAACACAAACACCGGGGACCGTTTGTGTATTTGGCAACCTGGTGTGATAGGAATTTTATGGTCTTAGATATATGGTAATGTTCATAAGTGTACCAACCAAGCACATACATAGATCAGCACAGGAAGACCAACCTGGAAGCATTTTGATTCCTAAACTGAGCAAATGTTTTCTCTGTAAGGTCAAAGTGGGAAACCTCCCCATTCCCTCTTTCCTCACAAATCCTGTCTTAAGGGTATGTCTGTGTTTGAATAGGGTGTGAGCCTGTGACCTGGCCCAGGAACTAAGTATTTATCATTACAAAAGACTGGCCAGGCTCTCCAGGCAATCGAGTCAAGTAACCTGCCAGACAGGAGATAAACAACATTCAAATTTCTGTTTTAGACCGCCTTTTCTGTGATGTAGGTATGATGCATTTGAGGGGGTGGTCTTGATCTACAGGGTGGCAATTTCAAAAGTCTTGATAAGGCTTTGCGTGCCATTGTTCTGGGTTCCCCCTCCTCTCCTGCGGGTAAGGGGAGCACCCTGTTGCAACAGATCAATAAAGATCAAGCTTACTAGCTGCTTTGCTTCTCAATATTCTTTGGTTGGCCTCTGTTATTCTCTCCTACCAATAGGGAACCTATGTGTCAGGGAACTGCCATCGGAGCCAGAGGGAGAGGGAAGGCTCCAGAGGGATTCCGGAGAGCGTCCTGGGATAGGGAGAAGCAGCCCATCTTCTGGGGAAAGAAATCAGCATAGCACCAGTGGAGAAGGGGGGCAGATGGGGGAATCGGCAAGGCAGTCCCATGACTCCTCGCCGGGGACCAGTGGGGAGAGCACGGGTCCTCCGCTGCCCACACCCTCCTTGCACAGAAGGCTTCCGCGCAAGGAGAGTAGGCGGAGACTAGGCGTCAAAGAGCTTCTTTGCTGGAAGAAGTTCAAGAAACGCCCACTGACGGATTCTGCCAGCGATTGAGACAGCCACAGGTGAGTGGCTGTCCGGACAGAAAGGGTTCACTCAGGCAACCCAGCCAGGTGTGGCGCCGATTTACGCATGAGCAACCCCTAGAACCATTTCACTATGTAAGGACTCTACATGGGCTCTTGGATACCCCATAAGGGAAAAAGGCAATTTTTGTTTACAACACTGGGTATCACAAAAAGATGGAAAATATTCAGAGAAAATTCTCAAAAGTACTCTTTCTTTTTCTAAGAAAAATCTCAACAGTGCAAGTCGTGTGCCCAGAACTCTTGCTGCAAGTTACCTTTGCAGAACTGCCAGTTTTGCTGCCCATCAGAATGGGATAAATATGACATTATCTCCCATACTCACATGTGGGTTCAGCTCCAGGCCAGAGTGTATTTAAAAAAGAGCTGGATAAAGGAAACCAACCAGTTCGCTGCCAGATTCTGTTCCCTACCTGTCCTCTAGCTTAATCCTCATCCAGAGAGCACATCTGCAGTGCTGCTCACACCCCACTGCCAAAGCCTGTTTAAACGACTTTATTAAAAAAGAAAAAGAAAAAGTTTGGAAATCTTCCCAGATTGTACAGCTTGTCTGCCATCCCTTCTGATTTATATTATAGGGGATGTGAAGGTGACTGGCCATTGGTTGTTTTGCATTAAGGCTGGAGACAGATTACATTTTTTTTAATCAAAGCTTAAGGTAGGATGCTGTGTCCTGCAGCTCAAGCCAACATGCGCAGACCTGCCACCAAATGTCCTCTCTACCAATTCCCAGTTTTCCTGACAAGCAGGTGGGTGGTGCACGCTGCCTCCTCCTCTCAGCCCTGCCCAGCTTGTCACAGTCATGCTTTGCACTTTGAGGAGAGCATGTCTGCAAAGTGTTAGGGGACCACACACAAGATACTGAGCGGCTCTGATCCTTCACGCCGGCTGTTGACTTTGAGCACGGTTGCAACCCTGGAAAGGCGACATACAAATAAAACGAGGAGGACGACAATTTCAAGAGTCTGCATTTCCTTTCTTATAGGTGAACTCCTTCAATGGAAGGCCTATCACTCACAAGTCAACTGAGGCTGCACGCACACTAACCACTTTGCAGCACAAAAATGTAGTTTTTCTCAGCCTGGAATCATTCGTGCTCATCTTCAACACGCTTCTTTCATAGAATCATACAAGTTGGAAGGGTGCCTTAGGGTCATCAAGTCCAACCCCCTATGATGCAGGAATGTCAACGAAAGCACCCATATAATAATAATAATAATAATTTATTATTTATACCCCGCCCATCTGGCTGGGTTTCCCCAGCCACTCTGGGCGGCTTCCAACCGAATATTAAAAACAATACAGCGTCAGACATTAAAAACTTCCCTAAACAGGGCTGCCTTCAGTTGTCTTTTAAAGTAAAATAGTTGTTCTTCTCTTTGACATCTGCTGGGAGGGCATTCCACAGGGTGGGTGCCACTACTAAGAAGGTCCTCTGCCTGGTTCCCTGCAACCTCACTTCTCACAGGGAGGGAACCACCAGAAGGCCCTCAGCGCTGGATCTCAGTGTCCGGGCAGAATGATGGGGGTGGAGACACTCCTTCAGGTATACTGGGCTGAGGCCGTTTAAGGCTTGAAAGGTCAGCACCAACACTTTGAATTGTGCTCGGAAACGTACTGGGAGCCATTCAATCTAGTTTGAATATAGATCCTGCCATCCACAGGGATGGATGCAGTTACTTGGTGCACATTGGAAAAACTTCTCCCTTATTAGGTTATCCATGCTTTTCCCTCCCTGCAGATGCCTCAGGTAAATGTTGGTGGGACCATCTGTATCAGTGGCGTAGCTTCATGCTCCGGCATTGGGGGGTGCTGGTGGGCAGAGAGCAGGTGGGGTGGGCCTGGCGCTCGTCCTGGGGGCAGGGCGCCCAGCTCTGGTGGGGGGGGGCAGCCGTGACAGCACCCCACTGGGATCGCGCTGCTGGGGCGATGCGCACCTCCCGCACTCCTCTTCCTCCGCCAGTGATCTGTATCTGTTTTCATCTGCTTTCAAATCGTCACACTGCGGGGCAAAGTGGAATCCATGTGCAACAAGGCTTTTATTTTCATAACGAAACCAGTTTCTCAAGCTTCCCATAAGCACTCAGGCTTGAAACTGGTGTCAGCTTCTTTCATACTCCCACAATTGGAGGGCCGTCTGCTTTGTTTTCATACTTAATTCTAGCAAGGCGCTTCCCTTTTGCTGGCATATTTGCTTCTGAATAAACACTTCGCTTTATATTGGTTGGCAAGGGTTTTGATCTCGCTTTTATTTGTTCATAATCTGGCTCTGGCAAAATATTAACTCAGGATCCAGCTTAAATGCAGCTGCTGCTCCATGCAACTTCCTCACTGGGAGCTGATTACTTTCTGGTCTAATTGAAATGTTGAGGGCCATTGACACTGAAATATACTCGGAGCCGAGAGTGGGTTTCATGCTCTTTATTCAGCTCATAGTGGTGAGGAGGAATCGAAGTTCCCCAAGAATGTCTGCTTTATATACATTATTTACACAATGGGCCCCACGTAATTGGCTATTTCCGGGATTCTCCTGTAGGCCAATCAGGGTGAGGATTCACTTCCACCAGGAGCTGGATTGGCTGGCTCCTGTGGACCAATCATACTGCTGCATTCTGGATCCTATTTTTCTAGGACCAATCAGACTGCTGCATTCTGAATCCTATTGTTCTAGGACCAATCAGACTGCTGCATTTTGGACCTTATTCAACTCAGTACATAACAGACACAATCACTCTTAAGCAGTATAAGAGTACTCCTGGATTCCAACCTATCGCTGGAGTCTCGTGCCTTCATGGATGGAAGTGCTTACGCCCATTTTAGGCTGATTTGCCAGCTACAGCTAGACTGGGATAGCCGGGCCTCAGTTGCCCATGCTCTGGTCCTGTCTGGACTACTGTAATGCACTGTATGTGGGGCTGCCCTTGAAGATAGTCTGGAGGTCACAGCTACCGCAGGATGCAGCTTCTAGGTCAATAAATGGGGCGGCCTAATGGGATTAAGTGTCAGTGGCTCTGGAAGTGCTGCATTGGCTGCCACTGAGCTGTGGGGCACTAGCACACGAAGCCCCAAACAGCTATGGACCCAATTCCGTAAAGGAGCATCTCTTCCAACACTAGCCATATTTGACCCTACAATAAGCAGGGGAGGTCCCGTCAGTGCTGCTGACATCAGTTCAATTGCCAAACAGGTTGGATTCTGTGCATGGAATTGAGGGCACCAACTTGTCCTTTGCCCCAAGACCAGGAAGCAACATTCCTGGCTTTTGTTTATCTGGGGTAACTATAGCATTGTGCAAACTCATTATTCATACGACAAACCTTTCCAAATGCTGCGTACTATTTAAAGCCGTATTGCGTTCCACGCCAGCTATGAGCATTTTTCCTTGTTCTCTCTCTCTCTCTCTTGTCGCATTTATAGCAGAAGATCTCATAGTCTGAGTCAACTTTCTTGGGCTGCATTGCTTTCTGTCTTGCGCACAGACCACACCTCGGGTCCATTCAATTTCTTGGCATGAAGCTTGGCTGCTGCTGCCCTGCAGATCCCTGCAGAGTCTCTCGTCTATATTGTGGCAAATAATTCTGTCTCTAATGGTCAGGTCCTTATCTGAGGCTGGATCTGTAGGTATCTTGCTCCTAGCCTTCTCAGGGCAGAGGGAGCACATCTGGTACAGACCAGATGTTGTTGGATTCCAGCTCCCATGTGACCCACCCAACATGTCCAATGGTCTGAGATGATGGGAATCATCAGAATCGAACATCTGGAGGAACATAATCTGCCTCCTCCATCCTGATTTAGGACTTCAAAGGTAAGAACCATCGCCTTGAACTGTGGCCAGAAAGAAACTAGGGAACCCAGAGAACTGGGGAAATACCATCACCCACTGAAATCTTCTACCCACGTACCTGGGAATAAGCCTCAATAAACGCAGAGGGAATTAGGTACTTCTGAAAAGGCATGTAAACCACCCAGAGAACTTAGTTATGCATAGGATTGCATTGTGCAGCAGGACAAACACTGCTCTGCTCTGTGCAGATCCTCTGGCAAAGTGCAGTAGACCAGGGGCAGCCAATAGCCAGATGTGAACTACAACTACCATAATCCTTGACCATTGGCTATGCTGCCTGGAGCTGATGGGAGTTGTAGTCCCAAACGTCTAGCATGCACCACATTGGCTAAAAAGGTAAAGGGACCCCTGACCATTAGGTCCAGTCGTGGCCGACTCTGGGGTTGCGGCGCTCATCTTGCTTTACTGGCCGAGGGAGCCGGTGTACAGCTTCTGGGTCATGTGGCCAGCATGACTAAGCCGCTTCTGGCAAACCAGAGCAGCGCACGGAAATGCCGTTTACCTTCCCGCCAGAGCAGTACCTATTTATCTACTTGCACTTTGACATGCTATCAAACTGCTAGGTTGGCAGGAGCAGGGACAGAGCAACGGGAGCTCACCCCTTCGCGGGGATTCGAACTGCCGACCTTCTGATCAGTAAGTCCTAGGCTCTGTGGTTTAACGCACAGCGCCACCTGCGCCCCTAATTTATTATTGATTTATTATTATTATTGAGACAGGCGATGACTTGCATAGCACATGATGCAAATATTCAGTTTAATTACTAGTCTTTGGACTTTTCCAAGTGTTCCTGATATACATTGCACTCTGTTATCATAGAACCATATAGCTGGAAGAGACCATGAGTGTCATCTAGTGCAACTGCCCAACGTGGGATTCGAACCCACAGCCCTGAGATGATGAGTCTCATGATCTGCCAACTCAGGTATCCCGAAGTACATAATTCGTTATTATGAAGTCTTTGTCTTTTAAAAAGAAGTGGCAGCTTCTCAGCTGGATCCCACCCATGTTTTACTCAGAAGGAAGTGCCATCGGGTTCAAGAGGCTTTCCTCTGAGTAAAGGTTCAAATGCGCAAAAGACTGCAGCTTATATTTGTCTCACACTTTCTCAATACCTGTAATAAGGACCCATACCAAGATTTTGGCAATAAATTTATGAATGAATTCTTTGGGTTTAAAAAAGGCAGCACTTTTCTTTCTCGCTACTAAACGACCTACTAAGAGAACACAAATACTCTTTCTGGGGCAGCTTGCAATCATTACTAAGTCATGATGCCTACTTCCCTACTGAATCATAACTCTTGGCAACCGCAATGCATCATTCCACCAAAAAGCACATCTCCTTATTTTGACCAGTTAAGTATAAAACAAGCATGTTGCTCTGCCCAAGTGATGAATAAAAAGAGCGCTTGTTGACTACAGTGCTCTGTAACACTGAGGTTTATTGCATACATTACACAATGTGCAGACAAACTTATTCACACTAAAATGGAAATGCAGATATAGGGAAGCTACAGGGAAGGCCTTGGGCTTTGAGGGGTATATCCACCTCAGGTGGCTTATTCAATGGCCTCCCTTGCCAAGCAGCCTAGCATCATTCCATCAGGAGACAAAGCAGAATCTCAGCTCCTGCTGGAACACAGTTGTTTTGGTATCACAGTGAATATGAGCTGGTTGCTAACGGGGGGTGGGGTGGGGACGACTTATGGGCTTGCTTTACCCCACATATGCCTTCTTGACCGCTTCAATCTGTGGAACAGGCATTGTTGCAAGTGCTACTTATCACCTGTCACACACTTGTTAGAAATCAAACTTTTAGTGTGGCAGCACCTATGGAACTCCTCGGCTCTTGACATCAGGCAGGCGCCTTTGCTGTATTATTTGGGCAAGCCTGTCTAGACATGTATACCGGTAATTATTTCATCTCTTTTGCCTCTTGTGTGTTTTTAGCTACTGATGATTTCAATAGTCTTTTGAATGCTTTTAAATGCCTGTTTTAAACTATTTTTTAATTGACAATTTTTTTTATTGAGAATGTTTAAGTTTTATTTTATATTTCTGTGAACTGCTTAGAGCTTTCTTCTTCAGTCAAGCCGTATTTATATTTTGCTTGATAGATAAATAAATAAATAAATGAAGGCAAGCAGGCGGGCAGGGTTTGGGATTTGATTGCATACATTTTACCTCTCAAGTGCTAAATAGTTGGAAGTATGCCAAGAGTAGCCAATGCGGTGTGATCTGGATGTTGCGGACTACATATCCCATCAGTGGACAGTGTTGATGGGATCTGTAGTCCAACAATATCTGGAGAGCTGCATGTTGGCTATCCCTGAACTATAGACTGTGAGAAGCGAAGTTACAGGGAACCAGGCAAAAGGGCCTTCTCGGTGGTGGCACCCTCCCTGTGGAACGCCCTCCCATCAGATGTCAAGGAAATAAACAACTATCTGACTTTTAGAAGAAATTTGAAGGCAGCCCTGTTTAGGAAAGTTTTAAATTTTTGATTTTATTTTTAATATTCTGTTGGAAGCCGCCCAGAGTGGCTGGGGAAACCCAGCCAGATGGGTAGGTTATCAATAATAAATTATTATTATATTATTGACTGAAAAAAGCAATGGGCCAGTCCACCCATAATAAACCTGGATTTCTCAGCATCTCTCTCAGATGAATGGATATGAAGTGATTCTACTTAGGAGCATTATGTTTGGGGTGCAAGTTTATTTTATTTTATTTAAAATCTGCTTTCTGCTTTGATTCCTCCCTAGGGAGATCAGAGCATCCTACAAGGGCAATAACCCAATAACATAATATTCACAACCCTCCTCTCACAATTTCCGCCCTCCCTTCCCTACAGGTGGGCGGGGTTTGCGGCACTGAGCGGGGGCTCACCTGGACGGGTGCCTCCCACCTGCTTGGGTTGGCCTTTGACTCGCACTCGGCCAAGGAGGTCAATGGACAGCCGGCCGGGGGTGGGGCTAAGGCCAAAGAAAAAGGCTGACCCTTTTGTCCAAGCCTCACTTGGTTTTCTCCCTTCCATGCTCACCCACCCACCCTCCCTCAAATTAATAATTTCTTGCCTCCAAATAATTTCATCCTAGGTCAGTGGTCGTCAAGTTAACAATACTTTCCCCTTACAGACTAATATTTTGCATTCCAGGTCAGCGGACGCTGCTGTGGTTGTAAGATGGTTGCTGTATTCAGAACCGGGAAGGAATTTTCCCTGCATTGGCAGGTTTCGCCTTCCCCGTAGCATTTCGCCACAACTTTGGCAGTTTTAGGCCTTGGCAAGGTATCCTTTAGTCTATCATCAAGTCGGGGGTGGGGTGCATTCATGCTCCCTTCCCATGCAGCGGCGCTTTTGCAGGGCCTGTTAAAGGGAAAAACCGGGAGTCCCTGGCCCTAGAGCGTAGGCATGTAGGTCAAACTCCTGGGACGAGGTTAGTAGAAGGGCATGCTGTGTAAGTTTGTGCTTTGCAGTCCCCCCTCACTGCACCTCATCAACCTACATATCCTCAGCCAGAGGGGCTGAGAGGGTTACCTGCCAAGGCCTGTGCCAATAAAGTTGTGGCCAATTTGAACCCATACTCTGGTCTCTTGTCTCATTCTTTGGGGGGAAAGGGTAGGCACCACAGACAGGGTTTAGCGCATGTGCCCACAATTCTAACTTGCTTGAGTGCTCTACCTTTTAGAAGTAATTTGTAACTCATCCTAAGCAATAACAGGTTTCTATCAGCAAAGCCTTGACTCCTTGGTATGCATTAGGTGCAAGAGAGGTCAATTATTAGCAAATCGCTGTGGGTTAAACCACAGAGCCTAGGACTTGCCGATCAGAAGGTTGGCGGTTTGAATCCCCGCGATGGGGTGAGCTCCCGTTGCTCGGTCCCTGCTCCTGCCAACCTAGCAGTTCGAAAGCACATCAAAGTGCAAGTAGATAAATAGGTACCACTCTGGCGGGAAGGTAAACGGCATTTCCGTGCGCTGCTCTGGTTCGCCAGAAGCGGCTTAGTCATGCTGGCCACATGACCTGGAAGCTGTACGCCGGCTCCCTCGGCCAATAAAGCGTCACGACTGGACCTAATGGTCAGGGGTCCCTTTGTCTTTACCTATCAGCAAAGCCTTGACTCCTTGCTATGCATCAGGTGCAAGAGAGGTCAATTATTAGCAAATCAGCAGCAGATCTCTTAGGTTTTCTTGGCTCCTTGGCATTGGACAAGCTGTTAATCTCTGCTTCAAAGGAAACCTACAAAAACATGGCAACTTAACTTATTGCAAGACCTTGCACCTGCTGCTCAGGCAGCCTGATCTGTAATTCAATTAAGCCACAAATGCTTGGAATTAAGATGAAGCCTCTGATCCTGCAGTCTGCAGTGAAAGATACAAAATGGATAGGACTGGTCCAAGAGGGGTCCTGCTACTAGGGAGCTATCATGACTCACACCGTTGTATTTGTGGAAAGATACACTCCACCTTTCCCATCGATCAAGATTGGCACAACTGAACCAGTGCATGTAGGAACGTTAACTCTTATTATTATTATTAATTTATCTGTCGCCTTCTATGCAATCGTCTTAAGGTGATGTACGATAAAAATAAATAAAACACAGCTAAAAAGCACAAAGCAACAAATAAATGTAAAACAAAACTAGAACCATACAAAATATGTGTGGCAAAGTTTCATTTATCCAGCTACGACAGCCCGCCAGAAGAAAAATGTTTTCAGTTGTTTCGGGAAAATGGAGGCTGTGGGTGCCTGTCATATCTTGAAATATCGATCCAACGAGCTCAGTAGTCTCTGAACTGGCTAGCGGTATCTCTCTGGGGTTTTAACCCTGGACAAGCCAAGGTTTGAACCTGGGACCGTCTCCCACTGAGCCACGGCCCTTCCCTGCAACCAGGTGAGTAAGACCCTAGCTGAGGGTTCTGGCCAGTGTAGATTGGAGGCAATGGCAGAAGCCGAACAGAAACACATTTCTGCTCAAATCACAGCACCAGGCACTGTGTAACCACATAATGGGAGGAAACAACAGGCTGTGAATTCACCATACATTTAAAACACATGACTTCCCCTCCCACAAGAATCCTGGGAACTGTAGTTCACCCAGCATAGAGCCACAATTCCCACACTTAGAGACCAGGATTTTTTGGGGGGAAGTTACGTGCTTTGATTGTGTTTGAATTGTGAGGTGTGTACATAGCTTCAGAAACATCAATGCCTACATCCAGGAAAAAAAACATAACTTCTCATGGGTACTCAGACTTTGGCTCCATTTCTGCTATACTTTTAAAGCTGTATCATACCACTTTAAACAGTCATGGCTCCTCAAGGAGAATCCTGGGAACTGTGGTTTATTATGGATGCTGAGAGTTTGTATTCCCCTCAAAGAGAGATAATTCTCAGAATGGTATAACAATCAATCCCGCTTCTCACCGGGAACTCTGGAAATTGGAGCTCCGAGAGGGGAACAGGGGTCTTATAACAACTCTCAACATCTTTAACAAGTTCCTACAGTTTCCATGACTTGGAGGGGAGGAGGGCATGGAACCATGACGGCTTAAGGTGGCATGATACCGTTTTAAAACGAATAGTGTGGGTGAGAGCTCTATAATAACCGTGGGACCCCCTAGCAGTTAAGAGGCTTCCCAAGTATAAGGCATATGTGCTCAGAAGAAATGAAACCATCACTTGTGGTGGGAGCCTCAGGAATAAATGTTCTCAGAGAGAGAAAGAGAAGCAGAGTCCCTCCTTACATCCAGAGTAAACAAGAAAAGACAGCAATACAATAGAGTTTTATGAAACACAGATGGAGTCGCTCCTATTGCACCAGAGTCAAACTATGAGCAAGGCCTTTTATCAGAGTTTGATCAAAACGTGGTGGGGTCTCTGGGGCCCCCGGATAAAGTTGCTCCAGGAGTCAAATCCAGCCCTCAGGTTGCCAAACGGCCATCCCTGTTGTAAAATGCGAAGCTGGAAAATATTATTGTTCGGATGATGCTCATCTAATCAAAATATTATCCTGGGGTCAGGGGAAAGAGCTAAAGCTCTGTTTTTCTCTTGCGGAAAAATAGCCCCCAGCTCCGTGGTGGAGTCGTAATCAGTAAAAGTTACTACTCTGCATGAGAATGAAGGGGAGATAAAGCCAGCCCCATAAATTCCAACGCATTAGGAAACAGAATTATAAGAGACTTGTAGAAAAACAACAAAAAACCAGGCATTATAACAAGCCATGTATTCAATACACACACCCTCAAGATCGCTCCACCCCACCCTCCTCAGAAAGCTTTTCACAAGTTGCAGTCTTTCAAAAGGCATGTCTTCTTGTGTGTGCACACACTTTGAATCACTAAAAGGATAACACAAGATGAGACACCAGGAAAAGATTTGATGTTCGCTTTGATCTTGCAAGAAATAAATATCTCACTTATCGGGCACTCTAATTTGATACCGACCTTCTCTGTCTATTCACTACACACTTGCAATATATCAAACACATGGCAGCCAGCCAGCCAGCCAGCCTGCCTGCCTCCCAGACAATTGCGCTGGTTTCTGAAAAGTTGCCTTTGGGATGAATCAGCCAATCGCAGTTGCCTCCCCCTTTTTCTTTCTTTTTTTTCCCTCGGAGATGCCACACTGGGTGATGGTTATCATGCAAAAATAACAAGATCTACTTTGCCTTTTGGGAGAGGGGGAACAAGTCAAGAGCCACTGTTGCTTGTTAGAAAATAAACAGGAAAATAAAACTCTAGCCTGCTCTCTGTTCGTCATGCTTTTAAACATTTCTCTCTAAACTCCACCTGCTAACCTGTTTCCACCATCATTCTTCAGCAATATTGCTCTTTATAGAAAAACACATGAAAGAATATGAAATGAAGAAGAGCGGCTTGAGGCATGCACAGAGTGCATTCTGGTCACTATTGGGCCCCTGTACCCTCCCCCCAATACTGAGGATTTAGGAGCACGGCTTCCAGACAAGACTGAATCCTGAAACCTCCTTTTAAAAAAGAAAAGAAAAAAAGCTTAAAACAATTCCACTTCCTTCCTCAAGAGGATTATGGGAACACAGTCTGAAATTATTTATGAAACTTTAAAAGCTTATGGTGTCATTACTGTAACTCTGCTGGACCTGATGCCGTGCCTGAAAATACCATTAACTTTCATCGCGATCACTCATAAACTCTTGACAGTAAGCATGAGAAATGTTGAGAACTACACATTCAAAGCGTGTGTCACATATTTTCAGTTGGAGTCAAAAGCCAGCTTTGTCTTGCGGTTCTTTTTAGAACGTGCCATGCCCATGCACAGAGCTCCAGCATCCTCACTGCTAAAGGAAGGGGTGGGGGGAGTGAAACTGAAGACATGCAGTCTGAATTTAAAAAACCTGACATATTCTGACAGGAACCACAAAAAGAGCACTTGACTTAATTGTACACATTGCAGGAGATTTCAGAGGTGACTTTGTCGCGTTGTAAGAAGGCGAAAGAAAGTTTTGCCTGTGTGAATATTTACAGGCTTGCTCTGAAACTCTGATGCATGCAGGTATCTGGTCAGAGCCACACCCTAAGAAGCTGCAGGGAGAGGAGGATATCAGAGAGGGAGGGTTCGCAGCTAGCAAAGGCATTTCAAAACAGCAGCGGCAGCAGCAGAGGCGCAGAAGGAAAGTAGAAAAAACAGTTAAGCCCACCACTGCCTGGCGATCCCGGCCAGTTTGGAAGGACTAGATGAAAGCAGTCACACATCTTGCTGTGTTGGCTTGGCTCAGCAATGTGAGAGAGAGGAGGACAGACAGAGAGGAGAGAAAGAGAGAGAAAGAGAGAGAGGAAAGCAGCCTCCTGTCTGCTGTAGGCTCAGTCCCAGCGCAGAAGATGGAAGGTTTTTGAGACGCAGGAAAAAGTGGCTTGAGGTGGGAGCAAACTGCTGGCACTCTCCGCCGGTCACCAGAGACTACTAGACGGTCCGGGTCTGCCCTGCGTTGCAATCCTGCTCCATCGCAGCAGCCTTGCAGAGCTGGTGCTTTAGGTCATTGCAGAGGAAGGGAGTGGTGGTGAGGGGTGGAGACGCCGCCGCCGCCGCCTTGCAGGGACCGAAAAGACTCCCAGCGAAATGGGCTGAGGATGCCCAGCTGCATACGCTCACCTGATTGGCTGCGGCTCTCCTATTAAACCAAGAAGCTGAGAGAGCGAACTGGCGCACTGGGAGAGGATGCGATTGCTGTTCTCTCTCTCTCTCTCGCCAAGATCAGACGACAGTGTAGGGTCATCCCATCGCCAGAGATGCATAGCGAGATGGGAAACTCGAATCCCTGAGATGCCAAAGCTTCTGAAATGCCAAAGCTTCCTAAGTGCGGGTTTGCTTATGCTCAGTCCCGAATTATGGAAATATTTTACAGCAGATTAAAGTGAATAAGTGAAAAAAGGGGGAAAGGGAAAACAGAAGAAGAAGAAGAAAGCAAGGATAACAACCAGTACAGTGGTACCTCGGGTTACATACGCTTCAGGTTACAAACTCCGCTAACCCAGAAATAGTACCTCAGGTTAAGAACTTTGCTTCAGGATGAGAATAGAAATCATGCTCCTGCGGCGCGGCGGCAGCAGGAGGCCCCATTAGCTAAAGTGGTGCTTCAGGTTAAGAACAGTTTCGGATTAAGAACAGACCTCCAGAACGAATTAAGTACTTAACCCGAGGTACCACTGTACTGAATTTATGTATAAACTAAACAAGCTATAGCTTAGGGCCCCACTCTCTTGCCCCTGCCCCTAAATATACTACTTCTTAATTGTATTTCACTTTTAATTGTCAGCATCGCCCTTGAGCCAGTGTCACCAACTGGGCTAGGCGAGCTGGGTAGCACTTCCAGAGACCACCTTCTGCACAGGAACAGGTCAAAGTGCTGTGGACTCACAGCTTAGAGTTGTGAGCACCGGATTCACTTCCACAAGAAGACAGTCGTCGCACAGCAGAGTATAGCAGAGTATAGCAGAGCATAAACGACTCGGAGAGCAGCTCTGTAGAATATCTTCTTTATTCTATCTACAACTATAATACACAACTATATACAGAGTTATATGAGGTCTAAACTAAAAAACTGAACTGCACTGAGTGTCTGCAGCTGCTCTTAGCAGCCACCTTATCTATACACACAATCTCTAACACTCAGTCTTTCTCTTCCGACTCACTGACTGACTGACTCTTTGATGTGGTGCTGGAGCAGAATAAGTAGAGAGCAGAACACCGCCCCCTCCTCTCTGGAAAATCACCAGACTCACCAGGAGATTCTTGGATATGGGAGGGGTGAAATCTCCTCATTCTTCTTCTTAATTGTATTTCAGTTCAACAATTACTTTGATAAAATGCATATTTTGTTACGTGCAGATGGCTTTAGATACCTGTTAGGTCCATAAATCACCATATAGCATATACAGTGGTACCTTGGGTTACAGATGCTTCAGGTTACAGACTCCGCTAACCCAGAAATAGTACCTTGGGTTAAGAACTTTGCTTCAGGATGAGAACAGAAATCGTGCGTCAGTGGTGCCGTGGCAGCAGGAGGCCCCATTAGCTAAAGTGGTACCTCAGGTTAAGAACAGTTTCAGGTTAAGAACGGACCTCCAGAACGAATTAAGTTCTTAACCCAAGGTACCACTGTATTCAACACAAAAAAATGTGACAATTTGTTGTTGGCAAAGGACAGCTGGACATATAAAGGTCCCCATTACCTTCAGTAACTTAGGGCCTCATCAAACCTAAATCTGGCCCTGATAACGACAACAATAATGAAATACCATTAAAATGTAATTTTAGAATCATAGAATTGTAGAATTGGGGTGGACCGCAAGGGTAATTTATTCCAACCCCCTGCAGTATCTAATAATAATGATAACAACAATATTTTAATATTTTAATATATTTTATAATAATATAAGATAGACTTATTATGTCCCTTGTGTATACACCCATTCATGAGTCACTATGCTTCCAGTAAACAATTTCCAAATATCATTACATTTGTCCATATGTAATTTTCATAGGTTGCAAGAGTTGTCATGTTGTCTATCCATGGATCAAAGGAAGCTTCCCCCTCCCCCCAGCCAATGTATCCACATTAATCTTTTTTGCAGGTGTAAGGGCTCAGAGAATCCATTTGCGTTGACCATTTGCCAAGCCCCCTAAATTAGATATATAGTTTAAGATGATGTTATCTTCTGAAGCCAAGAACAAGATGGCAGCCTCCAGTCCATGAGCAGAATCTGACTGGACTGGCATATGAAACAGGTGATGGGATGGCAGCCCCCAAAGCACCCAAGGGCATCAGGCTGTTGTAGCAGGTGCATACCAGGCCACGCATCACACACGGTCCTTTCTTGTCCCACATCTACCACCTGAGGCCATTTCCTCACTCTGCCCAATGGGAGAGCCGGCCCTGCGTTCCATGTGATGCCGGCCTTGCTGATAAGGTGATTGCAGTGAGTAGCTAAGCAATATGAAGACTTCTATGTCATCCAAGAGAAACAGCTGAGTATTGCCTGCAGGAGACGGACCACTGAGAATCGCCATTCAGTTTGTGTTTAAAGTCACCTGATTCGTATTCTGATTGATAAATCAGTTCCTGGTCAGTTTGTTCCCATTCTATTGTCTCTTCTGAGTGGCAAACACCGTAAAACAATGGCAAGGTGGCCAGTGTTTTCTTTAAATTCTTATTTTAAAATGCAGGTGTCACATCCATCAACTTGCAGTCCAGCCATGAAATGCAAAGAGTAATTGTTTTGCCAAACTCTTGTTTAAGTTAAGAAAATCCCAGGAGAGAATTGGCAGTCGGAAGCCTATATCCTTAGTGTGACAAGTCACCTTTCCACGAGAATTGCTTCAGCTGAGTCATTATTTTCCACTGCATTTTATTTTATTTATTTATTGCATTTCTCCAAAGAATTCAAGGCGATACACACAGTTCTCCACCTCCTTGCTCAATGTCCACAATGACCCTGTGAGGTAGGTTAAAGTGAGTGGCAGTGATTGGCCCAAGATCATCCAGTGAGGTTCATGGCATTACATAATGAATATTATATGGGTTAGGTTGATGCTGCAGGTAAACCGTAGGATTCATATACCTTTTAACATTTTTCATAATAAAATGAAAGTTAGAAATACATTATTGAAGTCCAGTCATTTCGGCCAATAATCAGCAATTAATCAGGGCAGCTGTTTAAGGTATGGGAGCAGAAGTCTAATAATAATAATAATAATAATAATAATAATAATAATAATAATAATGGCAAACCTAATATGAACTAAACTTTACAGTTCTGCCCCGATCACTCTATGGTCTGGTGCTGCTCACCACTCAAGTGTGGTTTCAAGTTGGCTCTGCTCTTGCTGGTTTATCACTAAGAGAAAAGGCAGCACTGCACCCATCACAACTTGTGGTTGCATATCGCATGCAGTCTCACTCTCAAAGCCACACAACTGTCCTTGGTTTCCACCAATCTGTAGCAAACAGTTGCTTGGAAGAGAATTGTGTGAATTGAAAGGGGGTGGGGAAAACAAGAAAAAAAAGATTTGGATTGCCCTTTGGGAATGCATCCAGACCCTCCAACATTTATCTGATGAAAATAGGGATGTCAATAATGATGATGATGATGATAATAATAAATAATAATAATACCTCACCCATCTTACTGGGTTTCCCCAGACACTCTGGGCTGCTTCCAACATATATTAAAACATAATAAAACATTAAACATTTTTTAAAAACCCTTCCCCATATAGGGCTGCCTTCAGATGTCTTGAGGGTCAGATAACTCCATAGCCTCCAACATTTCTCTGATGAAAATAGGGATGTCCTAAGGAAAAGCAGAACATTCTGGGATCAAATCAGAAACAGGGATGGCTTTTGTAAATCCAGGACTGTCCTGGAAAAATAGGGACACTTGGAGGGTCTGTGCATCCTTCCCCCTTTTTTTGCAGGCATGCAAAAATAAACCCTGGGCACATGCAAAAAGAGGTCCCAATGCGCACCCGTGTGAACAGAAACATGGGTGTGCCAAAAGCTGGAGAAGAGGGCTGAAGCTAGAGGAAGAAATGTGAGTGGAGGGGTGACATTTTATTGTATTTTTAATATTTTGTTGGAAGCTGCACAGAGTGGCTGGGGAAACCTAGCCAGATGTGTGGGGTATAAATAATAAATTATTATTATATTATATTATTTTTCCTTTCTGGGGACCCTCTGGGAAACTCACCAAACCTGCTGTACCTGAAGAAGACTTGACATCCCGCCTTTCACTCCCTTTAAGGAGTCTCAAAGTGGCTAACATTCTCCTTTCCCTTCCTCCCCCACAACAAACACTCTGTGAGGCAAGTGAGGCTGAGAGACTTCAGAGAAGTGTGACTGGCCCAGGGTCACCCAGCAGCTGCATGTGGAGGAGCGGGGAACCAGATTATGAGTCCACCGCTCTTAACCACTACACCACCTGGAAGTGGATGGGGCGAGTGCAGCTGACTGCTGGGTGGTACACAGCTCTGGGCAGCCTGAGGACTCTCCATCTGCCTGAATGCCTGTCCTTCCAAAACCAAGCCTAGTGTATCTGAAGAAGTGTGCATGCACACGAAAGCTCATACCAAGAACTGACTTAGTTGGTCTTTAAGGTGCTACTGGAAGGAATTTGTTTTGTTTTGACCAAGCCTAGTGTGGGAGACTTGGGTGATGTCAGCAGGTTCCAGGAACCCTCCTCATTCTCAGGTTTTTATGGGTGAGCTGTGAATTTGTTTGGGCCCTGGCTGAGAGTCCTGGATGGATGGGTGGAATCCTGGCTGGGGGCCAGGATGCTGAGAGGGAAGGATGCAGAAGGAGAAGGAATCAATGTTGAGTTCATGCATTAGTAATTTGATACTGATGTGACAGTTTTATGCAACTGTGTTTTTGTGACATTTATCAGTGTTTAAGTTGTCTGTTGCTGCTGTTTTAGTTTTCCGCACACCACTTAGAGATAACTTGGTATGTTAAGGGGTACAGAAATGATCTATATAACTGCAAAATACAATAGAAAGACACCCAAAGGCATCTTCATTCCATTCCATGCCCCCTCTCCTACCCCACAATAAAAGTCACTTGGGCACAAATCACCCCCAGAACATTAAGGGGAGAGCAGGCACAATGCTCCCTTGGCACCACAAGATGTCCAACAAGGCAACAATCTCTTCTCCTACTTTTTGTTCTTCTTCAAATGATGTTGCTGCAGCAGCAGCAGCAAAGGATGCATTTTTCTGCAATTCCCGAGAGGGGCATTTGGCTGGGCTGTCATAGGTGCTCAGTGCTTGCGCTCTCTTGCCCACAAGCTGAATCATGTTCCCACCGGGACACTTCTGCCAACGGGGGTTTGACATGCCAGCTGGTTCCATGTGTCCTGCCGACGAACCCGTTCGTTAACTTTCTGTTTCTGATTTGTTAAATTTTGGGATCACAGGGCAGTTCACAACATAACAATACAAAACGAGGAGACAAGATACATAATGAAAACAAGGAACAAGAACGAACACAAACCATGCACTGTCTCAAGGCTGAGCAACCTCACAGATGTTGCTTGACTCCAACTACATCCGCCCTGACAGCGGCGTAACGGGGGTTGTCAGCACCCGGGGCAAGGCAAGTAATTTGCGCCCCCTAACCCGGGGCAAGGCAAGTAACTTGCGCCCCTAACCCCTAACCTGCCACCGCTGCCAGCTTCTTCTTGCTGCTGCCTGGGCTGGGGTATTTACGGTAAGGTAGCCACAGCGGCGGCGGCGGGTCCGTGTCAGGTGATCCGAGGCGAGTTGCCGCTGGCGCTGCCGCCCAAACGATGCTGCTTGCCTGGAGGAGGAGGAGGGCAGAGAGGCGAGGAAAATGCAACATGGCCCAGCAGCTGCAGCAGCAGTGGCGGTGGCGGGGCTGTGAGGAGGGGCTGCCTGGCACGCCCTCCACGGCCCTGACGCGCGGGGACCACGGCAAGCGCTGAGAGCCACTGCCTGCCGGACGCCTTCAGCCTGGACGCGCGCACAGCTCGTCGGTTCCGCAAGACATGGGGCTCTGCTACAGCCTGCGCCCGAGGCTCTTCGGCGACTCCGGAGGCGGCGAGCGCGCCCCCCCAGATGTTGCGCCCGGTGCGGCCGGCCCCCCTGCACCCCCCACGCTACGCCACTGCACCTTGATTGTCAGCCATGCTGACTGGGGTTGGTGGGAGTTGGAGTCTAGCAACAGCTCAAGTGCCTCAGCTCCCTCAACTCTGTTCTGGCTTCCATTTGGCTTTTGTGTCATACAGTGTAGGACAGTGATTAAGCCGGTTAGAACATCAGCTCGATGTGCGAGATCATTGTTTACAGCAGTTAGCTGGCTTTTGGCATTCTTGGGTCCTTAGGCAACGTTATTTGCTTTATTCATTATTACTGGAATTTCCTTTGAGCAAAACCTCAAAACGTTTCCCTCCTGCGTCTCACCTCCCCCTTTTTCCTCCCTGAGGAAATCCCAGCAAACGCACCAACCTGCCATGCCTTGCTTGCTTAGATGAGAAAACTGTTTTCCAGAGTTTTCCTTTGATAACCATCATATGGGGTGTGTGGGTGTGTTAGATGATGATATATAAACTTGCTTCCTCTTCAATTAGGAGGGCTTTTTAATTACTTTTCTGCTTGCGGTTATATATTGGGGAGGCATAAAATAGACCCAGGTGAACATCTCAAAAATTGCCTTTTGTAACCCCCTCCCCCAGTAAAAAAAGATTGCAAGTAATTTATATAGCAAAGCTTTGGCCGGGAAATGCTTTGGAATTCTTATCTCATTCTTCATCCCAACAGCCCCATCAGCTATTTTCATTTTAACAAGCAGAGGATTAAAAAATAAACAAATCCTGCATGATAAGAGGTTTGCTGAAAGCCACCCACTAAGTTTAGGGTTGGGCTATGATTTGAATTATAGCTGTGCTGAATAGTACCTAGTTTCCAACTGGAGGAAGAAAGAAACTTAGCAGTTTCAGTGGAAAAGAATCCTGCCACTGATAAGTACAGATATCAATGAATATACATATATTTTCCTCTCCCTGTTCAGTGCCATTGCCTCCTCCGGCTATTAAGACTTCCTCTCCCCTAAATTAGTTATATGGGTGGTTCCACCCACGCAGGGTAAATCAATGAATGTTATGACATCACAATAATGCACAGCCAATTGCTGGAAATGGCAGGCGGGGAGAAAGCTCTTTTGCTCAGGTCCTCCTTGCGGAATTCCCAGGGGAATCTGATTGGACATCATGAGAATAGGATGCTGGATATTGATTGATTGATTGATTGATTGCATTGCATTTATACACCACCCTTCATCATAAGATCTCAGGGTAGTTCACGGAATAAAATACAGGAGAAATACAAATAAATAAGTAAAACAAAACAGCAAAACAATATTTTTATTTTTTATAATATTTATTAAGCTTTCAAATTTAATTATCCAATAAAAACCACATTAAAACATTCCAAATCACAATACAATTTTTTTAAAAAGCCAAATATAAATGCCGAATTTTATATCTTTGGTTGACTTCCCATGCTCTGAATTTCGCGAAGTGCTGATAATCTAATATCACATTGCATATCTGAGGGGTTAAGTTCACGGCATGTACTGTATTAAAAGCAAATATTATGAAGATGATGTATAGATGGTACTTAACCCCGGTGAAACTAGCAAAAATCTACCACACTAATGATAACCTATGTTGGAAATGTAAAGAGAAAGAAGGCACTTTTTATCATATGTGGTGGAAGTGTCCCAAGGTGAAAGACTTCTGGGAAAAGATTTATAATGAATTAAAAAAAAAATGTTGAAAAATACATTTATTAAGAAACCAGAAGCCTTTCTACTTGGAATAACAGGACTGGAAATGCCCAAGAAGGATGTTAGACTGTTTTTGTATGTTACTACAGCAGCAAGACTTTTATTAGCCAAAAATTGGAAATTGCAAGAAATACCGACAATAGAAGAATGGCAGATGAAGATGATGGACTTTTCGGAGCTGGCTGACCTGACTGGGAGAATCCGCAACCAGAAAGAGGAGGAAACACAAGAAGATTGGAAGAAATTTAAATAATATTTAGTGAGATATTGCAATATAAGATAAATTAAGAAACTCCTGGAAGTAACAGATTAGGCTAAGGGATAGAAAAATCCTATTTTTTTCTTTTTTCTTTTGTGCTTTTATTGTTGTTAAGTTTTTATGTTGTGTTAAATGTAATGTTCTTTTCTGTGTTTATGTTTGTGTATTATAAGAGAAAACCAATACATTTTTTTTGGGGGGGGGGAAATATATCACATTGCATTTCTTAGTTAATCAATAAACCGTTCCGATGTTAATCCTTCATATAATTTCCCTTTACTTTTACAACCACTGGCCTGTTCAACTTTCACCTTCTTAATTCTGTGTGAAATGTTTTCCCCTGATGTTTTCCACAGTCCAGCAATTCCATTTTCAGTTTCTGCTCACAGGAGCCGTGATATGCCACATCCCAAACAAAGAGACGCCATTAGCCCCGGGCAGACAAAACAGCAAAACAATAATCCCCCCTCCCACAAACACATTGAAAAGACTGTGGAATAGTAATCAGCCCAAACTGGCCTGGTTGAAGAGGAATGTTTTTGTTTGGCGCCTGACGGTAAGCCACTACAGAGAAGGCCCTGTTCTTGTGTTGCCACCCTCTGGACCTCATGTGGAGGAGGCACACGAAGAAGAAGGGCCTCAGATGAAGAAGTCTGGGGTGGTTTATATGGGGAGAGGCAGTTCTTCAGGTACTGTGGTCCTGATCAGATGGGGCACTGGCCTGATCCAGCAGGCTCTCATTGTTTTCTTTGTCCTCACAAATGTATAACCATGCTGCAAAGAGATGGGAGCAAATCAAAACCAGACCTTGTCTAACCTCCACATAGGCTTTGTGCAAGCAGCTCAGGATGAATGGTCAACAAACAGATGGTCTGGAGCAGCCCCTGGGGAAGGTTAGTTCCAAAGCACCCAGGTGCATTTCGTACCTTGAGCCACTGATCCTGCAGGCTCTTGAGAGCCAGTGTGGTGTGGTGGTTAAGAGCGGTAGACTCGTAATCTGGGGAACCGGGTTCGCTTCCCCGCTCCTCCACATGCAGCTGCTGGGTGACCTTGGGCCAGTCACACTTCTCTGAAGTCTTTCAGCCTCACTCACCTCACAGAGTGTTTGTTTTGGGGGGAGGAAGGGAGAGGAGAATGTTAGCTGCTTTTATACTCCTTAGGGTAGTGATAAAGCGGGATATCAAATCCAAACTCCTCCTCCTCCTCCTCCTCCTCTTCTTCTTCTTCTTCTTCTTCTTCTTCTTCTTCTTCTTCTTCTTCTTCTTCTTCTTCTTCACAGTGTTTACAGTTGCTCTTTGTCAGCAGACTGCTGCCTCCTGTCACGCAAAAACTCTTTCTGACTGATGTTTGCTGCTCCATAAACAGCTGGCTGCCCCAATCCAAAGCCCGATTTGCAGAGTCACTTATCATTTCCTGACTGGGTCAGTTTTTATAGCCACTACTTCATGCTGTTCACGTGCAGCATCTAAATCTCTACAGGAAATCTGCTGTGGAAAAACATGAATGAGCGGCCAAGAAATGCATCTTTGGTCCCTCAAGGCACCAGGGCATGATGGTTTAATCAGCTACATCGGAGAGATCGAGCGACAACAAGGTGCTTCTTCCTGAGCCTCAGAGCGGAGTGTGGCCCTGCATTACCCACCGGCCTTTGTTTCGTTTTGAGCCGGAGCCACGAAGGCTGCTCCATTAGCGGTTTGCCGTTTTAGTAGAACCAAAGTTTGCTAAGGATGCTGGGAATTGTAGCTCCATGAGTGGGAAAGAGTGCGCAGAATTCTTTGTGGAAAGTACAGTGGTACCTCTGGTTGTGAACAGGATCCATTCCGGAGGCCCGTTCGCAGCATGAGCAGAATGCAACCTGTGTCTGCGCATGCGCGGGTTGCAATTTGCTGCTTCTGCGCATGCACATGTCATTTTGCGCATCTGCACATGTGTGAGTGGCGAAACCCGGAAGTAACCCTTTCCGGTACTTCTGGGTCACCGCGGGACACAACCTGAAACACTCAACCTGAAGCAAACGTAACATGACTGTAAGGTAAAGGGACCCCTGACCATTAGGTCCAGTTGTGACCAACTCGGGTTGTGGTGCTCATCTCGCTTTATTGGCCGAGGGAGCAGACATACATCTTCCAGGTCATGTGGCCAGCAGGACTAAGCTGCTTCTGGTGAACCAGAGCAGCGCACAGAAACACCGTTTACCTTCCCATCGGAGCGGTACCTATTTATCTAATTGCACTTTGACGTGCTTTCGAACTGCTAGGTGGGCAGGAGCAGGGACCGAGCAATGGGAGCTCACCCATTGAGGGATTCATGGGGATTCGAACCGCCGACCTTCCGATTGGCAAGTCCTAGGCTGTGGTTTAACCCACAGCGCCACCCATGTCCCAGGTATGACTGTAATGGGCTTTAAATGTCTGTTGAATGGGCTTAAAGTGTATCATGTGGATCTGCCCCAATTCTTATTTTAGGGAAGGGAGCATAACTAGCCTGGAGGCCAGATTCTTACCACCCTCATCACTCATGGGCCAAGTTTGACAGGCCAAGTTTGACAGGTAGGTGGGGGCACAAAATCCCACCTACGCCCACCAGCTGGCAGGTTTTCATTTGCTTGCTGTTGCATCCTTTTTTGGTGCCTGGGCAGCGACGGAGGGGGGGCACAAGGCCAACACCACACCACGCCTCACTGCCAAAGCTGGCAAGCATATGCGCACAGGGCACAGAGGATTCATGGAGCCCCTGCGCCAGCTCAGCGCTGGCCACGGGAGCAAAGCAGCGCTGCGCTGCTCCCCTGCCTGACCGTGCAGTGAGGAGCCCGGCCAGGCCTTGGCAGGCAAATTTCCCTGATTCTGGCCAGGCAGCCAAGGGGGCTGGGGACACGGCAGCTAGGCCAAGCCGGGCTCTGGGACTCAGAGACCTCCAGCAGCAGGCAAGGCAGGATGGTGACCCCTGGGGTGTGTGCGCCTGGTTCTTGCCCCCTAAAAATTGTGTGCACCCCCTGCCTGCCCACGCTATGCCCCTGCTCATTGTGGGCACTGACAATCTGCTGCCCAGTGCTTTTGCGACAGCTTTCCCAGGACAGGACCCCACATGCCACCTTTTCCCAGGACGATGAAGAACCATTAGCAAGCATTCTGGTCTCAACTAGGGCCAGGGCCTTTTCAGTACTGGCCCCAGCTTGGTGGAATGCTCTCTCACAAGAGAACAGGGCCCTGCGGGATTTGACATCTTTCCACAGGGCCTGCAAGACAGAGCGGTTCCGTCTGGCCTTTGGTTTGGACTTAGTCTGACCCTTATGTTTCCCTCCCCTTATGGTGACAGCAGCCACGAAATTAAAAGACGCCTGCTTCTTGGGAGAAAAGCAATGACAAACCTAGACAGCATCTTAAAATGCAGACACATCACCTTGCCAACAAAGGTCCTCCATATAGTAAAAGCTATGGTTTTCCCAGTAGTGATGTATGGAAGTGAGAGCTGGACCATAAAGAAGGCTGATCACCAAAGAATTGATGCTTTTGAATTATGGTGCTGGAGGAGACTCTTGAGAGTCCCATGGACTGCAAGAAGATCAAACGTATCCATTCTTAAGGAAACCAGCCCTGAGTGCTCACTGGAAGGACAGATCCTGAAGCTGAGGCTCCAATACTTTGGCCATCTCATGAGAAGAGAAGACTCCCTGGAAAAGACCCTGATGTTGGGAAAGATGGAGGGCACAAGGAGAAGGGGACGACAGAGGACGAGGTGGTTGGACAGTGTTCTTGAAGCTACCAGCATGAGTTTGACCAAACTGCGGGAGGCAGTGGAAGACAGGAGTGCCTGGCGTACTCTGGTCCATGGGGTCACAAAGAGTCGGACACGAATAAACAACAACATGGTTTTGATCTATGGGCTGCATTTTAAATTGTATTTTAACCCGTATTTTAATAAATTGGTGGGGGTGGTTTTTTGTGTGGTCCCCACCCATTATCTTTTTATTGTAATTTTACTGGTGTTAGCCGCCTTGAGGCTGGCTCTGGCCGAGGAGGGCGGGGTATAAATAAAAATTTATTATTATATTATAGTTATTCGGATTTGGTCCGTCAACCAGCTACAAATTCACCCAACATCATCTAGCTCACATTTTACCAGCTTCTCTGCAAGAATACCACAGTGCTTGAAAGCCAGTGGCTTTTGTGTTTCCGTCTCGGCTGGGATGGACACGGTTAACAGCGTCTCTTCTGTACTGTATCCTGTATTTTATGCCAAGGCTGCCCTGCTAGTAGTACGTGCAGCACTGGGAAAGCGCTGTGATTGCCCCCAGGAGATCCTCATCTAAATTCGGCACGCAGGCAGCGAACAAACGTTAATTTTGCCGGATGGCATAAACCGCTAATCATTCAGAGCCGTCTTTCCCTCGCCAACTCCCACAGCCTCTGAAGGAGATTCCAGCATTGCAGGGAGCAAGAACCTTTATTGCTGAGACATGCTTTGTGCTGCCAGTGCGCCTTAGGGGTGGGAATGGGAGGGGAGCTATATGGAGGTGCGTTTCCGCTTGCTTCATTAACTCCTTCTCTCCAGGCTACCTATATCATTCTCGTGGGCTTGGGTGTGGAATCAGGGATGTTAGATTTAAACTGCTGGCCAGCGAAAGAGAAACAGCCCAAGGCAGTCTGAAGACAATGTCATTTGACACATTAAAGTGGAACAGAAGCCTCCCTCCTTTGTGACAGTGTGGTTTAAGTCGTTCATACCTATACAGTGGTACCTCGGGTTACATACGCTTCAGGTTACAGACTCCGCTAACCCAGAAATAGTGCTTCAGGTTAAGAACTTCAGAAATTGGGCTCCAGTGGTAAGGCAGCAGCAGGAGGCCCCATTAGCTAAAGTGGTGCTTCAGGTTAAGAACAGTTTCAGGTTAAGAACAGACCTCCAGAACGAATTAAGTTCTTAACCCGAGGTACCACTGTAACTGCAAGAGGCTTCCTAGTGCAGGAGGGGCCTGGCGCACACAGCTGCAGCAGGGAGTGAGGCTTCCGGCCTGCCTGTCTTGCCCTGTTCCAGGATCCTCCATTCCCTTCTCCCTCCCCTCCCTTGGCTTTCTGTCCTCTTGCCAGCAGTCAGTTGGCTTTTAAGAACCGAAGAAGAGCTTACTGGCCCATCTAGTCCAGCATCCTGTTCTCACAGTGGCCAAACAGAAGCCCGTGGGAAATCTTGAAGTGTGACCTGAGCACAAGCACAGTCTCTTCTCTTGCGGTTTCTAGCAATGGGTATTCGGAAGCATTTCTGCCTCCGACTGTGGAGGCAGAACCTAGCTAGCAGCCATTGATTGCCATCAGTCTGACTCATCTCTGCCTCTTGGCCTCCCTCCTCTGCTGGCTCCAGCTTCTGCCTCTGATTCTGGACTGCTCTCTGCCACAGACTCTCCCTGCTCACTAAGCCCTGTGACCTCTTCAGCTTCCAATACCTCCTCCTCCCAGTCTTTTTCTTTTTGTATATAATTTTTATTAAATTTTCTTTTTTGCAGTTTAAAGTACTCCTTTTTACATCCTCAAAATATCAGTGACTTCCCATCTTCTCTTTCCACGGTTCATTTTACACATCACAAATCCCTGCATATTTTACAGAAACCATTCAGTATTCCATTATTACATCCATCATAACTTATTTACACTGTTGAATTCATCTTAATGCTGCCAACGTTTTCAGCTGTACACAGTTATTTCCCATATATTCAGTAAATGTTTCCCAATCTTCTCTAAACGTATGTTCTTCTTGTTCTCTTATTCTATATGTTAGGTCTGCAAGCTGTGCATATTGTGTCACCTTAGGTTGCCATTCTTCTTTGGCTGGGACCTCACTTGTTTTCCATTTTGGGGCTAGCAAAACATGGGCCACAGTACAGTAAAGGTAAAGGGACCCCTGACCGTTAGGTCCAGTCGTGGCCGACTCTGGGGTTGCGGCGCATATCTTGCTTTATTGACTCTGGGGTTGCGGCGCACATCTTGCTTTATTGACTCTGGGGTTGTGGCGCTCATCTCGCTTTATTGGCTGAGGGAGCCGGTGTGCAGCTTCTGGGTCATGTGGCCAGCATGACTAAGCCGCTTCTGGCGAACCAGAGTAGTGCACGGAAATGCCGTTTACCTTCCTGCCGGAGCGGTACCTATTTATCTACTTGCACTTTGTGCTTTCGAACTGCTAGGTTGGCAGGAGCAGGGACCGAGCAATGGGAGCTCACCCCGTCACGGGGATTCAAACCGCCAACCTTCTGATCGGCAAGTCCTAGGCTCTGTGTTTTAACCCACAGTGTCACCCGCATCCCTACAGTACAGTAGTGGCATACTTAAATAATCTTTTTGACTGCTGAAAATTTCAGTCTGAGTTATCCCCAACAGAAAGGACTCTGGTTTTTTAAAATATTTTCTCCAATTCGTTATGGATCATTTCCCAATACCCTTTTACCCTTTTACAGATCCACCACATACAAAAGAACATTCCCTCAACCTCAGTGCATCTCCAGCGCTTATCTGATTCAGTCTTATACATCTAACCACTCATTATCGTCCCACCGGTACCTGAGCCTTCTTCCCTTGGGAGTTCATCAGCTGGTGCCTCCCCCTATTCCTTTGCATCTAACCAGTCCATGACAGCAACATCAAAAAGGAAATTAGGACGTTGTCTTATACCGAGTCAGAATATTGGTCTACATAACTCAGTGCTGTCTACACTGATTCGTAGCAGTTCTCCAGTGTTTCAGACAGGGGCTATTCCCCATCTTACCAGGAGATGTCAAGAATTTAACCTGGAACCTTTTAAGAGCAAGGTAGTTGTAGCATCCCTGCAAGGCACTAATGTGTAGCCACATGGGTTGTGAATGTGGTTGCTTTCGCTTTCCTCTGTGATGCCTCCATGATACACAAACATGTATCTTTTTTTAAAAAAAGTTTTCATTTATACTTTTCAAGTTTATACATTTCATTATTTTTTCAATCATTTTAACATTTCAAAGTGTGACTTCCTTCCCCCTCTTTCTGCGGTTCCTTAAATTTATTTTTTAATATCTTCTGCATGCCCAAATTCATTTAATTTGCTCATTTATTCATCTACTTTAAATATATACTCTTATGTAACTGCAGGTTATTACTATAATCCTGCCAATGTTCTTAACTGTTTTATCCCTGTGGAACGCCCTCCCATCGGATGTCAAAGAAATAAACAACTATCTGACGTTTAGAAGACATCTGAAGGCAGCCCTGTTTAGGGAAGTTTTTAATGATTGATGTTTCAATGTATTTTTAATCTTTTGTTAGAAGCTGCCCAGAGTGGCTGGGAAAACCCAGCCAGATGGGCGGGGTATAAATAATAAATTATTATTATTATTATTATTATTATTATTATTATTATTATTACAGTGGTACCTCGGGTTAAGTACTTAATTTGTTCCGGAGGTCTGTTCTTAACCTGAAACTGTTCTTAACCTGAAGCACCACTTTAGCTAACGCGGCCTCCTGCTGCCGCTGAGCTGCTGTTTTAGCACGATTTCTGTTCTCATCCTGAAGCAAAGTTCTTAACCCGAGGTACAATTTCTGGGTTAGCAGAGTCTGTAACCTGAAGCATATGTAACCCGAGGTACCACTGTATTTGCAATTTATCCATAAATATTCCATAAACCATTTCCATTCTTTTATAAAAAGTTTGTTATCTTGAGTTCTTATTCTTCCGGTAAGTTTCACCCTTTCTGCATATTCCACAAGTTCTTGTATCCATTCTTCCTTTGCTGGGACTTCTGCTTCTTTCCATTTTTGGGTGAGTAACATTCTTGCGGCTGTAGTAGCATACATAAATAAATTTCTATACACTTTAGGTATTATTCCCCCCCAAAAATCTTCTGGGGTTTTTTTTGTTTTTTTTTTTAACAAAGGTTATTTTGAACATCCTTTTCCATTCGTTATATATCATTTCCCAGTAAGCTTTAACCTTACTACAAGTCCACCACATAGGATAAAAAGAACCTTCTGTCTCTTTACACTTCCAGCACTTGTTTGATTTAGATTTATACATTTTTTTTGCCAGTTTACTTGGTGTTAGGTACCAACGATATATCATTTTCAAATAATTTCCTCTTCAACCATAACATACACAAACATGTATCAGTAGGGTTTCCAACCAGCCTTGAAAGAGGAATTTCTTGAGTAATTCATTTTGCCTGGTTAACTCGACACTATGTAACCCCCATCCTCGTGACTCAGCACACATTGGCTATGGAAGCATCAAATGACCGGGGGAGTCATCTGATTTACAGAAGCATCCCTTATTAAGAGTTTGGCAAATGGCCAACGATAGATTCTCCAAACCAGATGATGGAAAAAGAACCTGAAAACAGGCAGATTCTTGGAAAGGTTTCTCTCTTCCTCACTCCAGTGCAAAGGAGCTAAGTTGTTGGAAAAGACCACTGGGCAGCTTTTGGTTCCATCTCTATGGCTACACTTAGGAAACCATTCCCGGGACCAGCCTGTTCCGGAAGCTGGCGGCAACAATTAAGACCCACACCTAAGGACGTCCTTGGTCAAAAACTCTTTAAGCAAGGAAATTGGCTTGACGTTGAGCTGCAGAAGTAAAAGTTTCCATGAAAACAGACGGAGAGTGGAGAAGGTAAACATCCCTTGGACCAGGGACAGACTTCAGGCCCTCATCCTGTTTTTCAGTTGTTCACAATGTGGGCAATCGAGAAGAGGGAGGGGGAAGGTCTGCTCAAATCCAGCGTAGCCAGTTTGGCTTCAGTAGCTAGGCTGCAATTTTGTGCACACTTTCGGGAGAGTAAGGTCTATACTAGAAAATATGGGCAATTTACATGTCCTCACCCCCAATCCCACTTTCAAAGCAACCTTGGATTGGGAACACATTGTTTGGGGAAGATTTCTCCTCCTTCTCCTTCTCCTTCTTAAAAAACTTTTCTCTCCATTGCATTTGTTATGTACTGAGTTGAATAGGATCCAAAATGCAGCAGTCTGACTGGTCCTAGAACAATAGGATCCAAAATGCAGCAGTCTGATTGGTCCGCAGGAGCCACCCAATCCAGCTCCAGGTGGAAGTGAATCCGCAACCTGATTGGCCTACAGGTGAATCCCAGAATTAGCCAAATCACGTGGGGCCCATTGTGTAAATAATGTATATAAATCAGACATTTAGGGGGAACTTGCATTCCTCACCACTATGAGCTGAATAAAGAGCATGAAATCCACATGACTCTGAGTATATTTCAGCATTTTTGTGATCAAAAGCTGCCGCCCCTCCCCACAGCCACCAATGAAAGCTATTTGCCCTGCTTGTACCCACGGGTACAAACTGGAGACCAAAAGACAACTATTTGGGGGGGGGGCGCACGCTGCAATTTAGATTGGGAATATGGTGCAGGGGACATGTTCTACACCCTTCTCAGCATTTTGGTCCTGATCCAATTCTTCACATGCATTCTCCTTCCAGCTGCATTTTTTTTTTTAAAAAAAGGAAAACATTGTAGGATCTGATTATAGATCTCTCCCATGTCTTGTCTATTTCCCCACTGAATTCACAAGGATTTACTTTTGAGTCACAAAAGTTTTCCTACTGAACTCTGGCTGCATCACTCTGGGCCTTAGGCACTTAACTCTAAGGGGCTCCTGGTACCTTCATCCTACCCAACAAAATTCTTAGGCGGCGGTGGCCCCCCAATATCTTGTGCAAGTCGGTGCCTCTACCTTCCTTGGCTAGCCACCTCCACCCACCCCCAACCAGGTACTGCCCTATTTTCCCAACTTGCCTTCTGGCTTTTGAACCCATTTGGGTGGAGGGCAGGAGGCAGATGAGCAGGCAGAAAAATCTTGCATGCGGGGGAGGGGGAGAAAGGTGAGTGGGTGGGGCAGGGAAAAGAGAGGCCAGCACCCACTGAGTGGGTGGCCCTCCAATATTTTGTTCAACCTGGCGCCCATGCTGAAGCTCAACATAAACAATCACTTAAACATGTACCAGACAGCTGTGTGGTTTCTTTTTCCTTGACTGAAAAGGGGGAGCCTGGTTTTTGGTGGGAAAGGGGCTTATTCAGGGGTCGGCAAGGTTTACCAGCCATGGGCTGGATCACTCCCACAGAGATTGTCCGTGGGCCAGACTGGAGCAGCGTGACGCCGAAAATCGCGTCTGCGCTTGTCCGCGGTGCCGGAAATTGCTTCTGCACATGCCCAGACGTCAAAAATTGCACCTGCACAGAAGCAATTTTTGGTGTCTGGACATGCGCAGACACGATTTCCGGCATCTGCGCATGCGCAGATGCGATTTCCGGTGTGCTCGGCAAGTCCCCGTGCCATGCTGTGCTGGTTTAGGGCAGTGCGCGGGGGACTTGCCGAGTGGGCGGCTCGGTTCAGGGGTGGCTCGTGGGCCGGCAAAACGGTCTTCGTGGGCTGCATCTGGCTCATGGGTCACAAGTTGCTGACCCCTGGGCTTATCTCTTCACACCCCAATGAGATCAGAATGAAGACAAGCCTTTGAGAGCCAGTGTGGTGTAGTGGTTAAGAGCGGTAGACTCCTAATCTGGGGAACCGGGTTCGATTCCCCGCTCCTCCACATGCATCTGCTGGGTGACCTTGGGCCAGTCACACTTCTCTGAAGTCTCTCAGCCCCACTCACCCCACAGAGTGTTTGTTGTGGGGGAGGAAGGGAAAGGAGAATGTTAGCCGCTTTGAGACTCCTGAAGGGGAGTGAAAGGCGGGATATCAAATCCAAACTCTTCTTCTTCTTCTTCTTCTTTGAAGGGCCTTTGAAAAGCACATTGGCTTATCAGCAGCTGCCAGTCATTCTGACGGCACCAGAGGCAATATGCCTCTGAATTCCCCTTGCTGGGGGTCATGAATGGGCAGATGCTATTGCTCTCATATCCTAACTGGCCAATGAGAGAAGGGAATGCTGGGCTGCAGGCCTGGCTCCAGTAGTCAGCCAGTTTTGGCGCTGGCCGGGGGCCTCCGTGGCTTGGGAGCGCCCCTCGCTAGCCTCACCCTGCTGTGCCACTCTTCTCAACATGCACCTGGGTGGCTGTGTGTTTGCTGCCGCCACCCGTGGCATAGCGTGGGGGGTGCAGGGGGGCCCGGCCGCACCGGGCGCAACATCTGGGGGGGCGCGCTCGCCTCCTCTGGAGTCGCCGAAGAGCCTCGGGCGCAGGCTGTAGCAGAGCCCCATGTCTCACGGAACCGACGAGCTGTGCGTGCGTCCGGGCTGAACGCGTCTGGCAGGCAGCGGCTCTCAGCGCTCACTGTGGTCCCCGCGCGTCAGGGCCGCGGAGGGCGCGCCAGGCAGCCCCTCCTCACAGCCCCGCCGCTGCTGCTGCAGCGGCTGCAGCTGCTGGGCCATGTTTCATTTTCCTCGCCTCTCTGCCCTCCTCCTTCTCCGGGCAAGCGGCGTCATTTGGGCGGCAGCGCCAGCGGCAACTCGCCTCAGATCACCTGACACGGACCCGCCGCTGCCGCCGTGGCTACCTTACCGTAAATACTCCAGCCCAGGCAGCAGCAAGAAGAAGCTGGCAGCGACGGCAGGTTAGGGGTTATTGGCGCAAATTACTTGCCTTGCCCCGGGTGCTGACAACCCCCGCTACGCCACTGGCCGCCAGCACAGCATCAGTGCAGCTGCACTGGGTGTTCAAATGTTGGGGGATCGTTATCAGCATAAAACACCACTCTAAAATAGAAAACTTTTATGGACACTTAAGGCAGCAGCATTAAAGAAAAAGATATCCAGCAAGCAAGATGCTGATGTGCAGGAAATTGGGTAATGTGCACTTATCACTAGCCTCACATATATGGGAGAAATACAAGGCGGCGGCGGTGGGGATTGATAATCGTTACAAAGAATAGCATTTGGTGGGTGAGACAAAGGTCTCTTGCTCCCTCTTGTGTGGGATGCCATTGTTTTTCACATGACAAAGTCATGTGCTGACGTAGCACAAAGTCCCACTGAAGACTCAGGAATGTGGGTACCACTTTTTGTGGGGTGTTATTAGCAGGGGGAATTGGTGTGCTTGGATAACTGGGGCAGTGCCGTCCTAGAAACCTAAGGGCCCCCAACCCCCAAGGCCAGTCTCTTTCTCAGCCTTGCTAAAGTTCCCTGGCAAGAGGCATGGAGGGCTATAGGGATTTCCGAAAGACTCTCATACAAAACACAGTTCCCAAATTTCTTTGGGAGAATAATAATAATAATAATAGCATGATGCTGCTTTTAAATGTACTGTATAGTGCATATGGAGGTTCTTTCTTACATTCTACATAGTTCCTCATAGTTAAATGAGGCAAAAGACAGAGAGAAAGGGGGGGGGAGGGCTGAGATAGAGAATAAAATACATATTAAAGTGTTGCAGTAAAGTCCCATATTGTGTTGCAGATACCATGGTTCAAGATCAGGGGTCAGCAAACTTTTTCAGCAGGGGGCTGGTCCACTGTCCCTCAGACCATGTGGTGGGCCAGACTATATTTTTTTTGGGGGGGGGAAATGAACAAATTCTTATGCCCCACAAATAACCCAGAAGAGGAGGAGGAGGAGGAGGAGGAGGAGGAGGAGGAGGAGGAGTTTAGATTTGATATCCCGCTTTATCACTACCTGAAGGAGTCTCAAAGCAGCTAACATTCTCCTTTCCCTTCCTCCCCCACAATAAACACTCTGTGAGGTGAGTGAGGCTGGGAGACTTCAGAGAAGTGTGACTGGCCCAAGGTCACCCAGCAGCTGCATGTGGAGGAGCGGGGAAGCGAACCCGGTTCCCCAGATTACAAGTCTACCACTCTTAAGCACACCACACTGGCTCTCTGTATCCTGATGGTACTGGGATATTGCAGCAGGACTTAGCCCCCTGTCACACATCAAAAGTGGTGAAGAAATTCATGACAGAGCAGCAAATACAGGTACTTGATTGGCCAGGGAATTCCCCAGACGTCAATCCCATTGAGAATTTGTGGCCTATATGCAAAAGTTGCCTCCGTGATGTAGACTGTACGAGTCTGGAGAAGCTCATTCAGGTGCTGATTCAAGTGTAGTACAGGGATCCGAAAATCAACAGTGACTGTTCGAAACTAGTAGACTCCATGCCAAACTATGTTCAAATGCTGCTTAAAAACAGTGGAGGTCGTATCCGTTACTAATGTGAGTTTTCTACATGCATATGTGAGTTTTGTACAATAAACTACATTGTTTGTTTCAATTAATTTGCACAAGGGTGTCTGATGTTGCAGGCTGAGAGACAAGGTGGGCCCTGGATCGGGAAGGATTGGGGGGGGGGGAGAGGGCGAGTCTTAGCTCCCAATTTTCACCCAACGTTTCTGGAGAAAAGAGTTGCTTTCATCCCTGGCAAGGGTCCAGGTGGCTTGGCACACCATCATTTAACATGATGAAGTGCTTGGAGCAAGGCCTTCTGATGTTCCATCAGATCTTTCAGGATCAAAGAAGCCGAGCAAACCTAAGAAAATTGTTGTTGTTATCATTAATTCCTAAAGGTGTATCGGGTTTCCTGTGTGAGAAGGAGGGTGAGGGAAAGAGATATAATTTGAGAATTCAGTTTATAACTAGAGGAGGCTGGTGCCACGAAAGATCGTTTATTCTTGTCCTTAATTATTATCTACACAGAGGAAAGCAGCATGAAACCCCCCCTCCGGAGAAGCAGAAACGGGGTAATATGATTCGTTCATCTGTTGGATGAAAAAGAGCCTCACACAGTGAGCTGCTGATGAGAGCGAGTCAGCGGCAAATTAACATTCCTTATTGGGGAGGTTAACAAAAGCAAACGCTCTTAGCACAGGGCCAACTGCCTGCGCCTCCTCTTTCTCAGAGGTTTCAGCTAGTGTGCTCCTCTTCCTTCTTATCTTTTGAGCCATCTCCTTCTTTACGGTTGTAACTGATTTCCTTTCAACAGACCTTGCACACCTCCCTACGAATTTATAGCCAAAAGCAGCAGGCACGGCCTCTTGGAACATCTTGTTATGAAGCAAACATAATTCCAAAAAGGGAGAAAATTGGCATGGGTGAATCCATGTATTTCAGTTTTTCTCGGTTTCTCATTTTTCCAAACTTAAATTCAGTTCTCCACATTTTCACATCAGATTGTGATTTCTTTTCTTTTTCTTTTAGTCACCACGGAATTACTCCCAATATATCCATTTTTGTATGCAATCTCCCCTAATATACACATCTTTGCACAGCAGTTTCTCCTAATGCCGTGCATTTTTTGTATGTTATTTGCATGGAAATATGCACTTTTATGCACACTTTACCCTAGCAAATGGATTTTTGTATGCATTGCTTGGCTGGAGAGGTGCATTGCAAAATGCAGAGAAGTCCACATTTCAAAAGGTTGCTGCCTTTCAGTTTGTGATATCCTGTTGACTATACCATGACTTCTTGGTTTACCTTACTCCCACATTTGTTGTGCTATAGCCCCTCTGGAAAGCACTAATGTGGTAGCCTTGGGAAACATCACAGAAGACACAAAAGCAGAATAAATCCATTCACGCACTATTATTGGGTCAAGGAACCCCCCAGATTAAAGCACCAATCTGCAGGGGCCCATAACATGCTTCCCTCTCACTTGAAACTCTCTCTAGGCTAAATACAACCAGAAGCTATTCCTCATATGACTTGACTCCTGTCTGCCATCGTATAATTGCAGGCACCTGAGATATATTTACTGACTCATCAGCAGAAGATAGTTGCTGCTGCGGCTTTGGAAAACGGTCTTTGCAACGGCTGGAATGACTCAGCACGGAGGAAGGCCAACTGAATACGGGCAGATTGCTATCACCCCCCCCCAGCTTAAAAAGGTGTCATTTGTAAGATACCACTGACATGCCAATACAAAACAGGACACCGCCTCTTAAAGTTGGTGGATCTTGTGGTTTGCTGGGGACAGGCCTCTGCAGGAAAGCACTGTCACACCATGTTGTCGAGTTTTCATGGGCCTTAACAGCCTTGCTTGTTTGGCATCAATGCAGCTTCACACCTTCGCTGAGGTTTCACAGTTCCTGCCCAGGGTTGTACAGCCAAGTGTTAGATCAGTGATGAATTGGCTTCTATAGCAAAGGTTTCCATGATCCCCAGAAAGAAGGGAGGGGAGAGGAGTGCTAGATATGAGTCACACGAAGATGGGAGGAGTCAGGCATGGCTCCCTGGGGAATTCTCGGTTCCTTTGGCTGTGCTCCGTTAAAGCCGATAACATTGACACTCTGTGCAATACTGCCTCTAACAAATGCTCCTTTGGCATTTAATCGAGGCAAGGCAATGGAAGGTGTGTAGGACAAAATGTCTGAACTGGAGCTCACTTGTTCTACATCACAGGAACATAGGAAGCTGCCCTATACCAACAAAGAAGCTGGTTGGCTTTCGAGGGTTTCAGGTAGGGAACCTCTCCCACCCCTAGCTGCACATACTGGGGGTTGAATCATAGAATTGTAGAGTTGGAAGGGACCCCAAGGGTCATCCAGTCCAACCCCCTGCAATGCAGGAATCTCAGCTAAAGCATCCATGACAGATGGCCATCCAACCTCTGCTTAGAAACCTCCAAGGAAGGAAAGTCCACAACCTCCTGAGGAAGACCGTTCCACTGACAAACAGCTCTTACTCTCAGAAATTTCTTCCTGGTGTGTAGTCAGAATCTACCTTCTTGTAACTTGAAGCCATGGCTCTCAAGAGCAGGAGAAAACAAGCTTGTTCCCTCTTCCATGTGACAGTTCCTAGGATATTTGGAGAGGGCTATCATATCTCCACTCAGTCTCACCTTCTCCAGGCTAAACATACTCAGCTTCTTCAACCATTCCTCATAAGGCTTGGCTTCAAGAGCCTTGATCATCTTGGTTGCCCTCCTCTGCTTGTCAAATATCCTGCTTAAACTGTGGTGCCCAGAACTGGACACAGTATTCCAGGTGTGGTCTGACCAAGGCAGAATAGAGTCATCTTAAAAAGCAGAGACATCACCTTGCCAACAAAGGTCCGCATAGTAAAAGCTATGGTTTTCCCAGTAGTGATGTATGGAAGTGAGAGCTGGACCATAAAGAAGGCTGATCACCAAATAATTGATGCTTTTGAATTATGGTGCTGGAGGAGACTCTTGAGAGTCCCATGGACTTCAAGAAGATCCTATCCTATCCATTTCTTCAGGAAATCAGCCCTGAGTGCTCACTGGAAGGACAGATCGTGAAGCTGAGACTCCAATACTTTGGCCACCTCATGAGAAGAGAAGACTCCCTGGAAAAGACCCTGATGTTGGGAAAGATGGAGGGCACAAGGAGAAGGGGACGACAGATGGTTGGATAGTGTTCTTGAAGCTACCAGCATGAGTTTGACCAAACTGCGGGAGGCAGTGGAAGACAGGAGTGCCTGGTGTGCTCTGGCCCATGGGGTCATGAAGAGTCGGACACGACTAAATGACTAAACAACAACAAATTGCTTCCCTTGATCTGGAAACTAAACTTCTGTTGATGCAGCCTAGAATGGCATTTGCTTTTTATAATGCTGCATCACACTGCTGAATCATGTAAAACTTGTGGTCCACCAAGCCCACAACCAGGGACGTTCTGCATCCAAGGCAGACTTTCTACCACTTTCCCATTCAAGATCCTGAGATTAATATCTTGTTTTGATCTCCACCAGTCATGCTCTGTGGTTCTTTCTCCCCTGATTTGTTAGAAATGGCTGAGTAGTCAAGGCGACTATTATATATGCCAAAAACCAAAGCTCTCTTGAAACAAGCAAATGAAAACACCCACTGAGAAACCTTTTCAGCAATTGCCTTAATGTCCATTCTGTTGCAAACACTCGTTTTTCTTCTATTCCCAGAATCCAATTAATATGAAATAATAATCGGATAGAGGACGGTGTGTCATTTTGTCGGGTCAAAGGTGATCACCAGCATAATAAAATGATGTCTCTTAGACTATTGAATAAGATGAGAAATCAAGACAGATGCTTCCTTTCCTCCAAATAGCCTTCTGTGCAAAGTAAATGGGACAGAAGTGTTCAGAATAGCCAGTAAAAGCAGATTTTGAATGGAGGGAGTGGGGAGTAGATGCTAAGATAAATAAGTGGCTTGCGATTTGCTTCAGAACTCGGCAAATGTTAGAAAAAGTGATGCCCCAAAAGTGTTCCTAAAGAATGCAGTGATTCGAAAATGGTCTGTACTCATTATTCTGTAGAGGTTATTTCATGTGAACATTGAAATGTACAACCCAGGATGTTCAGAGCACAAGAAACCAAGACTTATGATTCTAAGAAGAGCCCTGCTTGTTCAGGCCAAAGGCCGTATAGTCGAGCAGTCTGTTCTCCCAATATCTAACCAGATGCTGATGGGAAGCTGGAAAGCAGGACATGAGAACAATAGCACTCTCCCAACTTGCAGTTCCCAACAACGGATATTCAAAGCCATACGGCCTCTAGTTGTGGAGGCAGAACACATCCACGACAGCTAGTTGCTGTTGATAGCTGTATCCTCAATGAATTCATCTAATCCCCTTTCCAGGCCCTCCAGGTTGGTGGCCATTGTAAGGTCAGATTTGCTCATGTCATGAGGCCAAATCAGAGGGAGAGCAGGAAGCACTTTCCTCATTCTGAACAGGCACCACTGCAATGTCAGCTTTTGCAACTTAAGAAGAGCCCATCTTGTTCAAATTCCTCTTCTCACAGTTGCCAACCAGATACCTATGGGAAGTTCGTGAGCAGAAGCTGAGTGGTACAGCGTCCTTCCCGTTTGTGTTTTCCAGCAACTGGCATTCCGTGGAGTACTGATTCCGACGGTGGAGTTAGAACATCACCACCGTTTTCGAGGCTACTGATCCCTTATTTTCAAATCTGAAAGTTGACAGATATGGCACCAAAGACTTTTGCTGCAATATTTTGCTTGATTTACAATTATACAAGAGTTAAAAGGTAAAGGGACCCCTGACCATTAGGTCCAGTCGTGGACGACTCTGGGGTTGCGGCGCTCATCTCGCTTTACTGGCCGAGGGAGCCGGCATACAGCTTCCGGGTCATGTGGCCAGCATGACTAAGCCACTTCTGGCAAAACCAGAGCAGTGCATGGAAACGCCGTTTACCTTCCCGCCGGAGCGGTACCTATTTATCTACTTGCACTTTGACGTGCTTTCGAACTGCTAGGTTGGCAGGAGCAGGGACTGAGCAATGGGAGCTCACCCTGTCGCGGGGATTCAAACCGCCGACCTTCTGATCGGCAAGCCCTAGGCTCTGTGGTTTAACTCACAGCACCACCAGCGTCCCAGTATACAAGAGTTTAAGTGTGGGCAAACAGCGGCCACTCCAACGAAGTTGATGGTGTCTTCAGAATCCTGTAGCTTGCTCCTCTGCCAAAATTAGAGAAAGGAGACTTTGCACATAGTACTGCAGAATCATGTGATGGACTCATGGCTCTGCTCTTCAGTTCTCCCATGTGGTACTGATTTGAGGATCAGCCTGGGTACCAACAATTAACGATTCACCTTAGACATTATGCCATGTGAGATAACTGTTCTAAAGATAATAAGGCAGGGGAGCTTACTTCTCTTCCCTCCCTCACCTGCCCAAGTTGAATTTTGCTGCATATTTTTTTTAAAAAAGGGGGGGGAGCAGTTGTTCCTGTCAGAGCAAAGTGACTTTGATGTATTGACCACATATAATTTGATGGTTAATGATCACTTCTCGAAATCTTGACTCAAGGAAAATATAACTTCACAAGCTAACTGAGTCAGGAAACCGGAGATTCCATTATAAGCTCCAATGGGGGAAAACTATACGAGCTTGTCAAATATGAAAGGAAAGCAGATGTGAATTCATCGTAAAACAGGAGCCCATCAGTGGTTTCATATTATTTATTAATAAATAGGTGCACATTTTGCTGTCTCCTTAAGGCAGCCTTTCATTCAGGAACTTTGCCACCACATAGTTGTTCCGTGTCTCTGGCCTGAAATAAACCAGGACCTTTAAAATCAGGATTTGAAAATAAAATAAAGAAAATAAACATTCCTTTTTGCATAGACTCATTATTTGACAAATGGGAAGAATCCTATTTATCTAAGCAGAGGTAGCTACTACCCATTATGGACGACAGGGCAGAAAGTGGGGAGACCAGCCGTAGGTCGAGACCTGAGGTTGATTCCCAGCTCTCTATGAAGCGAACCATGTGTCACCCTGTGGGGCACCCTTGGACTTCAACTCCACCAGGGCCAGGGCCTTCTCAGTGATGGCTCCAACCTGGTAGAATGCTCTGTCCCATGAGACCAGGGCCCTGCAGGATTTAACTTCCTTCCGCAGGGCCTGTAAGACAGAGCTATTCCGCCTGGCTTGCAATTTGAACTTAGCCTGATCTGTTATTCCCCTTCCTTCCCTTCCTCTCCCCTTTTTATGAAGATTAGCTGCTCTGGATCCCACAGGTAATTCTCCCCTGGTCTCCCCGCTGGCCCAAATAGGACTAATTTAGCCACCTAGCCCAGGTGATCATCTATTGTTTATTGGATGGATTTCCCCCCTAAATTGATTTTTGAATTCTGAATTTATTGTTACTCCTATTTTATACTGTATTTTATGCTGTTTTTGTTGCATCAATTAAGTGTTTTAAATTTGTTGTTAGCTGCCCTGAGCCCGGTTCTCTGAACCGGGAATGGCGGGGTATATTTATTTATTTATTTATTTATTTAGCAGTGTTGTCATGAGGCTTGGAACTGTGCTTGGAACTAGGCATGGGATGAGCGCAAGCCCGGATGAGCCCTACGTCGCTCTGATGGAGCAGGGCCCCAAACAGCCGAGTGTAAAACTCTTTCCCTACTTACCTATACTAGATGCTGCCGAGAGCCTGATCTCAGCAGAATTCAGTGACGATGAAAATACAAGCAGACTGGTTTACTGGAAGATGTTGGCTGCCCTGCTCCATTATTTATAGCGTGGCATTTTGTGGCTAAGCGCCAGGGAACAGCAAGAGCTGTAGCGGCAGCATCAATGCGCTCGGGAAAACGTGAGCAGAGTGCGCCCAGAATAAACATGGGTACCTGGTCTAACAACCCAGCAAAGCAGATACACAGAGCAGCAGAACAAGGCTGTCAAACAGACCACACGGAGCAAGTTTGAAAGGCTGATTTCTATCTCGAAAAAGAAAGACTAAACAATTGGAGAGGCAGGTGTGCTCCTGGGTACTGTAAAGTTTACCCTGGAATGCTCTTCTATTTGTTATGGCTGGAGGGATTGGCTTTGTCCAGAGGAACTTTTAGGCTCCTGCCCAAATATGGTGCCAGTTTCTGAGCTCCCCATCTGTGCCTAGCAGGGGAAGGAAGGAAGGAAGGAAGGAAGGAAGGAAGGAAGGAAGGAAGGAAAGAAGGAAAGAAAGAGGAAAGAACTTGCCAGAGGTAACACCCAACACAGCTTTCTTGCGTTATTTGTGCACATCTGTGGATGTCGTTAAAATTGGATCAAAAGGGAAAGGCAGCCATTGGTATCATACTTGGTTGGCAGATGTTGGAAATGCAGGCGATTTAACCGTCAGTGAAAATGGCCCCGGGGGGAAGAATGCTCCAGAATGATCTTCTATACTGAGATTGTCTTTGGATGCGATCTCACTGCACATCCGAGATGGACGTAAGAAGAGCCTGCTGGATCAGGCCAATGGCCCAACTAGCCCAATATCCTGTTCCCACAGTGGCCAAGCAGATGCCCTTGGGAAAGCCGCAAGCAGGATTTGAGCAAAAGAGCCCTGCCCCTTCCTCTAGTTTTCAGCAACTGCTTTCAGAAGCATGGTTGCCTCCAACTGTAGTGGCAGAGCAGAGCCATCATGGGTAGTAACCTTCATTAGCCATCGCCTCCATGAATTTGTCTAATCTTCTTTCAAAGCCATCAAGGTTGGGGAGCCTGTAGCCCTCCATAGGCTGTTGAACTACAGCTCCCATCTATCTCTGGCTGCTGCTTTTGCTGGCTGGGGATGTTGAGAGTTGGAAATCAATAGGACTTCAGTTGGCCTCATGGAGTCCAGTGGGTCTAAAGGACATCTAACGCACCCACATGGTACATTTAAAGGCCTATGGCTTCCCCATAAGAATCCTGGGAACTTTACTTCCATAAGGGTGCTAGGAATTGTAGATTTGTGAACTACAGTTCCTGGGATTCTTTGGGAGAAGCTATGTGCTGTACAGTCATACTTCATGTTACGTCCGCTTCATGTTACGTTCTTTCAGGATATGTCTTGTGGCGACCCGGAAGTACTGGAAAGGGTTACTTCCAGGTTTCGCCACTCGCACATGTGCAGACATGCAAAATGCCATCACGCGCATGCGCAGAAGCGGTGAATCGCAACCAGCACGAATGCAGATGCGCTGCTGCGGGTTGCGCTCTTTTCATGTTGCGAACAGGCCTTCGGAACGGATCCCATTCACAACCAGAGGTACCACTGTAAATGTATGGTGTGGTTGTGATCTTCGAGCCCAACCTTATATACATCTTCTCAGAAATGAGTCCACTTGGGTTCAATGTGGCTTACTTCCTGGTAAGTGGTCTGGATGCAATGCCTTATGCAACATTGCTTTTCAGATTCCAAAGACAAAGATGGACCATGAGGATTCTTCAACAACAAACAGGATGTTGACCACAGAAGATTGAAATGACAACCCTACTGTAGTTCAGATGTTTTAGTTTTGTAAGGCCAGTCCCATGACACACACACATTTTCAATTCTATTCTGGGGACAGACAACAATCACCACCCACTAATCATGACATGTGAAGAAATTTGGCATGAGGTTTACTTTTATGGAGAAATAACATCTTTCTCTCTCTCTTCTTAGTATAGTTTTGAAAAAGCTGGCTTTATTTAATGCCATACAATGTCCATGATTGTTTGAGCATCAACATTCTCTCCTCTTGTAAAGATCTTTCATGCTTTTCTTAGAGAATAAAGATCTTCAGTTGGATATCCAACAGCTTTGATGGCATTTCTATCTACTAGTGAAATGACAGGACTATTTCCTGCATTTTTGTAGAGCTGGAAGGGATCCGGAGGGTCATCTAGTCCAGTGTTTCCCAACCTTGGGCCTCCAGATGTTTTGGGCCTACAACTCCCATCATCCCTAGCTAGCAAGACCAGTGGTCAGGGATGATGGGAATTGTAGTTCAAAAACAGCTGGAGGCCCAAGGTTGGGAAACACTGATCTAGTCCATCCCCTTACAATGAAGGAATCACAGCTAAAGCATCCATGACAGATGGCCATCCAACCTCTGCTTAAAAACCTCCAAGGAAGGGGAGTCCGCCTCCCTCCAAGGGAGACCGTCTCACTGTTGAACATCTCTTACTGTCATAAAATTCTTCCTGATGTTTAGTCAGAATCTCCTTGTAACTTGAAGCCATTGTCTTGAGTCCTACCCTCAAGAGCAGGAGCTCCCTCTTCCATGTGACAGCCCTTAGGATAGTTGAAGATGGCTATCCTATTTCCTCTCAGTCTCCTCCTTTCCAGGATAAACATACCCAGAACCTTCAACTGTTCCTTATAAGGCTTGGTTTCCAGACCCTGGACTTCGTGGAAAGCATGGCCTCCATGGGGCTGTCCCTGAATAAGTCTGGCCCAACTCATAACCACGGACATGCCTTAGACTTGGTGTTTACCTCTACGGATGCTGGTGATCTGACATTAACTAAAAGCGAAACAAAAGAAGTGCCATGGTCAGATCACTTCCTGGTGCAACTGGACTTCTCCGCAACCCTTCCCCTCCGCAGGGAGGTGGGACCGATTCGGATGGTCCGCCCCCGCCACTTAATGGATCCAATTGGCTTCCAGAGAGTGGTAGGGGATGCTTTATCCCAAGTTGATGGCCTTTCAGCTGATTCCCTGGTGGCCCGCTGGAATGCGGAGTTAACCAGGGCTATTGACTGTCTGGCTCCGAAGCGCCCTCTCCGATTGCATGGAGCCCGGACAGCTCCGTGGTTTTCCCCGGAGCTGAGGGTGATGAAACAATCGCTGAGACGGCTAGAGCGCCGGTGGCGGAAAACTCATTCTGAATCAGACCGGACACGGGTTAGAGCTCAACGTCGAGCCTACCAAGTGGCAATGGCGACGGCGAAGAGGGCCTTCTTCACCGCCTCCATTGCATCTGCAGAAAACAGCAGCAGGAGACTTTTTCAGGTGGTTCGCAATCTATCAGAACCACCTGTACCACCGGGGCCTGGTAGGGACCCCAAGATCTCCTGCAATGCTTTTGCAAAGTTTTTTGCAGATAAAATCGCTCAGATTCAGAAGGAGGTAGACTCCACCGTGGGAGCAGGGCCAGGGCGGGAGAGTGCTAGAGTTCTGTCTGGTCCTGTTACATGGGATCAATTCCAATCTGTTACCTCCGAGGATGTGGACAGGCTGCTTGGACGAGTGAAACCGACCACCTGTCTCTTTGATCCTTGCCCATCCTGGCTGATAAAAGCGAGCCGGGAAGGGCTGGGTGATGGGATCTGCGGGGTGGTGAATGCTTCCCTCTGTGAGGGAGCCTTCCCAGACCCGCTGAAAGAGGCGGTCATTAAACCGCTTCTTAAAAAAACATCTTTAGACCTGGCCAATTTGGCCAACTATCGCCCAGTCTCAAATCTGCCATTCTTGGGCAAGGTGATTGAGCGGGTGGTTGCTGAACAACTCCAAGCACGCCTGGAGGAAACGGACCATTTGGATCCCTTCCAATCGGGATTCAGGCCTCACCATGGGACTGAAACTGCCTTGGTCGCGCTGGTTGATGATCTCCGGCGGGCTAGGGACAAAGGTGAGAGCTGTTTCCTAGTTCTGCTGGATCTCTCAGCGGCCTTTGACACCATCGACCATAACATCCTTCTGGACCGTCTAGAGGGGCTGGGAGCTGGGGGCACTGTTATACAGTGGTTCCGCTCCTTCCTCCTGGGCCGTGTCCAGAAGGTGGTGGTGGGGGGTGAGTGTTCAGACCCCTGGGCTCTCACTTGTGGGGTGCCTCAGGGTTCTGTCCTCTCCCCCATGCTTTTTAATATCTATATGAAGCCGCTGGGAGAGATCATCAGGGGGTTTGGACTGGGTGTTCATCAGTATGCAGATGACACCCAGCTCTACCTCTCCTTTAAATCAGAACCAGTGAAGGCGGTGAAGGTCCTGTGTGAGTGCCTGGAGGCGGTTGGAGGTTGGATGGCGGCTAACAGATTGAGGTTGAATCCTGACAAGACAGAAGTACTGTTTTTGGGGGACAGGAGGCGGGCAGGTGTGGAGGATTCCCTGGTCCTGAATGGGGTAACTGTGCCCCTGAAGGACCAGGTGCGCAGCCTGGGAGTCATTTTGGACTCACAGCTGTCCATGGAGGCGCAGATTAACTCTGTGTCCAGGGCAGCTGTCTACCAGCTCCACCTGGTACGCAGGCTAAGACCCTACCTCCCCGCGGACTGTCTCGCCAGAGTGGTGCATGCTCTAGTTATCTCACGCTTGGACTACTGCAATGCGCTCTACGTGGGGCTACCTTTGAAGGTGACCCGGAAACTGCAATTAATCCAGAATGCGGCAGCTAGACTGGTGACTGGGAGTGGCCGCCGGGACCACATAACACCGGTTCTGAGAGATCTGCATTGGCTCCCAGTACGTTTCCGAGCACGATTCAAAGTGTTGGTGCTGACCTTTAAAGCCCTAAACGGCCTCGGTCCTGTATACCTGAAGGAGCGTCTCCACCCCCATTGTTCAGCCCGGACACTGAGATCCAGCGCCGAGGGCCTTCTGGCGGTTCCCTCATTGCGAGAAGTGAGGCTACAGGGAACCAGACAGAGGGCCTTCTCGGTAGTGGCGCCCGCCCTGTGGAACGCCCTCCCATCAGATGTCAAAGAGATAAAGAATTACCTGACGTTCAGAAGACATCTTAAGGCAGCCCTGTTCAGGGATGTTTTTAATATGTAATGCTGTATTGTTTTTAATACTGATTGGGAGCCGCCCAGAGTGGCTGGGGAAACTCAGCCAGATGGGCGGGGTATAAATAATAAATTATTATTATTATTATTATTATTATTATTATTATTATTATTATTATTATCTTGGTTGCCCTTTTCTGCACACATTTCAGTAGAGGGCAGAAGCAAGGTCAGGGCAGTGTAGACACACCAGCAGAAACAATGGATGAGCTCTACCAGTGCATCCCCACAGCCATGATCCCTGCTGCCACACTGCCTCCCCCCCCTTTGTTGCATTATGGATGGCTGGACTAGCATCCTAAATGGCTGTGGTCCAGTATACCTGAAGGAGCGTCTCCACCCCCATCGTTCTGCCCGGAAACTGAGGTCCATCTCTGAGGGCCTTCTGGCGGTTCCCTTGCTGCGAGAAGCCAAGTTAGAGGGAACCAGGCAGAGGGCCTTTTCGGTAGTGGCACCCGCCCTGTGGAACGCCCTCCCACCAGATGTCAAAGAGAAAAACAACTAGCAGACTTTTAGAAGACAACTGAAGGCAGCCCTGTTTAGGGAAGCTTTTAATGTTTAATAGATTATTGAATTTTAATATTCTGCTGAAAGCCGCCCAGAGTGGCTGGGGAAACCCAGCCAGATGGACAGGATATAAAATAATAATAATAATAATAATAATAATAATAATAATAATAATAATCTGACCTCAGCACCAGAGACAGGACAGCATCCCGACATCTCACCGCTCTAGCTAGTGCCTGCTTGCTACTCACCCAAATACCACTCATGGCGTCCCATGAGCAGAGTGACACATGTGCATGCTGTAAGCTGAAGTATGTGGCCTGTGTCTTCTGCCTCCTTGTTGGCTGATAGATGCCTGGCAGGCAGGTGACCAGGCTAGCCCAGGCCAGCAAAAAGCAAGCATTGCAGACTGGGGGAGAAATTGGCTCGACTTCACCTTTTAACATAATGCCCTAAACACTGTGGGAATTGAATTGCAGAAACCTGCACTTCTCTGAGTTTTGCAGTGCCATTCCCCAACCAAAAGAAAATGGGTTCAGAATGTACCTATTGGGGGGGAAAGTGTCCATTAAATGCATATATTAGTGAAAATGACATTGCATATCTTATATCCATTTCGGAGAACTGTGTTTCATTATCTGATATTTGACAGTTTGTTCTCTGCGGCGCTTGACCACAGGGAAAATACGAAATGACATTTAGAGCCGACAGCTGAGATGCAGCCATATTTAATGGACCTGACAATTACTGATGCAACATTTTGCAACATTCTTAATATTTTGTAGCTGAAATGCAAAGGCATTTTAACAGGATTTGACAACTGACAGCTTATTATATTTCATACTTGGCACCTGCCAGCATCAAAGCAAGAAATGCCAACAAGTCTAAAGCACTAACGTTTCCAAGTTCCAGGTAGAATTTTACCCCCAATTCAAATTTGAAATTCTGCATGCAAACTCTTCATAGCAAAATTTGAAATGTGTTCATTTCAACTCGCTGTTGGGTCATAACACGGGGGGGCGGGGGGGAGATCTGGATCAGCCTCGTTGTTAATATCGTTATTTTATTATTTATACCCTGCCCATCTTAATGTGAACCAAAGTCATTTGCACTTCTGGAAATAATATGCAAAATGAAACACAGATACCCTTCAAATTTTTCACTTCTCCAAAGTTTGTGAGGCTCTTCTCCAGCCATATGTATATTAGGTGTGTGTAAAATGCATATATTTGTGAAAATAACCACATAGAAATTATATGTTAGATTAGTGAAAAATCTAAAAATGCATTTTTGGGGAAATGGCTTGTCAAATTTTGCAACAAATTCTTGGTTGTTTTTTTTTAAAAGGAAATTGGAACGTCGCTTTGCTCCTCTCTCCCATGAACTGTCCACTGGTCACTTAAGTAGGAAGGTGCTGATGCACAAACCTCGCACAGAGAGAGGAAAAACGGGAAGGATTGTCTTGCAAAGGGTGAGCATTAGGCCAAAATTTCATTTCAGCCAGTGTGGTGTTGAGACGCAGCGCAGAGCAGTTTAACTAAGACGGGGGGATTTTTTTAAAAAAGGTAAAGGACCCCTGACCGTTAAGTCCAGTCACAGACGACTCTGGGGTTGCGGTGCTCATCTTGCTTTACTGGCCGAGGGAGCTGGCATTTGTCCGCAGACAGCTTCCGGGTCATGTGGCCAGCATGACAAAGCCACTTCTGGCAAAACCAGAGCAGCACACAGAAACGCTATTTACCTTCCCGCCGGAGTGGTACCTATTTATCTGCTTGCATTTTTGGCGTGCTTTCAAACTGCTAGGTTGGCAGGAGCTGGGACAGAGCAACGGGTGTTCACCCCATCGTGGGGATTCAAACCACCGACCATCCGATTGGCAAGCCCAAGAGGCTCAGTGGTTTAGACCACAGCACCTTAAATCTGTGGGGAAGATTAGGGAGGCAGGAGAGGATATATTATTTAATGATATCCTTCCTAACTTGCGCTAGCAAGATCCATATTCTGGCCGAGTCCCCTTTTTTAAATTATGCAGCGATCAGCTCATTGCTGACTCATCTGAGTCTTACTATTAAAGATTCCTTCCTGGTAAAATCCCTTCTAATCCCTCTTAAAACGAATAAACACAAGAATCTGATTAACGTTAATATAAAAGTAGTTTACTTACAGATTCATTCAGGTTCACAAACATATCCCTGAAGGCAGGCTTAGGTTACATAACTACTATAACTATTCCTTAAAGGTCCATATAGTTAAAGCTATGGTTTTCCCAATAGTGATGTATGGAAGTGAGAGGTGGACCATAAAGAAGGCTGATCACCGAAGAATTGATGCTTTCGAATTATGGTGCTGGAGGAGACTCCTAAGAGTCCCATGGACTGCAAGAAGATCAAACCTATCCATTCTTAAGGAAATCAGCCCTGAGTGCTCACTGGAAGGACAGATCGTGAAGCTGAGGCTCCAATACTTTGGCCACCTCATGAGAAGAGAAGACTCCCTGGAAAAGACCCTGATGTTGGAAAAGATGGAGGGCACAAGGAGAAGGGGACGACAGAGGACGAGATGGTTGGACAGTGTTCCTGAAGCTACTAGCATGAGTTTGACCAAACTGCAGGAGGCAGTGGAAGACAGGAGTGCCTGGCATGCTCTGGTCCATGGGGTCACGAAGAATAAGACACGACTAAACGACTAACAACAACAACAACATTCCTTAAAGAAGTTAATCCCAAGTGACTGTGACTAAGCAGTCACTTCTCCAAACACACAGCAACATACAAAATGGAGAACACACACTGATCAGAACATGGAGGTCGTGTGCTCCTCCATGCTGGTACAACAGACCACACCCTCTTCAAGTCTGTCCCAGCTCAGGAGGAAACAGGAAGTCTTCTCCTGAGTGGTACAAAACATCCCCTAACATGTCGACGGAAGGAATGTTGTACTTGACTGCAGTTTTACATCCCACAAAATCCCCACTTGGCCATGATGCTTCTCTGGGGTGACCTTGGGGCTAGTCACTGTCTCTCAGCATGACCTACCTCAAAGGGTTGTTGTGAGGAGAAAATGGGCGGAGGGGAAAGAACCACATATGCTGTCTTGAAAGCGAGCTATAAATACAGTAAATGCATTAATTGATCCATACATAAGTAAAACCCCATTTATGTTGACTTGCGGGACAAAAAAACAACCACCGTCAGCTGCTCACTCAAGGGAAGATGGAGCCACCTGCTGGGCAAATTGTATTATCTGTATAACATACTTCATATATAAGTGCCTGGTTTTCTTTCAGATGTTTGTTCTCTTGTTGGTTAATTGTGGCGGTGGCAGCGGCCGGGGGGGGGGCGGGGGGGAGGAAAGCTGAACTAAACTAAAAACTAAACACCTGAATCTCCAGAGGCTGCATAATCTTCATTCAGAGATTTATAAATGAAGCTACATTATGGATACAAATGAGGTGGTGGTCGGAGGAGAGCTGAATCGAAAAGTTTACCAAAAAAATGTAGTGTGATAAAGCAGGACTGCCATGGATTTTGCAATTAAATTGAGCATGTCTCTCGAAACGTTGCAGACTTTGGCTCGGCAGAGGAACATTCACCCGGAATTGCCGAATTTTGCGCTAGGAGAATGGATGCTATGTTGAACGCTCTAGAACCTAAGATGCCTCCAACTTGCCCCTTGTTCAGATCACTTGCCTGCTCTCCAGGGCCTAAGTGTTGGACCTGTATATACTGACAGGCATCCTCTTTGACTCAGGGCCAGAAAAACAGTTGTTAGTGTGGGGGTCCACACCCTCCAGAAAGCCACCTGCAGCCTAGGCAACCCCCTTGACTCCACTGCCCATGAGCTAGGAGTGGGCTGACCTTTCTTGAAGACATGGGCTGAGTCTTACCTGAAATTTATGAGATGGCTGAGGGTTTGTTTGTTTTTGCTCTGCTTTTTAACATCTCTGGCACCCTCCCAGAAGTGATGTGATATCATATTGCATGATGCCGCTCTGAAGACCTTCTGAGGTGTGTGTCTCTGTGTGTACAGAATTTGCTTTCTGGCTTCTAACAGTGATATATCTACAGTTTCACTTACAAACTGCTTAGTGTGTGGTTTGAGTCAGCAGCATGGAAAACATTCTGTGTAAAAAACAAACCAGTGCGTTGTGGTGATCAGAGCGCTGTTCTAGGATGTGGGAAACCTGGGTTCAGATTTTCACTCAGCCGCGAAGCTCACCTTGGGACAGGCACTGCTTCTCAACCTAACCTAACCTAACAAAGGGGTGTTGTGAGGCTAATATGGAGAGGGGGGTGAATCCTTATCATGCCACCTTATCATAGAATTGTAGAGTTGGAGGAGATCCTAAGGGTCATCTAGCCCAACCCCGTGCAATGCAGGAATCTCAACCATCGCATGCATGACAGATGGCCATCCAACCTCTGCTCATTGGAGGAAAAGGTCAGATATAATCACAAAAATAAATAAAATAACATTGAGTCACTGGCATAGAGGGTGGGTTAGGCACTTTATTGTACGTCTCTCCTAAAGTAAAGGTAAAGGGACCCCTGACCATTAGGTCTAGTTGTGGACGACTCTGGGGTTGCGGCGCTCATCTCGCTTTATTGGCCGAGGGAGCTGGCGTACAGCTTCCGGGTCATGTGGCCAGCATGACTAAGCCGCTTCTGGTGAACCAGAGCAGTGCACAGAAACGCCGTTTACCTTCCCGCCAGAGTGGTACCTATTTATCTACTTGCACTTTGATGTGCTTTTGAACTGCTAGGTTGGCAGGAGCAGGGACTGAGCAACGGGAGATCACCCCATCACGGGGATTCGAACCGCCAACCTTCTGATCAGCAAGTCCTAGGCTCTGTGGTTTAACCCACAGTGCCACCCGTGTCTCTCTCCTAATGTACACATTTTAAATTTAGTATTTCTGCAAATGCCGCATGGGTTTTGATACACTTGGAGCAAAAATCTCAGTCTCACGAATTCGGAAGCAAGTAGCTCTGAATGCAAATGGGTCTTACTCCCAAGATGCAGGACTTCAGCCATGAAGAGAAGAAGCCACGTTGTGAGTGGTGTTTGATGGACCTGGAAGGGTTGGCAGGAGATCGCAATTCTGCACATTCTAGCACTTTTCATATTTTCATTTTTGTGTGTGCTGCTTTGGGTTCCATTTTGGGGAACCCTAAAATATAACAAACCATAATTCTCATGCAGCTTTTTTTCAATTAAAAAAAGAGGCAGACTTAGAGGTGTATATTTAATATAAGCCAGTTTATTGCACTCAGGAAGTAGGCATATACACAGAGTTGGAGAAGTTACGTTGTGAAATCACCATTAGTCTATCCAGAGCTGGACAAGGCTGCCCTCTTCCTTAAAAAACCAGGGCTTTCCACCAAAGTCCCACTGAATTCCTGCTTCTTCCATCTTGGGTTGGTGGAGGGACAGTAACACTGTACAGAAACAGGAAGTGTGCAACCTGGAACGCAGGGATGTTTGACTGCAGCTACACTCTGTTCCACTCAATTGAAGGTACAGGAGTCCATCCCTCTTTGAATCTGGTTACCCTAGAGGAGAGCAGCAGCGGCGAAACCCACTACCTTATATTGAACCAGACCCTTCATCCATCTAGCTCAGTATTGTCTTCTTGGACTGACAGTGGCTTTTCTGGGGTCTCTGGCAGGTGACACTCCCAACTCTACTTGGAGAGGCTGGGAACGAACCTAGAAACCTCTGCATGCCACACAGATGGTTTACCACTGAGCATCGCTCTTCCCTCAATCCAGCCCCATAGCTCCCTATTGTCTATGCATTTGTTTGGTCCATGAGTTTGGTCTGGTGCTCTGTTGTTTGCCTGAAATGTGTCCCTTTCTGCCCACTATGCCTGGCAGAGATCAAGCCCTGACCTACTTTTTGGGGTTTTGCCTAGGTGGTTAGCCACAGGGAGGTAAATGCCTAGCTGTTCCAAGGCTAGGTCAGGGCTAGATAACAGGACTTGGCAAACAAAACCATCTCAAAATGTGACATGCACGACCAGTTTTAAGGTGCCCTAAGTATTCTCGTGATCTTTTCGACAAAATGAAATCCTGTGATCACCAAAGAAGAAATGGTCAGAACTGGCCAGTGTTAGGCAAAATAAGCCACCATACGACACCCATCTCAGTTCAGCAGAGCGTCTAGCCTCTTGTAAGTCATTAACAAGAATGTGTGCAATTAATATTGTTACTAAGCTCAGCATATAAAATTATTTCCATACTTTCAAGGTAATATTTCAATGTCACCTGGGTAAAATATACAGAAGGGGGCAGCTATGTACATATCCAACAGAAATAAACAATGACGTAAATCACTTCTTAGGATAGATTATGTAAGGTTCCCATTAGTGAACACCAAAAGGTTTTAAGTTCATTAAAGCCACATAACCTGTACAAAATCCCTCGAGTTCAGGCAGTGAAAAACAACAACAACCCCAAACAAAGCAGGTTTTGAAATCCAGAGGTTTCTCATGGAAAGGTTTTGAGTGAAAAGCTTTTAGGGAGCTAAGGATGTTAATACTTTGGGCAAGTGTTTTTTCTGGCAAAGACACACAGAGTTGTGGGGCGCAGGGTTCGTGCGTTCCTGAGCTGAAGGCAGGAAAAAAGTTAGGACACCCTCCCAGTCAAGAGTGCAGCTGATTCAGGCTGGATCTACACTGACCTGTTTAATGTTATTAGAATGATATATCATTCTAAAACATCACAGGGCATTCTGGCAATTTAAAAGCATTTCCCCACCTTGTTTTCTCCATAAAAATGCTGTTTCCCTACTGCCAGTTCCTGGTTGCTCTGCAGCGCCCTCTTGTGCCACATTTTAATAATGAATGTTAAAAGTAGGATGCAATGTGTCCATCTGTGTTATGAAAACCCTTCCTTAACTTTATAAACCATGAGTTTAGATCCATCCTGTGTGAGGCAGAATCGACTATTACCACTTCAGGAAGCAGGAAGGGGGTGGTCGTAGCTTTTGAACGGACTTCAGTTTATAGCAGCTAGCTTATCTAGAGAAAAGGGCTTTAGCCGGGTCTGTTGTGTTAGCTTCCGACTTTCAGGGATTTCTCTCTTTTTTAAAAAAATAATAATCCAAGCCTGCATTCAAAACTGCCACTCCCCAGGGGGAAGGAGATTTAGCCCAGCCAGCTGTGCTAGTTTTCTACTGCCAGGGATTTTAAAAATAATATATATATATATAAGGCAGCATCCGAAAACATCACCTCGTTCTGACGTCATGCCAGCCCCATTTTATCTCTTTAGAACCTGACCACTTCATTCAGAGGCCTGCGTAGACTGGGCTTTTTGTCTGAAGTAATTGGAACATAGGAACCTAAGAAGATCCTTGCCTGATCAGACTAAGCCCAGGATCCTGTTCTCACAGCGGCCAACATGACGCTGATGGGAAACTTGCAAGCAGGACTTGAGAACAGCTCTCTCCCTGCTTGTGATTCCCAGCAACAGTGGAGGCAGAAGATAGCCATTGTGCCTAGTAGCCATTGATGGACTTATTGTCCATCGAGATGGAACACTATGTCGGGATTTGGTGGAGCTAGTATGTCTCTGTGCAGCTGTCGTGTTGGAAGCAGGCTATCAAAGCCACATATTCCTGGCAGTAAAGTATTCTTAAGACTCTGGACTGGTCCTGCCCATCCAGGCTGTGCACAGAAGGGCTATAAATGGTTTCCTGTTTGAGCTGATTGAACAACAAGGTCTTCCTGGCTCTAAAGTGTTTCTGTGCATTCTTGGGCTTCAACTCCCTGCTGACCTGTGGCAGCTGCCCATGGCTCATCGTTGACACAGCAGATTATGTGCTTGATGCATAAATGCTGGGAGTTTATGCAGAATAGGTCTGCATGGATAGTGTCATTCTAAAGTTTAGTCACTAGGTGGCACTAGATCTAGTTGTATCTGAGTGGAGTCAGGCACTTCCTTTTGCTGTTCTGTTCTTGCTTAAGCATCAATGAAGTTCTTGTTTAGCTTCCTGACTGTTGGGTTCTCATATATCAGTGCTATTACCTAAGATGGGAACTGTGTATTATTTGGTACGTTTACAAGTTTGAAAGAGTAAGCTTTGATAAAAAGATCTTGGGATTTCCTGTTCGCCTTCCTGCACAACTTGCTTGCTTGAGTCTGGTGAGGCCTTATAGCATTGCCAAATTTGTTATTTCAGTTGGAACAGGAGCGTGGGTCTTTGTAGGAACAGACACAGCAGAGCATTTGCATTTCATGTAACAAGAGTAACAAACAACAAACAACAACACAACCTTGGTCCCGCATATCTTTTCAATGGCCAGCGCCCATTTATACAGTCATTTAATGGAAGCACTTCCAATAGGAAGTTGACAGTGTTGGCTTAAATTATCCCTGCCATTGGGTTCTAGAGGCACCATTTAGGCCGCATCTTCGATCTGTGAGTTACCCAGAGTGGTTCATCCAGTGTGACACTGACCAGAGGCCTGTCGCAACAGCATGAAACTGGGAGGGAGTTTGTATAGAATTAGAACGTCGCATAAGGCACATATGTTTGGAAATCTCTTGCATCTGGGTGCTACCTATTACATACCCACCGTCACCCTAGGAGGAAAAAAAAAACCAACCCCACCTCTACCCCCGTTACCATGGCTACCTTCCATAGCATATGTTACTGAAGAATGTGCTTCTTTTTATTTTTTCTGTCTCGCGGCGCCACCTGTAAAGGAAAGGACACATCAATTTCCTTAGTGCCATTTTGAAGCAAAGGGGTTGCTTAATTTAGAGCATCATGTATGATCTCTGTCCGTGCTGCAAACTGTTTAGCTCTAACACTGCTGCATCTTCATGTGCCATATTTTTCCTGGGAGAGTTTTAGCAGTTTACAAACCTCCCAAGCTGAAAGGGATAATGAAATTTGAGAGTTCCACTTTGGTTCTATGGTGGGGGAGAGGGAGCAGTTTATAAATATTGCGGATAAATGATTTTTTGCCTTGACTTGTGTTTTCAAGTGAATGCATTACTGGGAGGGGTGGAATGAAAATGTCTACAACAGCCTCCAACAGAAACAGTTTGCATGTTCACCAAAGTCACTATGCGTATAAAGGCTATATTGACAGCATAGCTATTAAGATGAACATTTTATAACTTCTTTTAAAAACTGTACTTGAGCTTCTTGATTTTTGTTCATCTTCATGGACTGATTGGAAGATTTCCCTTTTTTGCAGGGTGTGTGATTGAGAATAGGGAACTCTGAATAGGATATCTACTGAACAAAGTGCTCTTATGGAAAAAGACTGGCCATTTGTGGACAATTATTGGGATCTCTTGGGAGAGATGTTCCATATCGTTTCCAGGACGGGTATTTACAGAGTTAGCTGGGTAAGGGTGTGGGAATGGAAGGCCTGGTAAAACAAACAGACTGGTCATGTAACAAGGCGTTTAGAGATCACATGTCATTGGTTCATTGGGTTATGTTATGGTGGCTTGCAATCAGAAGGCAAAGGAGGAGTAACTATGCAATTTCAGGATATTCTTCTTCTTGTTTCTTGACACTTTGTCCTCCCCAAACTTCTACCCTCCAGGCATGTTGGACTACAACATCCATTGTGCCTGACAACGGACCATGCTTGCTGGGAATGATGGGACTTGGAGTGCGGCAACATCTAAAAGGCCACAGATGGGGGGAATGCCTGCTTTATACCGCCGAAGGCAAAATCTGAGTGGAGTCTCAGTGAGCAATGGAAGAACTGAAGAGTCCTTTGGATATCCAACAACAGCGCAAACCCACCATCAGATTATCAGGACTTTGATCCAGATTTATGTCAGCTCCAGTGAACAGAGGAGTCTTGGGTGGTGGTGGGTTGGTGACTCACAGATACGCCCAGTGCTTTTTTTCTGGGGGTGACCCCTAAACATTTTGTGAATCTTTGTACTTTTGTCCATTTATCCTTGGTTTTCAAACGGCCTAGTTCTCAAACGTTTTGGCTCCCGAACGCCGCAAACCCGGAAGTGACTGTTCCGGTTTGCGAACTATTTTTGGAAGCCGAACGTCCGATGGGGCTTCCGATTGGCTACAAGAGCTTCCTGCAGCCAATCAGAAGCCACGCTTTATGTTCTGAACGTTTTGAAAATTGAATGGACTTCTGGAACGGATTCCGTTCAACTTCCAAGGTATGTCTGTACTGGATTTATTTTTCCTGATTTGAACTATAAAATGATGATTTTCTTGAGTCAAAAAGAGAGTATCACTAAACATTTTTTTTATTTTTTTTTAGAAAAAAAGCACTGGATACGCCTGTCTGTGCACTGTGACCCTGCTGTTTGGAATAGGGTGGCCATGTGTCCTATTTCACAGAGGACAGTCCTCTATTTTAAAGACCCGTTTAAATGCAACCCTAAGAAGGCAGAGCAGGTGGGCCATGAAGTTGCTCCTCAAAAACACCTTGTAAACCTGTGGGTAAGGACTGTCTTGTTTTGATTCAACCATACATCTAATACTATACTTAATGTATATATACTATTGTGTTTTATGTGTTCTGTTTTCTTCCTACCTTCTCTACTGGCTATTGACCAATGTGCATTTTGAATTAGGAATCTTTAGTTTGAGATAACCACATTGGTCCAAGTTAAGGGGTTGCAAACATGAGAAGTGGTTTCAACCTGCCAAAGCACTGTGTGAACAATAAGAGTTATATTACTAAAGGTGAAGGACCCCTGGATGGTTAAGTCCAGTCAAAAGTGACTATGAGGTTGTGGCGCTCATCTCGCTTTTAGGCTGAGGGAGCCGGCGTTTGTCCACAGACAGCTTTCCGGGTCATGTGGCCAGCATGGCTAAACCTCTTCTGGTGCAATGGAACACTGTGACGGAAACCAGAGCGCATGGAAACGCCGTTTACCTTCCCGCCACAGCGGTACCTATTTATCTACTTGCACTGGCGTGCTTTTGAATTGCTAGGTTGGCAGGAGCTGGGACGGAGTAATGGAAGCTCACTCCGTTGCAGGGATTTGAACCGCCAACCTTCGGATCGGCAAGTCCAAGAGGCTCAGTGGTTGAGACCACAGCGCCACCCGTGTCCCTAGAGTTATATTTCTATAGCGTTTCAGCAATGGAGTGGGCCCGGTGTGTAGAATGGTTTGGGCCGAAATCTTCACTCAAAGCTCTATTTTGCCATGAAAGAAGGAGAACATAACTGAAATTGCATTTTTACAGGATTTTAAGGTATGGAAAACAGAAATCAAGACGAAAAGGACACCCGTAATCCCCACACGCCTGACAACATTAAACGATTCAACAGGAGACGAAAATTTTCCTGTGAGGAAACGGTGATTGGCTTGACACAAAAAAAAGGTAAGACCTTGGACTCAATCCTGAGCAACTAGGAGTCTTGCTAGTGACTCCAGTAGCTACAGAGATTGGACCCGGATGGCAAAATTACACACACGAAAAGAATATAGCGCATATAATTAGCCATTACAGAGGCAGAAGCACAGCTTTACGTGACAATGATCATTAAGCATGGGAAGTCCCAAACGCGACGGTTAGTTCACATAGAGAAGCTGCCCCCGGTGGTTTACATACCTCACTGCAACTCACAACCTCTTTTTGCTTTATTATCTCCAGTATCAACCATCGCTTTTAAATCAGTGTCAACCACTGCTTTCAAATAAAAGAGAGACGCTGAATGTAGCCAGGTGATTAGCAATACCATAACTGTTAACAACAGGGCCATTCGGGCCGAAAGTCAGCGGGATGTCACAAAGAAGTGGCTCGATTAAAGACGTCTTAGCCGGTTAACCTCGGGAGCTTCAGTTGATCAGTCATAATTAATTAACTGATGACACTTGCATACAAGTTAAGCAAGAGCTCTGAAGCAGAAAGGCAGACGTCCATCTAATTTTTTTTTGTAGGATGGATGTGTGCATTTGCAAGGAATGAAAATGCAGAAGTCCAGCTGCAGGACATTGTAATTATTCTCTTGGAGGTTCAATAACTATTGTCAATGCCTACCAGCTGCAATAGTTATGATCTGCATCCATTGGCAGAAGCAGAATGACACTGAGTATGAGTTGCTGGGAATCACAACCGAGGAGAGTGCTGTTGCACTGTTTGTGGGCTTCCCATGGGCATCTAATCGGTAGATTAGATGGGGGGGGGGAGAAATAATCTAATTTAGATATACAGTGGTACCTTGGTACTCAAACGGCTTGGCTCTAGAACAAATCAGCTCCCAAACACCGCAAACCCGGAAGTGAGTGTTCCGGTTTGTGAACATTTTTCAGAAGGTGAATGTTTGACGCGGCTTCCGATTGAGTGCAGGAAGCTCCTGCAGCCAATCGGAAGCTGCGTCTTGGTTTTTGAACTGTTTCAGGAGTCAAATGGACTCCTAGAATAGATTAAGTTCGAGAACCAAGGCACCACTGTAAATAAGCTTCAGTTTCCTGTCTGTTATATAAAAGTATATCTCCAATAACACTTAGCCAACAATTCTCAGATACAGTGGTGCCTCGCAAGACGAAATTAATCCGTTCCGTGATTTTCTTCGTCTAGCAGTTTTTTCGTCTTGCGAAGCAAGCCCATTGACAGCTTAGCGGATTAGCGCTATTAGCGGTCTAGTGGCTTTTAGCGATCAGCTGATAAGCGGCTTATCAGCGGAACAGCTGATAAGCGGCTTAGCGCTTAGGGAAAGGGCGAAAAAAGCAGAAAAAAATGCGGGAACTCGCAAGATTTTTTCGTCTTGCGAAGCAACCCCATAGAGAAATTCGTTTAGCGAAGCGCCTCCAAAAACGGAAAACCCTTTCATCTAGCGGGTTTTTTGTCTTGCGAGGCGTTCGTCTCGTCTTGCGGGGCACCACTGTATTCTGTTTCGAAACGGGATTTGGTGGAGAGGGGAAGATGTTCTCCCAGCCACTCAGATTTCTCACCACTTATTTACTGGACCAGTGTGCACCTGTTGGTTTTTTTTCTTTTTTACCCTCAAGATGCCAGAGGGAGGGCAGACAGAACCCTCGGAGCTGGCTACAAACATTGCCAGGCGGTCCCATCTCATTGGCTGTGTCACAAAGTCAAATCAGAGTAAGGGAACGGAAGCGTCGCCCTCGGTCGGAGTTGACTTCGCAAGGACGTTACATAGCCAATCAGATTTGGCTATGCGATGGCAACATCTGAAGCTACCTCAGACTAATGCCAGTCCTTTCTGCCCATGGTTTTTTTGAAGTTGCGAACCGCCCTGAGATCTATGGATAACGGGCGGCACAAAAACGTAATAAATAAATAAATAAATAAATAAATAAATGTGCCAGGCAGAAGTTGGGAGTGTGGCTGCCATTCCCAAAGGGGATGAATGCTTTGCCCTTTTCCCCCATCCCTGAAAATCTCCAAAAGAGAGAGGGCAGGTCTGCCTGAATGAAGCCCGTGAGTGAGCGAGCTAAGTTCGGCTCAGTCTTGACCTCCAGCAATTACAATTCAAAAAGGGCTTACTTGAGTTGCTCTTGCTGTGCCTCTTCTTCTTCTTTCGCTTTGAGGAGCCCCTTTGGCTCTCCTTGTCGGCAAGGGCTTGCTCCGGGGGGACCGCCGCAGAGCACGAAGAACCCGTCACCGGCTCCTCCGAGAAGGACTTCTCCTGAGAGATGTCGACCAGAGAGTCTATAGAAGGTTCTTTGTTTTCCTTGATCGCTTCTTTCATCGCCTCTGGGGTTAGTAGCTCTGTGGTATTTCCAGGATCTTCCTCCTTTCTGCTGCCTTTCCTGACGGCGCCGCTCACCTGGTCATTTGGATTTAAGCCGTTCTGCGAACGAACCAGTTCTGTTCCGCCAGCTGGGTCTCCAGAGCTTAATGAAATAGTTTCGCTTCCAAGGCCCGAGGTGCTGCTCCCAAACTTGATGAAGGAGGTCGACTGGGACAACACCAAGTCATTGAAGTCCACGTTGTCCTGGGTGCTACAAGGGACGGCCCCGTCTTGCATGCTTGTGCCGTTTCCTGATTTTCCGCCTCCCTCCAGTGGAAACGAATTCAAGGAATTCGTCTCAGTACCAGGCCGGGTTGGAGAACATCTCCCACTCCCCACTCCGGAAACGGGCTTGTCAGAAGCCACGGGTTCAGCGACAGCCTCCTGCGTCTTAACTGGGGTTACGACATCTGAAGCTGTTTTTTCTACTTGATTCTGGAGCTTAGTTTGCGCAACCACATCCTTTCCCCCTTCCTCCTTCGCTGGGTCTTTGGCAGGCTGGACACTTTGGCCTGAAAAAAATTGACAAAATACACAAGGATCAGATCCATCTCTGAGGGTTTTTTGTGAATGAGAAAGAAACACGCTGTCGGGCAAACGTTCAGGCTGCTCCTGAGTTTCCCTAGCGCCAGCCCCCAACAAGACTTTCTGGTTTCTCCCCCTCTCTTTCTTAAAGGTAAAGGTAAAGGGACCCCTGACCATTAGGTCTAGTCGTGGACGACTCTGGGGTTGCGGCGCTCATCTCGCTTTATTGGCCGAGGGAGCTGGCGTACAGCTTCCGGGTCATGTGGCCAGCATGACTAAGCCACTTCTGGCGAACCAGAGCAGCACACGGAAATGCCGTTTACCTTCCCACCGTAGTGGTACCTATTTATCTACTTGCACTTTGACGTGCTTTCGAACTGCTAGGTTGGCAGGAGCAGGGACTGAGCAACGGGAGTTCACCCCATCGCGGGGATTCGAACCGCCAACCTTCTGATCGGCAAGTCCTAGGCTCTGTGGTTTAACCCTGACCTCTCTTTCTTAGTAATGCGAGTTTCCCTGCCCTTCCTTTATTCTACCACCTGCCATTGGGGGAGATGGGAAATGTGATGTGATGCCACATGCTGAGTAACTGTTGATGTGGCAGTGTTGTGCAGTGGCTAGAGCAGGCATAGGCAAACTCGGCCCTCCAGATGTTTTTGGACTACAATCCCCATAACCCCTGACTACTGGTCCTGTTAGCTAGGATGATGGGAGTTGTAGTCCCAAAACATCTGGAGGGCTGAGTTTGCCTATGCCTGAGCTAGAGCATCAGCCTTGGAACTGGGCAGGGGTGCCCGCCTGAATAAAATATTGGTTGGGGGTGCAGGTAAGCCCCATCCTATATAACTGATCACATGATGCGGTACGCACACACCATTTGAATGGCAAAGCCCATCAATTTTGGGGGGGCCCAGCCCCCTCAAATATTTTATTGACTCCTATGGACCTGGGAGAAGAGGGTTCAGAGCCCCACTCAGCCATGAAACTCACTGGGTGACCTTGGGCCTGTTATTGCCTTGCCGCCTATCCTACCTCACAAGGTTGTTGTCAGCGTTAAACGAGGAGGGAGAGAACAGCACACACCACCTTTAGCTCCCTGGAGAAGATGGTGGGATATAAACTGAATGTCATTGGGTTGCTGCTTTCTAGCTCAGCCTCCTATTTGCCCTGTCGTCTAGTCCCAGCCTCCAAAATGGTAAATTCCAGATTCCGCCACACGGGGGCTCAGTCAGATGAAATGCTACTCACACAAAGCAGCATTGTACAGATGCTGTGGGTATCAGTTGCTGGGACCTGTTGTGTTCAGGTCCTACTTACAGGCTTCCCATTGGAATCAGGTCCCGTAGGCCACTGTGAGAACAGAATGCCTGTCTAGGTGGACCTTTGCCACCTAAGCGAGCAGGAAATCTTATTTTCTTAAAACCCCCATCCCACCCCCAGCTGCCGCCAAAAAGAGCAATTGTTTATGGGACAAGGCTGCCCATAAAATTAAAAAACCCATTTTCATTGTATTGATGGGTGGATTTTTGCGATTGCAAGTTGTTTAAATCTGTTTTAATGTTGTATTTGATCTTGCTCTGGGATATCAGGGTAAAGGGTGGGGAGTAACATGTTAGTTATCACAACAGAAGCAGCAGCAGCAGAAACAGCAAAATTGCTACTACAGTCATACCTTGGAAATCGAACGGAATCCTTTCCAGAAGTCCATTCGACTTCCAAAATGTTCGCAAAATTGTGGCTTCCGATTGGCTGCAGGGAGCTCCTGCAGCCAATTGGAAGCCGTGGAAGCCCTGTTGGATGTTCGGCTTCCAAAAATAGTTCGCAAACCAGAACAGTCACTTCTGGGTTTGCAGCGTTCAGGAGCCAAAACGTCCGAGAACTAGGCTGTTCGAAAACCAAGATACGACTGTACTACTACGACTTTTAGATTTCCTCTTCTTACCATTTTCTTTCCCTTTCTGCGGTTGACTGGGTGATGTTTTCGTGGGCGTGTCTGTATCGGCTTTGTTCCTGGCTGTTTTCCGCAGCTGGAACCCCTTCCTGATGTCAGCCAGCAAAGCATCAATAACGCACACTTCATCTTGCTTCACAGCCCCTTTCTTAACTGTAGTTGGAAACAGAGGAGAGAGTTAGCCGGACAATCAGTGTGATGGGCTGCTGACATGCTGGGGCCTCTGAATTTCTAAAAGAAGGTACTTCTATTTAAGCTCCCACGAGATGTAGTGATGGCTGCCATCTTGGATGGTTTTAAGAAAGGATTAGACAAAATCGAAGAGGATAATGCTATTAATTGTTGTTGCCTAAAACATCTGGAGAGCAAGAAGAATACAGTGGCACCTCGGTTCTTGAACATAATCCGTTATGGAAGACCATTCAAGTTCCAAAGCATTCAAAAACCGAGGCGCAAAGGGCTGCCTGCAAATTCAGCTGAGAAAATTGAAAAACACGCAGTGGAAGCCGTTCAACTTCTGAGGCACGTTCGAAAACAGAAGCATTTACTTCTGGGTTTTCAGTGTTTGGGTTCCGAAATGTTCGTCAACGGAGACGTTTGAGAACCGAGGTACCACTGTAGTTTAATTGAAACTTTTTACTTAATTTCCTTCCATGCAGTGTGCTGTCCACTGGCAGCCTACACCAGTATTCTTTCAGTATGGCTACATGATCACAAAATCCATCACATTGGTATCCTGAGAAACAGAACGAGAAAAAACCATTAACATCTATTTCACTTGTACTCCAGGTCTCCTGTAAAAATACAATGTCATAATCTTGTATGAATTTAACAAAGGACAGGTCAGCTCCCTTTTTAGGCCAGCCTGCAATATTCCATGTTAGAAAGCTAAAGTTGGCTTTGGCTTTGCTGGAGTCTAATCTTTGTCAATTGTCTTCCGAAAAACTTTTGGAGTTTGCCATTTTTTGTGGCAACTGAATCCACCATAATGTGTTGCACTAGAAGCAGTGGTTCTCAAAGGGTGTGGTGGGAAGCTTCAAAGAAACATTTTAACATTTTAGTGTAGTACAGTATAGTACAGTATACAGTATAGATTACAGTATGTATGTACAGTACAGTATACATTTTTATTTTTTTTTGCAGAATATGGTTGGATATCTTTTCAAAGCAGAGACATCACCTTGCCAACAAAGGTCCATATAGTTAAAGCTATGGTTTTCCCAGTAGTGATGTATGGAAGTGAGAGCTGGACCATAAAGAAGGCTGCCCATAAAGAAGGCATAATTGATGCTTTTGAATTGTGGTGCTGGAAGAGACTCTTGAGAGTCCCATGGACTGCAAGAAGATCAAACCTATCCATTCTGAAGGAAATCAGCCCTGAGTGCTCATTGGAAGGACAGATCCTGAAGCTGAGACTCCAATACTTTGGCCACCTCATGAGAAGAGAAGACTCCCTGGAAAAGACCCTGATGTTGGGAAAGATGGAGGGCACAAGGAGAAGGGGACGACAGAGGACGAGATGGTTGGACAGTGTTCTCAAAGCTACCAGCATGAGTTTGACCAAACTGCGGGAGGCAGTGGAAGACAGGAGTGCCTGGCGTGCTCTGGTCCATGGGGTCACGAAGAATCAGACACGACTAAACGACTAACAACAACAATCTTTTCAAAACGAGAGCAAGAGCAACAAGTGATACTCTTTTAAACAAAGCACTGCTAGGAGTTGTTTCTCTTTGTTTTCCAATGCATTTGTTATCAATAATAAAAATAATGAGTGTGGCACAAGCAAATTTTAATTCTGAAAGTGTGGCCCAAAGAAAAAAAAAGTCTGAGAAACCACTGCACTAGTGAGTACTGGAACAGATTTTCCTGATCCATGTTTGTAAAAATCACCTGGGAAGACAGCAAGGCACTGAGCAGAACCTCCATGACCAAGAGCACTCTTGCTCAAATACCTACTGCATTACATTAACAAGCCCATTGAGATACTCACTGATCTTTCCATTTTCTCCTTTCTGCCTCTTCGACTCTTCTTCCTCCAGCTGCTTCTTCCGTTTCTCAGCTCTTGCCGCTTGCTCCTTTCGGTCCTTGTTCTCCTGTGGGTAGGAGACACTGGCATGTAAAGGGCATATCAAAGGTTTGCTTTAGTTTTATTTGCAAATTATTTTTATTGATTTTCCTTTAAAAAAACAAAAATAAATTGCCACCAAATTAATACAAATTTAATACAAACTTAAAAACTGACTTCCCACCCCCCTGATGTTCCTTCTTTTTCCATCCTTCCATTGCTGCTCCAAATACATTAGATTTCCCAATTTTCATTTCAATATTCAATTAAATTCAACGTAATTATGTTACAATACTTCATCTCCTCTCCCTGCACATTGGTTGTACAAGTACTAATTTCTGCTGAGACTTTTATATATTATTATAACATATCCACAAAATAATCAGGTAGAGTAAATCTCTTTTATCTCTCTATAATAATGATTACGGTAACTTTAAATCATTTTCCTCTGATACCACTTGGGTAGAGCTCTGCCTTAGAAAAACAAGCCCTACTTCTTTTTTCTAAAAAAACAAAAACACGAAAACAAAGGTTTGCTTTATTATCAGGCTGCCACAGCAGCTACTAACCACGAGGGCTAAATTCTATCTCCACTGCCAGAAGCATTATCTGATTTTTCCTGCGCTTCCTTTTCTGTACATATTGTAATCCTACATGCTAAATGATGATGCTGATGTTGCAGTTCACAAACAGATTCCCCACCTTATCTCCTATTCCTTACAGTATTTAGGATCCCACTATTTCATTCTCAAATTCAAACCTTTAACGCTTTGATGTAGAGATCCCGGAAAGTTTTCATGGTGTTAAACATATCTTCCAAAGACAACTTGTTTGGGTCCTCGCAGAGGTAGTTGGCAAGCTTTACTTTCTTCGTTTCAATGACTTCGAACTCGGCCTCCAACTTCTGGTTAGCGCTGATGCTCTCCTGAAAGACATTGGATTTAGGTCAGAATTAAAAAAAACAAACCAACAAACACAGCAGCAGACTGCCCTGGCAAAAGGCGGAGGCCTCTAAGCGCAGTGAGCCTGTTGCAGACCTACCTGGATGGCTTTTCCATACTGGGCTCTCACGTCTTCCGTTGATGACGACAATTTCTGTTCAAGAACCTGCAGCTTTTTCAGATTGGAACTGGATTCAGAACGTATCACATCAAGGTTGATCCTGAAAAGAAACAGGCCACAAGTTCTGGGGTCTGGATCTGCTAATCCTGGGAAGGAACTAGGAGTTATGTGGGATAAAATTCCCATTGGAAGTTTATTTATTGATAGGAGATATTTGCACCCCAAAATCCCAAGGCAAAATATAGTGTGTGTGTGTGTGTGTATGTGTCTATCTATATAACAGAAATATATCACAGCGGTTTACTATGCAAAAACATGAAACCGTACAGTAATTTTTTTAAAAAAATCAAAAGCAAAATAATTGAAAATAAAGAAACCCAGCACCAACAAGTTGTACATAAAGGCCCTTGCCAATTTTACATAAAAGCTCTTTCCAGAGATCAGGGTCAGGCAACTGTAGGGGCAGAGGATTAAAAACAATGAGGAAGTTCACTACAGTACATTTGGAAACAGGAACAGGGGACCTCTAGCCAAATTTTGGACTACAGTCTCCATCACCCTTGACAATTGGCAATGCTGTCTGGGGCTGACGTGACCTGGCAGTTCAACAACATCTGTAGGGGGTTGCAAGTTCCCCACTCCGGCTCTGAAGTATGACATTCAAAGACCAAAGCCCTGACAGTCTCATTTTTTCCTTGGCAACAACTTTACATTTTTTTAAACACACCCGCCCACATGCATGCATGCACACAATGCGTTCCTACCCTGCTGCCTTTGAAACATATTCAATGTCTTTGGGAAGCTGCAGCAAGTCTGTGTGATTTTTTTCTACTTCCTAAGGAAAAAAAAGAAAACATTTATCATCATCATCATCATTATTTAAATTTGTATATTGTCTTTTGTCTGCAGATCTCAGGGCGGTTCACACAGTATAAAATTACATTATATAAAACCCACGAAATATCAGGAAATACCTCCAAAATATGGTGGAGTAGCGTAATGCGAGTCTGGTTTGCTTTAGTTTCTGTTAGCTTGAGCAAAGTGCCAATTTTAAAGCCGTCGGCATCTCCCGTGTGACTTCCCTGCGGAAAAAAGAAAAACACACCAAAAGAGACCATAAGAAGAGCCTTGCTGATTCAAGCAAAAGGCCCATCTAGACAAGCATCCTTTTCCCACATTAAGCAGATTATGGGATGTCTGCAAGCAGGTTCTGAGTGCAATGGAACTCTTCCCACAAGGAATTGCTAGCAACTGGCATTTAGAGAAATGCTGTCTCCGACGGTCAATAGGGACAGGTGAATCTGCCCATTTCGGTTTCTGCCAGTTTTTCATTTTTCCAATCTTTACGTTCCATTCACCAAATTTCCACATCAGTTTGTGCGTTTCTTAAATAAAAAACTCATGAAAAATTTGCCTAAAATACCGTATTGGCCCGAATATAAGCCGCACCTGAATATAAGCTGCACCTTTAAAATTGGAGGGGGGGAAAGAAAAAAAAGAAGAAAAAATACCCAAATATAAGGTGCTCCATTCCTTGCTGCTCCTGACTGCATACTTGGGGGGGGGGGGCGTTTAGCTGTGCTGTGTTTTGGCAGCCTTTCCCCTTCCTCGCTCTCTCCCTTCCAGGCCTTGGGGGAGAGGACGGGGGACTAGGCGTAGGACGGACGGTGCTTTGCTGCACTCGTGGCGCTGTTTGCCCTGCACTCCTGGCTGCATACTGTAAGGTCATGAATATAATCCGCACCTTAACTTTTCATGGTCGGAATTTGGGGGAAAACTGAGGCTTATATTCAGGCCAATATGGTACATGTTTTTTGGGTTTTTTTGCAAACGATTTCCCCAGATAGAATGGTTTTTTTTTGTATGTTATCATTTTAAATATTATTAATAATGAATTTTTACACACACACTGCCCTAGGGTGTGCCTTTTCTGTGAACATTACCCAACTGAAGAACTGCATAGCAAAATTCAGAGGAGTGCGAATTTTGAGGGATAACTATGTTTTGGTTTGCAGAAGTACAAATCTCTGTAGGTTTGCCTTTAAAACTGAACTGAAACAAATTTCTTTCCCATCCCTAAACTGCAGGGAAAGGAAGGGAAAGACTAAGGCCACTTCTAAAGTGCATGTTTTAAACTATCACTTACGTAGTTCAAGAAGTTTCCAACTTTCAGGATCAACTGACAGAAAACAGGCAACCGTTGGCTGGTGAGGAGATCTGGGGGAGGAAAAAAATTAATTGGTACAAAGCCTGAAAACAAGACCTTAGGGCAACAGCCCTCTCCCCATCTGTGATTCCAAGCAACTGGTTTTTAAAGAAATGCTGCCTCTGAGAGTGGATAGCTCAGCTGGTTAGAGCATGGTGCTGATATTGCCAAAGTTGCAGGTTCGATCCCCGTATGAGACACCTGCATTGCAGAGGGGATGATCCTCAGGCAGGGTCCCTTCTAACGACCATTCTATGATTGTGGCTAGTAGCCATTGATCACCCTCTCCTTCATGAATTTGCCCAGTCCTCTTTTAAAGACATTCAAGTTGGTGTCAATCACTGCCTCCTGCAGCCGTGAATTCCGCAGTTTGTATCGTGTGGAAAAGTGCCATATTTTTCGCTCTATAGGACGCACACAACCATAGGACGAACCTTTTTTTAGAGGGGGAGAACAAGAAAAAAAATTCTCCCCCTCTCTGCTCAGCGCCCCTTCAGCGAAGCGGCAGGAGAAATGGAGCCCCTTCCATTTCTCCTCCCGCTTGGCTGAAGGGGCGCTGCACAGCTCTCCCTCTCTGCTGAAGCCAGGAGAGTCTTGCGGCTATCCCTGAAGCCTTTGGAGCACAGCGCGAGTTCCTGCTGCGTTCTGGAGGCTTCGGGTTCCTTTCGCTGAAGCCAGGAGAGTCTTGCGGCTATCCCTGAAGCCTTCGGAGCACAGTGCGAGTTCCCGCTGCGCTCTGGAGGCTTCGGGTTCCTTTTGCTGAAGCCGGGAGAGCAAGACTCTCCTGGCTTCAGTGAAAGGAACCTGAAGCCTCTGGAGTGCAGCAGGAACTCGTGCTGTGCTGCGAAGGCTTCAGGCGGCTATCCCTGAAGCCTGGAGAGTGAGAGGGGTCGGTATGCACCAACGCCTCTCGCTCTCCAGGCTTCAGCGAAAGCAACGCGAAGTCAAGGTGCGCGGAGGGAGCACTCCCTCTGCGCTTTGGAGGCTTCGCATTGCTATCGCTGAAGCCAAGGAGCCTGCATTCGCTCCATAGGACGCACACACATTTCCCCTTAATTTTTGGTGGGGGAAAAGTGCGTCCTATAGAGCGAAAAATACGGTACTTTCTTTTGTGCATAGCCATGGAAGATTCCTTATCAGATTTAGAACCAGGAGTCTAGGAAGCTGCCTTATGACAAGTAAATACCACTGGTCCATTTAGCTCAGTGCAGTTTACCCTGACTGGCAGCAGCTCCCCAGGGTTTCATTGAACCTGAGACCTTCTGCTTGCAAAGCACATGCTCTGCTACTGAGCTACAGCCCTTCCCAAATAAAGGTTAGGAAACATACAGAGAGGTGAGGCCTGCCATCGTGCCCCCAGTCCTCCCTTGCAGAGTTATCTTTGCGTGAGTAAGCAAAATGCCTTAATTTGGGGGGTATGGAGGAGAACAGATTTCTAACCCAGGAAGCTGGCTTTCAAGTGAAGGGCAGCAGCACCTACAGCTCATTTATGGGCTGAGGTTTCTTTGGAAACTGTTGCTATGCAGATGGGATTAGTACACTGCATGCCGAACGGATTGTGGCTCCATTCCATTCACCATCACTCGGCTGATCTGTGCTAGCCTAATCTGGAGGCACCGAGTACATAAGACAGCTAAAGTTTGCATTTCCTGCACAAACGCAGATCTGTGCATTGGGGCAGCGTATGACCTGGTTTCTCATTAAAAAAGCCAATTCTTGCATTTGACCAAGTCCTACCTATAACTGAACCCAAGTTAGTCATTAACTTCAGTGGGTCTACTCTATATAGGACTGCCGTAGAACACTGTAGAACACTACTCTATATAGGACTGCCGTATAGAACACTCTATATAGGACTGCCGTAGAACACTGATTTCTTTGAACATCTCCATCTGAGATGGGATGTCTAAACATTGGGGAGCACAAAAGATCTCTTCTTCTTTGGTGATCACTCGTAGCCGTCTTCCATAAACACGGTTTTAACAATGAGTTCATAAGTGACTGTGGAAGCCAATTCTGGATCCACACGTCCTTCCACAGTGGGGATATTGGTTCCCGGGCGGGAGTTGATCACGGTGTGGATTTGCCAAGCGTGCCTTCCTCTTAGCACTTTTCTCCCTTGTGTCCTGAGTTCGAGTGTCTTCAAAGCCCACAACACCTTTGGTAAAGGCTGTTCTCCAACTGGTGCGCTCATAGGCCAGTGTTTCCCAGTTGCCAGTGTTTATACTACATTTTTAAAGAACTGACACAAGATCTACCTAGGGGTTAAGCCCTTGTTTACCTTCACAGGCCCTCCTGATGGTTTCGGCTTTGGGCTGCAGCATCTCCAGCAGAACGGCCGTCTCTTCACACATGAGCATGCACTCGATCCGCAGCTGGTAGCTGAAACAGAAACAGTGACGCTGGCACAAAAACATCACACATACACTATGCTGAAAGGATGAAAGTGCACTGCCCCCTTCTCTCCCCTGCTCTCTCTTCTCCCCCAACTTTATACAGTGGTACCTCAGGTTAAGTACTTAATTCGTTCTGGAGGTCCGCTCTTAACCTGAAACTGTTCTTAACCTGAAGCACCACTTTAGCTAATGGGGCCTTCTCTTGCTGCTGCGCCACTGGAGCACAATTTCTGTTCTCATCCTGAAGCAAAGTTCTTAACCTGAGGTAATATTTATGGGTTAGCGGAGTCTGTAACCTGAAGCGTATGTAACCTGAAGCATATGTAACCTGAGGTACCACTGTACTGTAAACGGCATTAAAGTCTCACATCAACTAGAACTGATCTGTAAAAAGGACTTTATGATCTGAAAATAGAGAAAGATGTATCGTACTTTTCTGTGTATAACACGACCCCATGTATAAGACGACCCCTATTTTTGGGAGCCCTCAACAGTTGTTGAACTTCTTTGGTAAGTTCGCTGAGCTGTTGAGCAGCTTTTCGGCGATCCCCTGCTTTGGCTGGCAGAACTGGTGCTGTAATACACCACATACCGGCACTCACCAAATACTCTCCCTAAGCTGGGAAGAGCAGGTAAGCAGCCTCTCCAACATTTACCTGCTACCACTGGAACACCGGCCCTCGCTTACTTAGCATATTAATCCGTGTATAAGACAACCTTCAATATATCACATGGAATTATACATGGAAATTATACATGGAAAAATATGGTATGTACTTTTGTAACTCAAGTGGTGCCTCGCAAGATGAAAAGAATCCGTTCTGCGAGTCTCTTTGTCTTGCGGTTTTTTCGTCTTGCGAAGCAAGCCCATTAGCGGCTTAGCGGATTAGCGCTATTAGCGGCTTAGCGGATCAGCTGATAAGCGGCTTAGCGGATCAGCTGTTAAGCGGCTTAGCGGCTTAGCTGATAAGTGGCTTAGCGGCTTAGAAAAAGGGGGGGAGGAAAAAACCCTGCAGGAACTCGCAATACATTTTCGTCTTGCGAAGCAAGCCCATAGGAAATTCGTTTTGTGAAGCACCCCCAAAACGGAAAACCCTTTCGTCTAGCGGGTTTTCCGTCTTGCGAGGCATTCGTCTTGCGGGGCACCACTGTAGTTAATAAAAACAACAACAACAACTTATTATTTATACCCCAGCCATTCTGGGCGGCTTCCAACAAAGCAGTAAAAATACATTAAAACATCAGTCATTAAAAACGTCCCTAAACAGGGCTGCCTTCAAATGCCTTCTAAACATCAGATAGTTGTTTATTTCCTTGACATCTCTTGGGAGGGTGTTCCACAGGGCGGGCACCACTACCGAGAAGGCCCTCTGCCTGGTTCCCTGTAACTTCGCTTCTTGCAGTGAGGGAACCGGGTTGAATGACAGTGTCCGGGTTGAATGACAATAATAATAAATAGATAACCAGTGTTAAATGCTGTGCATTAATCAGAACTAAGAGTTGATATTATTTTAGGCTAGCTCTTGCTGAGGAGGAGCTTGGTCAAAGCTATGTTATGTTGATATAAGTGGCCCAGCTTCCCTGCAGGCACCTCTAGATAGCTGAATTCTCAGGCACATTAACAGAGACAGGTCTTTTCACGGCTACTAGCCACCAGAGGCAGGTGGAACCTCCAAATCTGAAAGCAGTATACCTGATGTAGGCTGAACATATGTCACTGTCTTATACTGAACCATGTGACTGGCCTATTTAGCTCAAGATCATTTTACTCTAGAGGGAGCCAATGTGGGGACCCCGGGGGCTCTGGAGTACAACTCTAATCAGTCTTACCCAGCATGGTCAATGGTAGGAGATGATGGGAGTTGTAGTCAAACAATATATGGAGTATACAACACTAGTGGAACAACAAATGGCACCGCTATCTGAGGCAGCCCTGTTTAGGGATGTTTTTAATGTTTGATGTTTTATCGCTTTTTGTTATTATTAATATTCTGTTAGGAGCCGCCCAGAGTGGCTGGGGAAACCTAGCCAGATAGGCGGGGTATAAATAATAATAAATTTGTTGTTGTTGTTGTTGTCGCCCAGAGTGGCTGGGGAAACCTAGCCAGATAGGCGGGGTATAAATAATAATAAATTTTTGTTGTTGTTGTTGTTGTTGTTGTTGTTGTTGTTGTTGTTGTTGTTGTTTTCAAATATCTCAAGGGCTGTTACATGGAAGATGGAGCAAGCTTGTTTTCTCCTGCTCTGGAGGGTAGGACTCAAACCAATGGCCTCAAGTTACAAGAGAAAAGATTCTGAATAAACATAAAATGCCTCCACTTCCCAAAAACTAATAAAACGCAGGCAGGACAAAAAACCCCCCAACCTTCCCTCAGAACAGACAACTCCTCACTAAGCAACAAAAGCCAAAAACTCTCAATTAAAACAAATAAATTGGGAGGTGAACCTTGATGCCCACAGATACAATGTTAGGGCCTCTGTTAATCTGTTAGAACATAGGATTAATTTCCTTAACAGCCCCTGTTAAAAGATGTGAGGCTTTCCATTACCTAGGAACCCCAAGGAGCAGAAGATAGAACTGGTCTGCATTTGCTAATTTGTCCTTTTCTTCTTTGAAGGATTTCAGGTTTTCTATCTGAGAAGAAAGCAGAAGGGTTAAGTTCCCAGAACATCACTGCATTTACATACTCACTGCAACACAGAGAAGAACTGAAATAAGACTTTGCTTATGTGTGTTTAGGGCACAGCTTACTTCATGCTTTTCAGGTAGGAGTTTCAGCAGCTGCTTGAGAACCTCCACGTCAAACTTCGTTCGGTCGCCCTTCTGGATCATGTCAACCACCTCCACATTTGGGCTATCGATCAAAGAGATTGTTGGTTAGATGCAACTACTGCCCTGCGGGGACAGGGGATTATGAACTGGGAGTGGAGGCAGGGAGATCTGGGCTGAATACTTCAGCTAAAAACTAGTCAAAATATGCCATTACTGTTATTTAAACGAATCAAGATGGCTGCTTGTGGGAATTATTTGCGTGCACGTATGAGGTTCTGGATTCAGGGCAAAATTTGCACAAATTTACAGGTTACAATCTTTTGGACAACCATACTTCCTTAAATCCTATTGAATTACATGAATAAAACCCCGCACAGGATTGCAGCATCTACTAGGATTGCTAAGGAGTGCTAATTTTTCATCAACATTTGACCTTAATGCTCTTTTTACAATCGTGAAACGAGATCTCACCACTTGAATTGCTTCAAAAAGATGTTCAAATTGAGACTCTTCTTGGACTCCAGAAACGTGATCTATTTCGGAAAAGGAAAACATTTTTGGTCATTCTTACAAAGAAGCGCACAAAGTTACTCGGCCACTTTTTCTTAATGGTTAGACCATTGGTCCGTTTGGCACAGTACTGCCTACACGAATTGGCAACAGCTCTCCAAGGTTACAGGGACGCGGGTGGCGCTGTGTTAAACCACAGAGCCTAGGACTTGCCAATCAGAAGGTCAGCGGTTCGAATCCCTGCAATGGGGTGAGCTCCCGTTGCTTGGTCCCTGCTCCTGCCACCCTAGCAGTTCGAAAGCACGTCAAAGTGCAAATAGATAAATAGGTACCGCTCCAGCGGGAAGGTAAATGGCGTTTCCGTGCGCTGCTCTGGTTTGCCAGAAGCGGCTTAGTCATGCTGGCCACATGACCCGGAAGCTGTACGCTGGCTCCCTCAGCCAATAAAGTGAGATGAGCGCCACAACCCCAGAGCTGATCATGACTGGACCTAATGGTCAGGGATCCTTTACCTTTTACCTCCAAGGTTAGAGTCAGGGGTCTCTTTTCCCAGCCCTACCTAGAGATGATGGGATTTGAATCTTGGACCTCCTGCATTCAAGACAGATGCTCTACCACTGAGCTATGGCCCTTCCGCAAGAAAAGAAGATGATTAGACAAATTTTAATGGACTCAAAAGAGGATCAAGCAATTTCATGGCTACTAGCCACGATGGCTCTGTCCTGCAGCGATAGCTGGAGGCAGCTAAGCTTCTGAACCCCAGTTGCTGGAAATCACAGGAGGGGAGAGTGTTCTTGTGCTAGGGTCCTGTTTGCAAGTTTCCTCTTGAAACATTCAGTTGCCCCTGTGAGAACAGGATGCTGGACTAGATGGGCTGTTGGCCCGGTTTCCTTACGGAAGAAAAGGCTGAAGGAGCTGGTTTGTTTAGTCTGAAAAAGAGGAGACTGAAAGGAGTTATGATAGCCATCTTCAAATATCTTAAGGGCTGTCACATGGAGGATGGAGCGAGCATGTTTTCTCCTGCTCTGGAGGGCAGGACTCGAACCAATGGCTTCAAGTTACAAGGAAGGAGATTCCGACTAAATACCAGGAAGAACTTTCTGAGGAGAAGAGCTGTTTGATAGTGGAACGGTCTCCCTCAGGAGGTGGTGGACTCTCCTTCCTTGGAGGTTTTGAAGCAGAGGTTAGATGGCCATCTGTCAGGGACGATTTAGTTGATATTCCTGCTTTGTAGGGGGTTGGGCTAGATGACCCTTGGGTCCCTTCCAACTCTATAATTCTATCATTCTATGATAGAACAGAAGCACCTTTCCTCCCCAACTTCAAGCTTCCTTGCCTGGTCTTCTAAAGGAGATTCTCCATCATCACAGGCGATTGGCTACCTGCAAGGCAGTCTTATTGGTATCATTGGGACAGACTGCCCAGTTATCCAGATGGATCATTGTCTTACCTCCTTCGGTTCCACCTTCACCGGGGCTGCCTGTTTCTCCTTGGGCTTCGTTTGTGGGAAGCAAAACAATTGCTCTATGCTCACGTAGTCCGGCTCAATGGTCTCCTCACTACTGCTTGTCACGGAAGCCCACATAGAGTGTCCCTCTACAAGACACAAGGCATTATGGCAGGTGGCACATAACAATTTCTCCTTGCATATATGGCCTTTAAATGATGCACTGCAGGAAAATTATTAGATATTGGATGCAAAAAAGAAAAAGGAAATAGTACAGTAGAAAATGAAAAAGTTGATGGCATTGAAGTCTTTAAGATGCCACAGGACTAGTGTAAAGTTGGACTGAATTACAGAGGCCCTCTCCAGGTGTCCTTTCTATCGTGCATCAATGATAAGCTGTACTCGTTATAGTCTTGGGTGGCAGTTATTTGCTGCCCCATTTTCAATACTGTTTGGGGGGAAACGTTCTCAGAAAGAATCTGCATGGCCGTGGCAGCAATCCATCAATTTGCATTAAAAAGAAATCTCAGCAGGAGAGCCAACGATACTAAAATCGATGACGAGATACGAAAAAGAGACAGCCAAATACTTTTTTTTTTTTTTTTTTTTTACAAACACGTCAAAATAGCAGCATTCTAGAGCATATAAATAAATATACCAAGTTCAAGCCAGGCATCATGGCAGCTCGAAAGCCTATCAGGACAAGGTGCCCACATGCAGCTGTTGAAATGACAGGGAGGAAAGTGAGGCATACACCTTTGGGGAGAGAGTTCCATAGCACTGGGGCTACCACTGAGAAGACCCTACTGGCTATGCTTCAGGAGGAGCTGGTGTGTGGAAAAGGACCTGCAAGGAGGACCTTAACATGCAGGTAGGCTTGCACGGGGAGAGAATTTGCGCTGGCGACAAAGCGAACGGGACGTGGCGTTGGCACAACTTACCTCTCACCACATTGGAGGGCAGCTTCTGCCAGTTCAGTTTCTTCATCCTTAGCGTCGGAGTCTTCACCCTCTTGTGGAAGGGCCTGTTGTACCCAAGCGGGACCTCGACACGGGCAACCACAATTTCATCCACGTTGCCTGCGAGGGGTGGAGGTGGTGGCACACCTCCCGTGCCAGGGAGCGGAGGAGGGGGCGGCACACCTCCCATGCCAGGGAGCGGGGGAGGGGGTGGCACACCTCCCATGGCTGGGAGCGGGGGCGGTGGAGGAATCCCAGTCATACCAGGCAGAGGGGGGGGAGGAGGTGGCATGCCTGGGAGTGGGGGCGGTGGCGGGATGGCTGCCATGCCAGGCAGAGGGGGAGGAGGGGGAGGAGGGGGAGGGACCCCCGCCATGCCAGGCAGAGGGGGAGCTGGAGGTGGTGCGTTTATCATGCCTGGGAGTGGGGGTGGTGGAGGAATCGCTGCCATGCCAGGCAGAGGGGGAGGAGGGGGAGGGACCCCCGCCATGCCAGGCAGAGGGGGAGCTGGAGGTGGCGGTGGAGGCGGTGGTGGCAGCTGTTGTGATGCCATGCTGGCTGTTCCAGGAAGCGGAGGGGGAGGTGGTGGCAGTAGAGGGGCACTCGACGGAGCGGAGTTTTGCCCGGGCAATGCCGAGCAGGTCAGTAACTGGGATGGTGTAACGCTCTCAAAAACATTTGGAGCCTCTGGGTTGGGTGGGCCACCGGAAGAGCAAGTCGTGGGAAGAGGGCATTTCTGGCAGGCGTTTGGAAGACCCTCAGAAGCTTCATTGGTCTGAGTGCTCTCATTCACTTTGTTGGCGCCTCGCCGGGAGTCTGGACTTCTTTTCTTTGGCCTCTTCTTGATGGACAGCAGCCTCTCCATGACTTCTTCCACGGTGTTGCCTTGTACTGCAACGAAGGGGAGAAGATCTGAGGCATCCTTAGAACCAGTTCAAAGCCTCTTTCTGCACAGACAGCAACTATTACTACTACGCCTGCTATTGCAGAACAAGGGATCCCCAGTCCAATGGCTGGTAGAGGGAACTTTTGGGGTGGCCGTAGAAAACCACTGTATCTCCTCAGCTGCACACCTCTATCAAAAATGATGGACAGGTCCCCTGGCTTTATTAGAGGTGCTTTGGGTTGGTGGTTTCCAAATGATGATGTTACCCTGCACCCTGCCGGAAGCTCTGCCATTCCTTCATGAGAATATATATATGTTCATTCCTACAAATATAAATGATGGGTATCACAGGGGTTTGTTAGATGCACTTTCTGTTCAGATGACAGCTAGACACAAGTTTCTTTGCTATGGAATGTAGGAAGGCAGACCAATAGATAGTCTGCCTCCTTGTTGCCCTTCTGCTGGCTTTGGGGAAGTGACTGCTTTCTAACAAAAGGGCTGATACCCTGTCATTCTTATTGTAATTATCTGCATGTGTCACATTTATAGAATTAAAACTATATATGAATATAATATATATATTAATTTTGTATTTATATACAGTTTTAATTCTATAATATTTTTTTTAAATGATTTCCCTACCACCACCATTTTTTAAAGCTGTTTCTGTTTTATCTGTAAGCTGTCTTTAGCCTCTGTTAGGGAAAAACACATTATAAATATAAATATGCAGGGAAATGTTGCCCCTGAAGAATGTTTCCCTTTGTAGAATATCCTTTTTAAAATAGAAATAGTCCTAAACCAGAAACAATATTCTCAACATTCCCAGTGTCGAAGCAGTGATTCTTCAACATCAACTTCGTTGGGCTGGTCATGTTGTTCGGATGCCTGATTATCGTCTTCCAAAGCAACTACTTATTCACAGCTCAAGAATGGAAAGCAAAATACCAGTGGACAACAAAAGAGGTTTAAAGATGCTCTCAAGGCAAATCTAAAAAAAGGTAGTACAGTGGTGCCCCGCAAGACGAATGCCTCGCAAGACGGAAAACCCACTAGACGAAAGGGTTTTCCGTTTTGGAGGTGCTTCGCAAAACGAATTTCCTATGGGCTTGCTTTGCAAGACGAAAATGTCTTGCGAGTTGCTGCGGGTTTTTTTCCCTTCCCCCCTTTTTCTAAGCCGCTTATCAGCTGATCCGCTAAGCTGCTAAGCCGCTTAACAGCTGATCTGCTAAGCCGCTAAGCCGCTTATCAGCTGATCCGCTAAGCCCCTAAGCCGCTAATAGCGCTAATCCGCTAATGGGCTTGCTTCGCAAGACGAAAAAACCGCAAGACGAAGAGACTCGCGGAATGGATTCTTTTCGTCTTGCGAGGCACCACTGTATAAACACCAAAAACTGGGAAACACTGGCCTGCGAGTGCTCCAATTGGAGAACAGCCTTTACCAAAGGTGTCATGGACTTTGAAGAAGCACAAACTCAGGGCAAAAGGGAGAAATGTGCCAAGAGAAAGGCATGTTTGGCAAACCCTCACCGTGACCAACTCCTGCCCAGAAACCATGTCCCCACCATGGAAGGATGTGTGGATCCAGAATTGGCCTCCACAGTCACTTACGGACTCAGTGTTAAAACTGTGTTCATGGAAGACAATCTTATTCAACTATGAGTGATCGCCAAAGAATAAGAAGAAGATGACGACGATGACAACAACAACAACACAAAGACAGTACTGAGGCTGCATCATAGGTTACAGTGAGCTTCCACTTACTGTCATTTGCAAGCAAGATGGCTCTGCTTACTAGGATTTCTAAGGATTCCCACAGCAACAGGCTGGAGCGATGGGAAGGTTCGAGATGCAAGAGGCTCTGGAGAATGGACAGCAGTTGGATGGAGGCTGGAAAACTGCTCACCTGAAACAAAAAGCAGCCACCACAAGTTAAGTTTTCCAGATCGTAAGTCATTGTTACATGGCAGGGGTGCCCATCCGGCCATTAAAACCTATGCTGTTGTAAGCCCAGGGTTGTCAAGTTATTCCTTGCTGGTGCTGGATATAAGGGCCGAGCCAAATTTCCCAGCTGTGGAAGCAGGTACAGGATACGTGTGGGCAAATTCTTGTGTGCATGTATGACAGAGGGCATCTCTGCACGAGGGATGTATAAACCTCAGGATAAATGGGCACCTTGCTCACAAACCTCCATGGTGCAGTGTGACTGTGAATGAAACCAAGGATCGCATTCTATATCACATCCAATATTCATGGAGGACAAGGCCAGATGGTTACCTGCCACCTTCAGGATCTGAAGCACCATGCATAATGGTGGCAGAAGACTCTCACACCTTGTTTGTAGGCTTCCCAAAGGCATCTGGCTGTCCACTGTGGCAAGGGGATGCTGGGCTCCACAGCCCCTAGGTTTGGCCCAGCATGTCTCGTTGCATCTTCTAACTTCTGTTGCAGCTGTTTCTGTTTTGACTAAGCTTTCCCTCTCCTGGCTCTTTCATTGCATATATTTAGGCATCAGGCGAAAACATTCCTCTTCTCCCAGTCCTTTGGCTAATTAAACAATCTATGGCCTTTTAAACAGTTTGTGTGGGGGGGTCATTTGTCTGTTATTATGGCGTGCATTTTTGCGTTTTTATATTGCAAACTGCCCCATGATCCTCGGATGAAGGGCAGTATAGATATTTAATAATAATAATAACAGTAATAATTGATATGGTTGTTTTTAATGGGTTTCATTTGTTTATTGCTTATTGCTTTATATCCGATATTTATTAGGTTTAATGGATACTTGTTATAGTGGTACCTCTAGATGCGAACGGGATCCGTTCCAGAGCCCCGTTCACATCTAGAAGCAAACGTAACCAGCGACGGCACGTCTGCGCATGCATGCGCCGCTTTTCGCCACTTCTGCGCATGCACATGACATCATTTTGAGCATCTGCACATGCGCAAGCAGCAAAACCCAGAAGTAACGCGCTCTGTTACTTACAGGTTGCCACGGAGAACAACTGGAACGCACTCATCCTGAAGCACATTCAACCCAAGGTATGACTGTATTAGCTATTTGGAAAAGGGGGGGGGGGACAGAACAGGAATGTTCTAAAAATGTTTAAAGCTGCATTTAAAAATAAGACCCCCACTCACTTTGTTAAACAGGGATGAGAAAACCTCTTGATGGTTGCTCATGTCAATCCCATCGCATATCCTCAGCAATTCCTCGTCGTCTTCGGACTTCGCCTCCTCAAACGTTTCACACTGGATAAGCAAGTCCTCATCCTCTATATCTCTGTAGAGACCCGCAACAGTAGATATTTGCAAAACCCTCCGTTAAAAAACTGAGCTCATTTTGAGTTACATACAGATATGAGAGGGTGTCCCCAAATCTCAACTACTTCCTGTTTTCCTTAATACAAGCATCTATATTGAGAAGGTGAAATACACATATTTAGGGAAACCTCTTTATATTTTAAGTCTCCAGAAACATTTTTGGAGGGCGGGTCAATTTGCAAATCAGAGAATCCTGTGGCTTTTCTTAGTAGCAGTGCCCTTGGTTGGGGCCATAGCTGTCAACTTTCAGATTTGAAAATAAGGGATCAGCAGCCTCACCTGTCCCGGGGACAGTCTATGGGATATCTAACAATCCAGGATAGCAGTGGGAAACGGCGCTGGAATAAGGGAATTTCCCACAAAAAAAGGGAAGGTTGACAGCTATGGTTGGGGCACAGCTACCCTCCAGACACCAGCATCACTGGTGTTTACCTGGATGCAGGTGGTGGTAAGGTTGGGGCCAATGGAGCTATGCTGGCAGGAGTGCCGCTGCCAATCCATCTCTCCACCCAGTGCAGCTGTATGACTCTGACCTCACCACTGCCCTGTTTCTACCCAGCCCTGTTAAGCCATTGCTACACCAGGGTCAGGAGGGCAAACCCATGGCTCTGCCTCGTTACAAGTGCTGCTAGTGTCCTTTTCCATTAAAATGCACCCATGGACCAAAAATAAATGAGAAGAAGGAATAAATGGAGGTTTCCTACTGGTGGGTGTAGCTAGAGACATTTATGGATCAAATCCTGGCTCAATAACCTTGGATACTGTCAACTACTGCTTCTCATTATGTATGAACTGGGAACTGCAGTTAATGGCTTCCAAACGAGCTAGAATTTGGAAGTAGTTTATTAAGCCAGTGCTTAATCATGAAAACTGGGCCACCCGCCTAGAGAAATTGTCTCAACCTAGGTCAGCTGGGACTGCTTAGCTGGATTGTGAAGAAATCCTAGGTGGTCACAGGAGAATCTGATGGGTTTGGAAAAAGCATGCTTCTAGACCTCATGGTAGCAAAAATCAAACTGAAAATGCATACCTATATTGTCATTATTTGCAAGAAAAAGATTGAGGGGTCTTAGAAAAATGATGGAGATGGTAAAAATCTCCAACATGCTCCAGTGTTATTAGTCATTTTGACTAGGGGGGAAATTCCTTCCGGGATCTAAATACGGCGATCCATCAGTCCCTAAATGTGAGCACAGCACAGCTGTTTCAAAGGAAATGTAATGGTGGTACAAGTCTATTTAAGCCCGAATCTCTTGATGCATAGGTCTGTCATGCAAAGTGGTTGGAGCTAGACAGAAATAACCGCAGGCATAATGGCTGGCCTGAAGATTTGTACCGACAAGGGAATGATCATCCTGAAATGATGTGCTGCTGCAAAATAAATCTCAATGGATATAGTCAGAAAGGTAATAAATGACTCACCTCAGCTTGGTTAAAATATCCAACAACTGAAGACCTGGAAGGAGCGAATTAAAAATGTGTTGAAGAGTGGTCAATGGACCCAAGATTTCACTGACATTAAAGAACACAATCACTAGCAAATAGGGCTGGGCGATATATCAATATATTGTGCAAATCCATTTTGAAGTCCATATTGTGATATTGGTTTCATAATATTTGACCTTGCAATATATTGCGAATCTTTTTTTTATTATCACCATTTCCAAAATCAAATTCAAATATACATTTCCACTATTAATATCTTTCTTTATAATAAAACATTCAATGATTTCCCTTCTTCCCCTTCCCTGGTTCCTTTGATTTTTCCCATTATTCCTGCATATTCTTATACAGTATATCCATTTAGTTTGATTTCTCCCCTTATTCTTCCTTTATTACATATTTTACTGTTGAATTTACCTTAATACTGCTAGCGTTTTCACATGTTTACAGTTATTTTCCAAATACGCCACAATTTCCCCCACTCTACTTTTATGCTTGATCTACTTGCTCCCTTATTTTACTTGTTAGGCCTGCAAACTTTGAATATTCTATCATTTTTTATCACCAATCCTCCTTATTAGGGACCTCACTCACAGACATGTGTCTGTGTGCTATGCATAAATAAAGATGAGGGACAAACCACAAAGCCAGCCAATGCCTTAACATAGCTATTTCCTTATTTCAGACATTGTGATAGACCAGTATATTGCGATGTTTAGATGGTGATATATCATGATGTTAAAAACCAGGTTGTGCCCAGCCCTACTAACAAACTTATTCTATTTATTTAAATCTCACCCTTCCTCACAAAGGAGCCCAGTGTAGCAAACAGCAAGAGTAAAAGGTAAAGGTAAAGGGACCCCTGACCATTAGGTCCAGTCGTGACCGACTCTGGGGTTGCGGCGCTCATCTCGCTTTATTGGCCGAGGGAGCCGGCGTACAGCTTCCGGGTCATGTGGCCAGCATGACTAAGCCACTTCTAGCGAACCAGGGCAGTGCACGGAAACGCCATTTACCTTCCCGCCGGAGCAGTACCTATTTATCTACTTGCACTTTGACGTGCTTTCGGACTGCTAGGTTGGCAGGAGCAGGGACAGAGCAATGGGAGCTCACCCTGCCGCAGGGGTTTGAACCGCCGACCTTCTGATTGGCAAGTCCTAGGCTCTGTGGTTTAACCCACAGCGCCACCCGTGTCCCTCTAAAACAGCAAGAGAGAACACAATAAAAACGAATTTTGAATGTCTTGAAAATAATTCCAAAGCTGATGCAAACTGGGAAAGATCTCATCCTAAGAGCCTTGTTGAAAGAGGAAGGCCTTTAGTAGGGATCGAAAAGACGATTGTCTAATATTTAACGGGGAGCAATTCTAAAAGGCAGGAGCCGGAACATTGAAGACCTGATTCCTAACACTGTGCGGAATGCGTCTCCTGGTCTCAACCTGTTTATGCGCCAAAACCAGAACCTTGAACATAGTCTGGTAGCTAATTACAGTCAAACCTCAGAACTCAAAAGGCTCTGGCGCTGAACATTTCAGTTCCCGAACACCAAAAACCCGGAAGTAAACATTCTGATTTCCGAATGTTCCTCGGAACTCAAACGTCTGAAGCGGCTTCCGCTTGAGTACAAGAAACTCTTGCAAGCAATCGGAAGCCGTGCCTTGGAACTCGAACATTTCAGAAGTTGAACGATCTTCCGGAACAGGTTACGTTCGAGTTCCGAGGTTTGATTGTATCAGATGATGGAAGAGGGTAAGGGGAGCCTTTTCTGAAACAGCCATGCCCTAGAAACTGCCATGCAACACACAGAAAGAAAATCAGAAACTAGAAGTTAAACAAGGGGGCGGGGGCTCAGTTCTCACTGAGAGCCAGGGTGGTTCAGTAGAGGAAAGGTGTATTAAGGCATGTGCCTCAACATTCAAATGCTCAAAAGGCAGGTGGCGACAGGGATGCACATGGAAGGCTCCACTCTAAATGTTAGAGTATTTTCCTTGCTCACAGTTACACATAGAATCAGCTATATGTCTTGGGTATATGACTAAAAAGGTAAAGGGACCCCTGACTGTTAGGTCCAGTCGTGGACGACTCTGGGGTTGCGGCGCTTATCTTGCTTTTACTGGTCGAGGGAGCTGGCGTACAGCTTCCGGGTCATGTGGCCAGCATGACTAAGCCGCTTCTGGCGAACCAGAGCAGTGCACGGAAACGCCGTTTACCTTCCTGCCGGAGTGGTATCTGTTTATCTACTTGCACTTTGTGCTTTCGAACTGCTAGGTTGGCAGGAGCTGGGACTGAGCAATGGGAGCTCATCCCGTCGCGGGGATTCGAACTGCTGACCTTCTGATTGGCAAGCCCTAGGCTCTGTGGTTTAACCCACAGCACTACCTGCGTCCTTTCTGTATATGACTAGTCTATATATACCTAGCCCACAGCATCCTATAACCCCAGTCATTGATGTTGCATCATGTTCTAGGTTTCTGGATTGCCATCCTTACCAATGAACTCATTGCGGAGCTGCATCCGAGCTCTCAGCTCTTCCGTCCCCAGGATGACCGCGTTGATGGCACTCAAGAGGGTTATCATGTAGGGCACATTGTCGGTGGTCGAGAGCTCATTCATGATGACGCTGAAGCGGTACTGTTGGTTCTTCACCGTCTGTGACACAGAAATCGCAGACGCGTCAAATCAAGCTTCAAAATCAAGAGCAACACGGGAAGCTGCTTGCCTTTGGACATCGAGCCCAGAACCGCCTACTTTTGACTGTCAAGGGCTCTCCAGGGTCACAGAAGGGTTTTCTTCCCCATCAACTGCCCTTCATGGAGATGCTGATGACCAACTGTGGGATTTCCCCCCTGCAGAGCAAGCGCTTTACAACTTAGCTATAGTCTCTTAATAAAACAGCTGAACACAGGAAGCTGCTTTAAACTGAGTCAGGCAATTGGTTCTTTCTAGCTCAATACTGTCAACTGTACACTGGCTGGCAGTGGCTCTCCAGAAGGCAGGAGATAAGTAACTATACAGCCTTTGGAAGACATCTGAAGGCAGCCCTGTATAGGGAACTTCTTAACATTTAATGCTTTACAGTGGAACCTCGGAAGCCAAACACCTGTATACTCAAAGGTTTTGGCTCCCGAATGATCAGAAACCGGAAGTGACTGTTCCAGTTTTTGAATTATTTCCGGAAGCCGAACATCTGGCGCAGCTTCTGATTGGCTGCAGGACATTCCTGCAGCCAATCGGAAGCCGCGCCTTGGAAGTCAAATGTTTTGGAAGTCGAATGGACTTCTCGAACGGATTCCGTTCAAATTCCAAGGTACATCTGTATTATGTTTTTGTACATGCTGCCTGGGGAAACCAAGTCGGCTGGGTTAATATTAACATTAATATCAACACTGATATTAATATTAATATTAATATTGAACCTCTGCATGCAAAGCAGATGCCCTACTAGATGAGCTACAGCTCTCCCCATATCGTTCTATATGAAGAGCCTACATATGTAGATACACAGGAAGTTGCCTTATACAGAGTCAGACCATTGGTCCATCTCATTGCTGCCTACACTGACAGGCACCAGCTCTCCAGGGTTTTGGGCAGGAGATATTCCAGGGTTTTGGGCAGGAGATATTCCCAGCCTTACCTGGTGGTGCTGGAGATTGAAGCTGGGACCTTATGCATGCAAAGGGTGCTACAGCCCTTCCCCTACTACTACTAGTACTACTACTACTACTACTTTCCCACTAATAAATCTCATTATTATTATTTATTTACATTTGCCAGGTAAGCCACTTTCAAAGCGGCCAATCCACCCATCCCTATGTGATGCTGTGGAATTCCTGGAGGCATCCAGTTAGTCGCTGTGGGAAACAAGACACTAGAGTAGATAACCTTTAATCTGATTCAGCAGAGCATTTTCATATGTGTGTGTACATTGTGTCCTTAACAATACATCTGACTTTCTGCTTGCCTTATAATGATCCAGGGCGTCCAACGCCAGAGCATGACCATCCACTGAGTAAATGCAGAGAGCGGCCAGGAGCTCAAACGCTTGTTTCTTGACCATGACATTCGAGGTGTCAAGTGCTGCAGAGACAGAGGGACCGAGGTCAGCAATGAGGGTACGTCTAACCTATGGTGACCAGATTTTTTTCAATGAATCCGGGGACACTTTTTTTTTTTAAGCTGAATAGCAACAGGGAGTCAGTAGTGGGGATGGTGAGGCAAAAGACCCTGGGCCCAAGCACACATGCATATTGTATAAAGGTGCAAAGCCCTTCTTTCGCACCCTGTAAAACATAAATGCACAGAGTTTTTTAAAAACTGGGCAATGGTGCGCCGCCCACCCACGACTCCCGAGCCTTCCCTGATCTCCTGCCCCCTTCCTCCTTTGTTTTGACTGATCGAGGGAGGCTCGCGAGTCACGGGCGGGTGGCTGTTGCCTGGTTTTCAAAAAAAAAAAAACTCTACACATTTACGTTTCACAGGCTGCAAAAGAAGGGCTTTGCACCTTGCCTGGCAGAGAAACCACGTGCCTTGTGCCCCTTCTGGGCAGCGCCTGCCCGCCCGTGACTCCCAAGCCTCCCCCGATCTGTCAAAACAAAGGGGGCAGGAGATCTGTACCACCGGACATCCCTGGTTCCCCTTTGGCAGTGGTGGCGGCAGCGAGCAGCTCCTGAAGCCAGCCAGAGCCAACTGCGCTACCAGGCTGGCTCCGGGCTGCTGAGGCTGCCGCTGCCACGTTTCCCGGGGACAGATTTGCAAATCTGGGGACATTCCGGGGACGGAGTTTGTCCGAGGACAGATGTGCAAATCCAGGGACTGTCCCCAGGAATCGGGGATGTCTGGTAACCCTAGTCTAACCTCGAGACAACCACTTAGGAAATGGCTTGGGTTCAGGAAGGCACAAATCCCACCTGCCTGGGGGAAAGTGTGCCCCTGCTCAGTTTGGTTGTGTACTTCCAGTGCTCCCCCCCCCTGGGGTTATGCAAGCCCCTAAACATTTTGTGAATCTAACGGGAAAAGAAACAAAAAAATTTAAAATTCTAAGTTTCTTCTCTAGCACGGTGAACCGTCAGTTCTGTTGCTACCCCCAATGGCGGCCTCATTTCCTCTCACAGTGTTTCCTGAGTCTCAGATGGAAGCGAGTGTTTAATGTGTGGAGCAGTGTAGAATGTGGATGCGTGGTGTTTTACTCATGAAAGTTTGGCCTCATTGAGGGGCAGTATTTCAATATGAGTAGGAAAATTACTATAATGGAGATTTTCTTGAGTAAAGAAAGTCCAGTAAACCTGAAGGAGCGTCTCCACCCCCATTGTTCTGCCCAGACACTGAGGTCCAGCTCCGAGGGCCTTCTGGTGGTTCCCTAACTGCGAGAAGTGAGGTTACCCTCCCATCAGGTGTTAAAGAAATAAACAACCATCTGACGTTTAGAAGACGTTTGAAGGCAGCCCTGTTTAGGGAAGTTTTTAATGACTTATGTTTTATTGTATTTTTATCTTTTGTTGGAAGCCACCCAGAGTGGTTGGGGAAACCCAGCCAGATAGGCGGGGTATAAATAAATAAATTATGATTATTAAAATGAGAATACACCTAAACATTTTTTTTAGAAAAAATCACTGCGTATTTCTAAATGTTTTATTTATTGTCTAGGTCAGGGGTCAGCAAACTTTTTCAGCAGGGGGCCGGTCAACAGTCCTTCAGACCTTGTGGGGGGCCGGACTATATTTTGAAGGAAAAAAAATTAACAAATTCCTATGCCCCACAAATAACCCAGAGATGCATTTTAAATAAAAGGACACATTCTACTCATGTAGATTCCCAGACCGTCCGTGGGGCGGATTTAGAATGTGATTGGGCCGGATCAGGCCCCCGGGCCTTAGTTTGTCCTACCCATGGTCTAGGTCTACTTTTGTTGCATTGCAACGACATGTTTTAGGTAAAGGGTAAAGGGACCCCTGACCATTAGGTCCAGTCATGACCGACTCAAGGGTTGCGGCGCTCATCTCGCTTTATTGGCCAAGGGAGCCGGCGTACAGCTTCTGGGTCATGTGGCCAGCATGACTAAGCCACTTCTGGCGAACCAGAGCAGCGCACGGAAACGCCGTTTACCTTCCCGCCAGCACGGTACCTATTTATCTACTTGCACTTTGACGTGCTTTTGAACTGCTAGGTTGGCAGGAGAAGGGACCGAGCAACGGGAACTCACCCCGTCGCGGGGATTTAAACCACCGACCTTCTGATCAGCAAGTCCTAGGCTCTGTGGTTTAACCCACAGCGCCACCCGCGTCCCACTACATGTTTTGTGTGGCTGCAAACACTGCGTGGAATGAACGAGGGAAACATTCTCTCACCTTGGGAGAGTTTCCTGACGTAGCCTTCATTGCTCACGATGTACTCGATGCCCTTCTGAGAGTTCATGACTGCTCGCACACAGTTGATGCAAGTCAGCTGCAACAGGGCATCCGAGATCCTGGAGACCCCCCTCCCCGAAAGCCTGTCAAGGGCCTCAAGCAGGAGATCCAGTCCGCAGAGCTCCAGGAACTGGACCATCCAGCCATCGTCGCTGCTCTCCAGCCGCTTCTTGAGCCCTGAGTAGTTCACCACGGATGGGATCTGCAGGAGGCGGATGCACAGCTCCGGCTCTGCGTTTTCCAGGTTGGCCTCCGTCTGATCGGAGTCCTGAGAACCCAGCTTCTCCTTCAAAGCAGCCCATTTCTTCTGCACACCTTCCTTCTTGAGAGACATGTTGGCCGGTGACTCCTAAAAGTGGGAGAAAGGGAGAAGCTCAGGCATTTACCATATTTATTGTTGGTTTATTTACCGTATTTTTCGTCCCATAGGACGCTCCGTCCCATAGGACGCACCTACTTTTTTTGGGGGGGGGGATAAAGGAATTTTTTTTCTTTATTTCCCCCCCAAAACCAGGTCGGGGAACAGTGGGATGGTGGTGCTGCGCCTCCCCGCTGTCCCCCGAGCTTGTGGGGCTGGCTGATGTCTGTCCGGCGCGCGGGGTGCTCTGCTTCAGGGCGCTATGCGCGCCGGGTGGCAGGCTGCTATCCGCAGCGTGGGGAGCCCTGCGGGGAACTCCTGCAGGGCTCCCCACGCTGCGGATGTCTGTCCGGCGCGCGGGGCGCTCTGCTTTAGGGCGCCCCGTCCGCCGGGCGGCAGGCTGCTATCCGCAGCGTGGGGAGCCCTGCGGGGAACTTGCGGACACCTGCGCGAAGCACGGGGCATCCTCCAAAGGGCGCCCCTTGCTCCGCGCTGCAGGCTGCCGCCCACAAGCCTTGCGTGCCCGGGGGGAGTTCCCCCGGGCACGCAAGGCTTGTGGATAGCTTCCTGGAGCCTGGAGAACGAGAGGTGTCGGTGTGCACCTATGCCTCTCGCTCTCCAGGCTTCAGCGAAAGCCTGCATTCGCCCCATAGGACGCACACACATTTCCCCTTCATTTTTGGAGGGGAAAAAGTGCGTTCTATAGGGCGAAAAATACGGTACTTAAATATCCATAAACTGCACTTCTATATAACTCATCTCAAGGCAGCACCACAGACTATAAAACACCGCATTACAATAAGGGATTGGATGGCCATCAGCCATGGAAGCTTTAGATTCCTGCATTGCAGAGGGGGTTGGACTAGATGACCCATGGGGTCCCCCTTCCAACTCTACAATTCTAAAAATGTCAGACACATCAGCAAGAGATGGTTGGCAAAGAATCTCAGGTGCAAAAAAGCCAGTCTGAATAATAACAGTTCTTGGAATACGAGCAGAGATGGCTGCTGCTGAACCTCTAGTGGCAAGGAGTTCCACAGGGCAAGTGCTGTCCCGCTGGAGATTCAGCCCCTGATGACATTCAGCCAAACCTCAGGGGCATGGGAGAACCGCAAAAAGTGCCTCAACTTTCAAAACGTTGACAGCTTTCAGATAAAACTCTGCGGCTGCTGCAAAAGCCTCTCCCCTACAACACAGATGTGTCACCACAAAGGAATGTGCTGGACTTCCAGTTTCTCTCTGCAGAGCCTTATCCATGTGATCAAGCTCCTGTACTGCAGCCAACACACTTTCCAAACAACTCAACAGAAGTCTTCAAAAAGTGCCTGGGGTGCGTGTGGAAGGGGGGGGGCAGAAACTCCCTATTTGTGCAGCAAGCACTACGTGGAATGCAGTGGTGCAATCCTCAGGCACACCTACTGGCTGCGATGTCAAATGAGCAACAAATGAGTCAAGGACAGGGGTCAGCAAACTTTTTCAGTAGGGGGCCGGTCCACTGTCCCTCAGACCTTGTGGGGGGCCGGACTATGTTTTGAAGGGGGGGAAAATGAACAAATTCCTATGCCCCACAAATAACCCAGAGACGCATTTTAAATAAAAGCACACATTCTACTCATGTAAAAAGACGCTGTCCGAGGGTCAGAATTAGAAGGTGATTGGGCTGGATCAGGCCCCTGGGCCTTAGTTTGCCTATCCATGGTCTAGGGTCTCGAACTCCCATTAGCTCCCAGCTAGCATCGTCAATTGGGAAATGAAGACTCACAGAACTGTAGAAGTGGAAGGGACTTCCAACCCCCAACCCCCTGCAACGCAGGAATCACAGCTACATACCGTATTTTTTGCCCCATAAGGCGCACCGGCCCATAGGACGCACCTAGTTTTTTTGGGGGAGAAATAAAGAAATTTTTTTATCCCCCCCCGGCGTGGGGCTGGGGTGGGAAGCTGTCCCCCGAGCTTGTGGGGCTGGCGGTGAGGAGAAGCAGGCTCCTCCCCGCCGCCAGCCTTCAAACCAGGTCAGGGGACAGCGGGAAAGGCACGCTGCGCCTCTCCCGCTGTCCCCCAAGCTTGTGGGGCTGGCAGTGGGGAGAAGCAGGCTCCTCCCCGCCGCCAGCCTTCAAACCAGGTCAGGGGACAGCGGGAAAGGCACGCTGCGCCTCTCCCATTGTCCCCCGAGCTTGCAGGGCTGGTGACGGGGAGGCGCAGGCTTCTCCCGCCGCCAGTCTTCTAACCAAGTCGGTGGATAGTGGGAAAGGCACGCTGTGCCTCTCCCGCTGTCCCCCGAGCTTGCGGGGCTGGCGACGGGGAGGAGCAAGCTTCTCCCTGCTGCCAGCCGCCAGCCTCCAAACCAGGTCAGGGGACAGCGGAATGGCGGCGTTCTGCCTCCCCGCTATCCCCCGAGCTTGTGGGGCTGGTGGTGGGGCTCTCCTGAAGCCTGGAGAGCGAGAGGGGTCAGTGCGCACCAACCCCTCTCGCTCTCCAGGCTTCAGCGAAAGCCTGCATTCGCCCCATAGGACGCACACACATTTCCCCTTCATTTTTGGAGGGGGAAAAGTGTGTCCTATAGGGCGAAAAATACGGTAATCGCTCATGGATGGCCATCCCATGAAGGAGAGTCCACCATGTTCCAAGGAAGGCTGTTTTATTGTTGAACAGCTCTTGGAGGCTGCAGTCGGAGGCCAATGAGATCGGAAGATCCTCCCCACTCCCATCCCCGAGGACTGGGAAGACTCAAGTCAAAAACCCCACCCAACCACTGGGTGAGCTTGGGCCTGTCAGTCTCTCTAATCTACCTCACAGGGTTGTTGTTAAGATAAAATGGGTTGGAGGGGGAGAGCCATACATGCAGGGAAGAGTGGACAACACTCAGCCAGATGGACAATTGGTCTGGCTTGGTCCAAGGCAGTTTCCTATGTTGCTGGCATCGAATTCCTTGCAGGAAAAGGGTGGGATGAGAATGTCCAATAAGTGAAAACAGGGGTTAAGCATCAGGCTCTTTGTTTTTGGCCTTCTCTGCCACTCTTGAATTCCAAATAGCTTGGACAACAGCCCAGCTGCTAAACCACTCTGGTGGCTAACAAAAAAGAAAAAGAAAAAGAAAAGAAAGCAGGGCAGCATTGCTGGAAAATGTGAAACAGTGAATAAGCTTTTTGTGCGCGTACCATGAAGCTTAGGAGGAGAAAATGCACATGGCAAATAAAATCACCAGGGAGCAAAGGATATGTTGAGGAGCAACTATTTCCAGCAGAAGAACTCCTTGGCTTCTTCCAAGGAGCTCTGGAAACAACCCCTTCTCCTGACCCCTTCTGAGCCAAGCCCTTCTGGCCTTGGCAGAGAAGAGGGATGAGGAATTTGTGGGGGCAGAGGAGATAAATCTGTCTTCTGCTTCCTCAAGCCTGAATGCTAAGCAGTGACTAAAAGGCTTCTTTAACATTTCCAAGCTGCCTCTTCTGACAAACCCTTTAGAGAGAAAATGCTGAGAGAAATAAAATCAAATGTCTTGTAATCTTCACTTTCCTGAGTGGCAGGATATTCTAGGGCAGCTTTGCAGGATGAATTTCTGGTCAACTAACAAATACTGTAGCTGTCATTTGATACTTAGAGCAAAGAATAATTTAATAAAATTAACCAAGAGCCTGAAACAATGAAATTAGCTGGCAGATGAAGTTGATGGACTATATGGAACTGGCGGAAATGGCTCGCAGAATCCGAGACCAGGGAGAAGAGTCGGTGGAAGTAGATTGGAAAAAATTTAAAGATTATTTACAGAAATATTGTAAAATTAATGAGTTTTAGAAAAATGGTGGAATGAAGTTATATGGCTTTAGCAGAAATGTTATAAGGAACTAGGTACAGATAGATTGTTAATGTATTAAAGGGGAAAAAACAAGGTTAGAATATGTTAAGATAAATTACAGGACAGAAAACAGAGGAAGATGGAAAGGAATTGCTGAAACAATTAATTGAAGTGGAATACAAAAAGGAAGACATGAGGAAGTCGAGGAAACAAGTGAATGAAAGATAAGATTGAAAATATTGGATGTGTTTTTAATTGTTCTTGTTTTGTTTTGTTAATTCAATGTTTTATGTAGTGTTTTTGTTTTTGTATTGTATTATATTGTTTTGTTTAATTCTTTTTCTTTCTTTTTGTAATCTTTAAACTCTTAATAAATATTTTTTTTTAAAAAAAAGAAACAATGAAATTAGCTTTATCCTTTTACACACACACACACACACACACACACGTTTCAAAAGTTTCTAGCTCCTCACAGGAGTTTTAAACAGAGCAGAGAAGTACATTCTAAGGCACAGTCTTGATCAGGACAGGCCCAAGCCATTTTGCTGCCTGAGGCGAAGGAAAAGATGGCTGCTTCCATGGGCAGAAGGCAGCTGGTCTGGCAGTCAAATTGTACTTCATATACAACATTTCTCCACCGCACCTGAAGCTAGCTTAGGGAGCAAACGGCAGGCTGCATGGTTACACACAGCTCCATACACACAGAATAATAACCTACCCCACAGCTCACCATCCCTTAACATTTGCCGCCTGAGGCAGCTACCTCCTATGCTAGGGCAGGCCCTGTTCTTCATTCACAGCAATGTGACCTAACATTATTGGAATAGTTCTTCACACAGCACAGAGTTAAACTACAGGAGGCCCTGGTGGCCACCAATATGGATAGCTCCAAAAGAGGGTTGGAGAAATCGATGGAGAAGAGGGAAATCAATGGCTATGAGCCTCCAGGGGAGAGTGCTCTTGGGATCGAGCCCTGCTTGTGGGTTTCCTCCATACATCTGGTTGGCCACGATGAGAACAAGATGATGGACTAAATGGGACAGTGGCTTGAACCAGCAGACTCTTCTTATGTTCTTAACATGCCTACATGAGCCAAACATGAACCAGTCACAACATGGTTCCTAATTCTCTGCCCAGTGTTCACCGTTTCCTCAACAGGTCAGTCAGGGGCTGCTTCCTGACAACCTGTTTAATGCACAAACTTTAGGTGGTTTTAAGATGAAACTGCCTCTTTATGGAGCGTTCAATCTGATGGCAGGGATGTTAGACAACATCGAGCAATTTGTTACCCCACACACTTTCTGGCGTGTTTTCCTGCCATTTTAGTGATCGCAAAAGGTATTGATTTTGAGAAGAAGTGAGCTTATTGTGGAAGAGCACCAAATTCACTTCAATTGCACAACCTGAATTTGCCAGTATGTATGTGATTGAATCCCACCAGAAAAAAATTCTACTGTCTGGAAGAATAATAGTGTGTCAAAAGAAAGAAAGAAAGAAAAAAGCATTCCCTGAAGGCCTAAAAGGTTTGAAAGCCTCTGCTTTAAAACCACAAATGACAGCAAGCTTATCTGTTCAATTGGCATTAACACACAGCTTTGAGGGGGGATTCTTCAGGAGAATAATAAAAACCGAGTCTCTTGAAGGCAAGGTTATCACAGCTGAAAGTAAACCAAACAATGAAACACAGTTATGTCTGCTATTTGAAATGCTCACCACTTAATACTCATCCAGGAATGGAGAAACCAAGCTATGAAACGAGGCATGCAGTGACACAGCCTTCTTGTTTTCACTTGGTTATAATGAAGACAGGCTTGTAAGACAATATAAGATTCCCCGTCACACAAAACTGAAAATAAATGATGCTGTCATTCTTGTTGATTTAACATGTCTATGCAGGGTTAGTACCAAAGTAAAGCAGGAAATCCTGGACTCGGTTTCCTGTTTGTCACTTTTCTTTAAGTAATAACATTGAGTTAAGCGTTTCCTCTCCACCTGTGTCTAAAAGACCTCAGTGTAGGCAGCTCTTTGGAATAAATCCAGGTGGACACGTGTGGAACTAAGAAAGCCTATGACTGTTGTTGTATCACAAAGTGGGGTAGGGTAGAGATCTAGGCTGAGCTTATTTCGTAATGAAAACAGCTATCACCATCACCACCATAACATTCATAGCACTTTTCCTAATGAGCAAAGATGTTCTTTTAATTGTGGTTTCTCTCAGCTTCTCATTTTTCCAAAATCCATTTTGCAAAAATCAGAGAAGTGTGAATTTTGAAGGATAACTGTGTTTCTGTTCCCCTACTGGCTCGAAAAGTGTGCCTTGGGTAGTTTCTTATTAAAATGCAAACAACAGTGAATTTCTCCATTGTTCCTACCCACTTCCCCTCTGTCCCACTGACAGTTTGCAGGAATGGGATGTACTATGAGGTGAGAGTTGAGGAAAAGGAGCTGTATCGGGAACTGCAGAAAAAAAAGGTAAAGGGTAAAGGGACCCATAACCATTAGGTCCAGTCGTGACCGACTCTGGGGTTGCGACGCTCATCTCGCTTTATTGGCCGAGGGAGCCGGTGTTTGTCCGCAGACAGCTTCTGGGTCATGTGGCCAGCATGACTAAGCCGCTTCTGGCGAACCAGAGCAGCGCATGGAAATGTCGCTTACCTTCCCGCTGGAGCGGTACCTATTTATCTACTTGCACTTTGACGAGCTTTCGAACTGCTAGGTTGGCAGGAGCAGGGACAGAGCAACGGGAGCTCACCCCGTCATAGGGATTCGAACTGCCGACCTTCTGATCAGCAAGTCCTAGGCTCTGTGGTTTAACCCACAGCGCCACCTGCGTCCCAACTGCAGAATAAATAGGTCCAAATTGAAATGTGAATCAAACCAAATCTCTCCCTAATCTCCACTGGCAGTTATGCCAGCAGAATCCCATCACTTACTCCTGCGGGAGTGAGTCATATATTTTATCTATGTGCAGTGTAGTTTCATCTGTCCCGAATCTTCCAACATTTGGCTTCAATGGATGTCCACAAGTTCTGGTGTTGTGAAAGAGGGAGCAAAAGGTTTCTCTTTATTTCCTCCAGCTACCATGGCCAGTTGCCAGAAAGGATGGAAGCTGCAGTTTCACAACATCTGGAGGGCCAAAATGTCCCCATTTCAGCATGAGAGTGAGAAGGTGTGATACTGCCACAATTTGGCCACAACCCCCCCCCCCAAACCACCAGCAGTTCTTGCAACCCATTTAACACCCGTCTCCTTTTAATCGCTTTTAAGCTGACCACAAGGAGAGTTTAACTGGTAAATGACTCAGTCAATGGGTTGGGAATAATGGGGCATTAGTAGGTAATGAGCACTTTGCAAACTATTGAAAGAATTAAAACTAGCAGTGGTATGTTTGCTAACTGTTCTTTTGCTTTTGTATGCAATAGAGAGTTTAATTCTGCCTTTGGAATGAGAACAGAGATCAGCTGTATCCATTTTCTCTCTCTCTCCTTCACACACAGCAGCTGGAATGAGGTAAGCATCAAATAAAGCCATCAAGGAGGATTAGATTTAAGAAATTAGCTGCATGGTTCCAAAGTTTCACAGAAACAGTGAGCATTACCTGTTTAATAGTTCAATAATATACAATATTTCTAGTTACAGACAGGTCTGCGGTAGTAAAAAAATAATAAAAATAAAAAATTCCTTCCAGTAGGACCTTAGAGACCAACTAAGTTTGTCATTGGTAAGAGCTTTCATGTGCATGCACACTTCTTCAGATACACAATATTTTGCATTTTAATTATGCTACTTTCAGCTTTTCCTGTCAGTTGATTTTTGCACTTTGCACTTACTCCCAGGATCTACCTTTTCAGTTAAAAACAAAGAAAAACAAGACATTTTCAGTGCAGATTAAGGGGTGTGTGCCTGTGTGTAGGTGTGTATTGTGGCTTTGCACACAGTGGAGAGGAAATATGTGAACAGATCTAGTTGACTTTCCCTTCCCCCTTGAAAATAGAGTTTTTAAATTGGAAAAGAAAAAGATCAACCTTTTGGATTGCCTCCCACTGGGATGGCTTTAAAAAAAGGAACAGGCAAAATTCATGGAGGGTACTGCTTCCAGTGGCCACTAGCCACAATGATAACATTTCCCCTCCATTGTTGGAAGCGGAACCGTCTCTGAATACCAGGGGTTGGGGACTGCAATTAGGGAGAACACTTTTGCACTCAGGTTCTGCTGGCAGACTTCCATTCACATCTGATCGGCCACTGTGAGAACAAAGGATGCTGGACTAAATGGACCTTTGGGCTCTTGCTATGTTTACTCTCGTTTTGGGACAGTGATGCATCGCCTCCTCACTCAAAATTACACATTGATGGTTTCCAAGGAAGGGGTGTGATTATGAGAGCAGCGAGTGGCTAGGAAGCCCAGCTAGGACAACGAAGTCTCTGGTTGAAATCTCCACCCGCAGTGGCACTGGAACCTGGTTCAAGGCAAACACGTTAGCCACTGGCAGTGCGGTCCTATGCACGTCGCCTCAAAAGGAAGCCTTCTTAAATTCAGTGGGGCTTGTTGTTGTTTAGTCACTTAGTCGTGTCTGACTCTTCGTGACCCCATGGACCAGAGCACACCAGGCACTCCTGTCTTCCACTGCCTCCCGCAGTTTGGTCAAACTCATGCTAGTAGCTTCAGGAACACTGTCCAGCCATCTCGTCGTCTGTCATCCCCTTCTCCTTGTGCCCTCCATCTTTCTCCACATCAGGGTCTTTTCCAGGGAGTCTTCTCTTCTCATGAGATGGCCAAAGTATTGGAGCCTCAGCTTCACAATCTGTCCTTCCAGTGAGCACTCAGGGCTGATTTCCTTCAGAATGGATAGGTTTGATCTTCTTGCAGTCCATGGGACTCTCAAGAGTCTCCTCCAGCACCATAATTCAAAAGCATCAATTCTTCGTCGATCAGCCTTCTTTATGGTCCAGCTCCCCAACAAAAGTCTACAGCGTTGCCACCTGAATGGGGCTGGATTTAGGTTTGATGAGGCCCTAAGCTACTGAAGGTAATGGGGCCCTTTATCCTCTGTCAACAACAAATTGTCACTTTTGTGTGTGTTGAATATATGCCATATGGTAATTTATGGACCCAAGAGGTATCTAAAGCCATTTGCCACTGTTGCTGTATGTAGGTTTTATTTTATTTGTTTTTTTATCTTATATTTTGGAAATGTACATCCAGTTTTTTCCCCTTTAATATTTTTGGGGGCCTCCAAGAGAGTGGGGCCCTAAGCTATAGCTTGTTTAGCTTATACGTAAATCCGGCACTGCACCTGAATCAGGCAGACTCATAATATGTGCAGTGGCACAGTTCTTTTCTGCTTTAATCGCATGTCCCCATCCAAAAGAGTGTTTTTATGGCTCTGCGGGACTCTTTCTGCTTCTGACATCCTGACATGCTCTCCTCAGTAATGAGCTGTGACTCAAAAGCAGCTTATTGATTCTTCATGGGAATTGGCAAGAGGACTGGATGCTGGGTGAATGCATTAATTCTCCCCAAATTAGGGGGGGAGGGGCGCCTTGCATTTCTGTTACTTCGTTCTGCATCTCAGGGCGAAAGTAGGTGTGACGTTAATTGCACAAGAACAATTAACATGCATGCTTTCTTGCTTCCCAAATAGCAGCTCAGGGGCAGGTCGAGCAAGTTTGATACCGATACTGCCATGTGTTGGGAAGGAAGAATTTAATTGTCTGTCTCTAAGCAATGAACTCTGACAAAAAAACAAAACACCCCTCTTCGGATTTGCTATTTGCATTTCAAGGAAAACCTCCATGGATGCCAACTGGAGGCTATCTCTTGAAATGTGATAAGCTGCTTTGGAGAGGGGATTTTAAGTATCATGGTAGGGAAGGAAAGACTTAAAGTCTACCCACAGCAGCTGATCCTTTGGTGGGGGGGAGGAGAATCCCCACTGAAGCTGCTGTTTACATTTCAAGGAAATGCAAAAAGCAGCTGTGGAGCGAGCTTTCATTTGGTCTGGTACCATGGCAGGGAAAGAAAGGGTTACATTCCACCTCCTCACCCTTTTCAGGAATCTGCTCAAGCTTCCTCAAGGCTGCTATATACATAACAAGAAATGGCACGTTAATTGCATCATTGCACCTGACATCACATTTAAGAATATTGGAGGAACACAGTAAGTTGCCTTATACTGAACCATTATTTTATCATTATTTATATAGTGCCATCAATTTTGCAGTATAAGGAATCCTTGCCCCATTAAAGATTCCCCCCCCCCAAAAGAAAGCATTGAAAAACAAACACCCCTTTTTATTAGACTAGAGAGAGCAACAATGGCAGGAAGTTATTTGTCACAGAATCAAAGAATTGTAGAGTTGGAAGGGACCCAGAGGATTATTTAATCCAACCCTCTGCAACGCAGGAATATGCAGCTGTCCCATACGGGGCTTGAACCTGCAACCTTGGTGTTATCAGCACCAACTGAGCTATCAATGCAGAGAAGATGTTGGGGCAGGGAAAGTTGAGCTGGATCAAAGTTAAGAGTTGCAGATTTAAGTTAGATAAAATTCTGCGGCAAAGGGATTCTGTCACCAGAAAAGCTGGATTCTTGAATTTGTCTAAATTAGTTATATTGGGAACCTTTGATGCTCCAGGTTGTGCTGAACTAGAGTTCTCACCTGCCCTAGCAAGCCTGGCCAATGGTCAGGGGTGATGGGAGTTATAGTTCAGCAACAACTGGTAGTGATGTATGGAAGTGAGAGCTGGACCATAAAGAAGGCTGATCACCGAAGAATTGATGCTTTTGAATTATGGTGCTCGAGGAGACTCTTGAGAGTCCCATGGACTGCAAGAAGATCAAACCTATCTGTTCTGAAGGAAATCAGCCCTGAGTGCTCACTGGAAGGACAGATTGTGAAGCTGAGGCTCCAATACTTTGGCCATCTCATGAGAAGAGAAGACTCCCTGGAAAAGACCCTGATGTTGGAAAAGATGGAGGGCACAAGGAGAAGGGGACGACATAGGAAGAGATGGTTGGATAGTGTTCTCGAAGCTACCAACATGAATTTGACCAAACTGCGGGAGGCAGTGGAAGACAGGAGTGCCTGGCGTGCTCTGGTCCATGGGGTCACGAAGAGTCGGACACGACTAAACGACTAACAACAACAACACCTGGAGGGAGAACGGTTCCCCACACCTGGTCTAAATTGAACATATTTGCTGACTGAACTTGCTTTGCACACAGTTCATCACACGGAGGGGGTCAAGGACTATGTAAGTTTGAAGCTCTTTCTCAAGTATTTTTCCACTTTCCAGCGTCAACATAAGCTCTGAAAAACCCTGAAGCGAAAGCTTGCATTCACTTTCCGGCTGAAATCAGTTCAATAATAGCTCTCACCATCCCTATTTTGTTTCCCTGCTAGGATATGTACAGTATGTACTCAGTACACTTCGTTTTTCTTTTCTTCTGGTCCTGTTTAATATCACTGTTCATCCGGATTCAGGAAACATTCCCAAGACCATCTGTTTTACAGCAAGGAGACCAGAAGGAGAGCCCTGCTGGAGCACACCAAAAAAATGTCCATCGAGTCCGGGATCCTGTCCCCGCACCATGGCCAACCAGATCCCTCTTGGAAGCCCATAAGGAGGTCATCAAGGCAACAGTACTAGGAGTTGGGAAACTATGGTCCTTCAGATGTTGTTGGGCCTGTAGCTCCTATCATCTCTGACCATGGGCCATGCTGGCTGGGGCTGATGGGATTTGGAGTTCAACAATACCTGGAGAGTCACAGCTTGTCTACCCTTGATATCTATGCCCGCTGTTGCTCCCCAGTATTTGGCACTACAGCCACATTCACACCGTAGATTTAAAGCACTATTCCACCACTTTCAACCACAGTCATGGTTCCCCCAAGGAATTCTGGGAACTATGATTTGTCACAGGTGCTGAGAGTTGTTAGGAGACCCCTACTGCTGGGATAGCTCAGCTGGTAGAACCAGAGACTCTTAATCTCAGGGTTTTGGGGTTCGAGCCCAACGTTGGGGCAGAAGAGTCCTGCATTGCAGGGGACTGGACTAGATGACCCTTGTGGTTCCTTCCAACTCTACAATGCTATGATTCCTCTCACAGAACTACCATTAAACCCAGAGTGGTTTAATAATTCTGCAGTTACAGAACGTTTGCTCACTGAACACAGGCACCAGCTGTCTCTACCCAGGTACGAGTGTTTGTGTGAAAAGGGAACCTAGGAAACTGCCTTACACCAATCAGAACATTGGTCCATCTAGCTCAGTATTGTCCACATTGACTTGTAGCATCCCCAAATGGTTCAGACAGGGATTTTTCCCAGGTCTACAGGGAGAAGAGGCCAGGGACTGAACCTGGGACCTTCTGAGTGCAAAGCAGATGTAAGCTATGGTCCCAAGATGTGTACATCTGTGTACAGCTCAGCTAATTGTGCACACAGCCTCCACTCCTTGAACACCAGAGTCAAATAACTGTATGAGTGTACTGCTCAACTATTTCCATGCACAGGATTGTACACTTGTTGAATGTAACATGTGTGAACACCCTTAGAGTACCTAGCGGTTGCTGCAGAATATACTTTTTAGCAGCTTCTCCTCTGGCTGACGGATGTGCCCAACTCAGTTCTTTGTGGGAGGCAGCAGGGAACAGTGGAGGCCAGAGTATGCTGCCCTTTGGCTCTGATGTACTAAAATGAGCATGTGAACAATTTTCGGTCCTGCCTCAGTTTTTTCAGATGTAATCAGGGTGCAAGAAATATATGTCTATTTGGTTGTCCTGCCTTAAGAATAGTAAGGAACATTTCTATCATCTATCTGTCTCTCAATGTTCAAGTAAAGCTTTAAATTTGTTTGAATACATTTAGACCAGTGTTTCCCAAACTTGTGTCTCCAGCTGTTTTGGGACTACAAGTCCCATCCTCCCTAGCTAGCAAGACCAGTGGGCAGGGATGATGGGAATTGTAGTCCCAAAACAGCTGGAGACACAAGTTTGGGAAACCCAGATTTGGACCATATTAAGTGGGTTCTATTTATTTATTTTCTTAATAAAATATATCAGTTCAACCACTATTTTTTTGGGGGGGGGGAGGGGAACTTTCAGTATATGTATACAGCTCATGGAGTTTTATGCAATACAGACCTCATGTTGCGTAACCTCCAGGTTGCAGAATCTTCGGGTTATGTCCGCGTCAAACCCGGAAGTGTATACTTCTGGGTTTCACCGCGCGTGCATGTGCAGAAGCGCTCAATTGCGCCGCGTGTGTGCGCAGAAGGGCACCTCCGGTTACGAAGTTTTCGGGATATGGCCGGGCTTCCAGAACAGATCCCGTTCGTAACTGGAGGTACCACTCTACTATTTCTACTCAAGAGTAGACTCATTGCAAGCAGTCTAATTTAGGACTATTGATTTTGATGGGTCTACTCATAGTAAGGCTAACATTGCTCAAAAGGCATGTTATTATTATGTAACGGAAGCCTGTGCTATAATTTTTTTTAGAAATACATTGCTTAACCCACTTTGAATCCATTAAACTGGACGCATTCAATGGGAAAAGGGGGGGATACAAAGGGAGTCAGCAAACCCCTCCAAGAAGCTGCATTAGTTTGCTGCAGCTTGAAAAGAACCCGGGGCGGCTTAAAGAGTAACAAATATGTTGTGAGTCATCGGCTTATTTCCTTAGAAATTCCATCAAACGTTCACCTAAACCATGAAAGCTTGCACAACAGTGAACTTGTTAGCTTTCAAGGAGCCATAGGACTTTCTGCTGTTTTTAAATGAATAATGAGAAGTCAGGAACAGCCCAGAGGACGGCTTGGCAACTGGGATATCAATGGTCACTTCAAGGAGGCAGCATAGCTCAATGGCAAATGCCCACAGAAAGTTCCAGATGCAATAGCTGATGTCTCCCCTTAAAGCAGCAGTGGGGAACTGGACTTGGAGGGAGCTACCCACCTGTCAATCACCCAATTGCCAGCACTTTTTGCCTGCAAAGCACTGATGATCCTAGAATCACGGACTTGTAGACTTGGAAGGGACCACGAAGCTCATCCAAGTCCGACCCCCTGCAATGCAGGAATCTTTTGCCCAGTGTGGGGCTCGAACCCACAGCCCTGAGATTAAGGGTCTCATTGTCTACCAACTGAGCTATCAGCTGACTGTCGGGTTGTGTGAAGGGAGGGGCACAGTGCTTCCCACAGGGTTTTGCAAGGTTTTGCTCGCAAGCCTTCTTCTGGCCCAGCTACGGCTCTGCCTGCTTGGCTGGATGGACGGCCCTGGCAGACCTAATGGGGACCACGGACAGCAGGTTTCCCAACGGCTGCCTTAGTATTAGGTGTAGGGAACCTCTGGCCCTTCAGATGTCGCTGAACTACAACTCCCATCATCCCTGGCCATTGGCCATACTTGCTGGGGCTGATGGGTGTTGTGGTTCAGCATAATAATAATAATAATAATAATAATAATAATAATAATAATAATTTATTTATTTATACCCCGCCCATCTAGCTGGATTTCCCCAGCCAATCAGGGCGGCTTCCAACCGAATATTAAAAACAACACAGCACCTCCTGGAAGGCTACAGGTTTGCCTTAAATGACCAGGTAGCAAGTGATGGGAACATCGTATGCCTGAGAGTCTAGATTTAAAGGTTAAGGTAAAGGACCACTGGCAGTTAAGTCCAGTCACAGACGACTCTGGGGTTGCGGCACTCATCTCGCTTTACAGGCCGAAGGAGCTGGCGTTTGTCTGCAGACAGTTTTTCTGGGTCATGTGGCCAGCATGACTAAGCCGCTTCTGGCACAACAGAATGCCGAAACCAGAGCAGCGCATGGAAACGCCGTTCACCTTCCCACCAGAGTGGTACCTATTTATCTACTTGCATTGGTGTGCTTTCAAACTGCTAGGTTGGCAGGAGCTGGGATCGAGCAACAGGAGCTCACCCCGTCGCAGGGATTCAAACCACCAACCTTCTGATCGGCAAGCCCAAGAGGCTCAGTGGTTTAGACCACAGCGCTAGAAAGCCACTGCCAATCAGAATACACAGCATTGGCCTTGGCTGGGACTGACGGGAGATGTAGCCGAAAACAAATGGAAAGAATCACATTGGGGAAGACTGGGCTAGAGAGACCAACCGTCAGTCTTAAGAAAAGACGGCTTCATATGCTCATTGCCCAATAACAGGGCGGGCACAGCACTTGATGAGCTGGTTAAAGGGGTGTGGCAGCTCCAAACTTTACTCCATCTCAGGCAATGAGGCTAACAGTGCAATCCTGTACTATCTTCTCAGAAGTAAGCTCCATTGAATTGAATGGGGATTACTCCCAGATAAGCAAAAATACAGGACTGAGGTGTTAATTTATTGGACTGTTCACAGTAGATTCTCTCTCCCCCCCCCCCCCCGTTGAGGAAAACCACGAGACTAAAATAGCAGTGTAATGTTGCACTTCCATCATTTTTATTGCTCTGCAATGAGGGACTGCTTGCTAAAAAAAATGAGGATGGAGGAAGGAAAGAAGGCTTTTAAATCCATTATCCTGTCAACGAATTGTGCTGTATCCGAAAGCTCAACAGGATGTCAGTGCGAACATTATATAAACATCAGTCTTAAAAAGTCTCTGGAGAGAGAAAACGGGTGCTTGTCATGCAGAGTGGGCTCTTCCTCTCACTCCTGTCTCCTATGCCCCCTCAAAGCTGCTCCTGAGGGTAGAAGGAGCCCCTGGACTGGGGTGGTGTGCTGCACAGATGGCTGCAGTGGGGCAGGGGAATGGGGAAAATTCAGCTAGGCTGCCTTCAGCAACTGATTGTGAGGATTCAATAGATTCGATAAGGCTATCCATAGCATAGGCATGAGGGGGTGGCGTGCTCAGGCACTCCCTAATGCTTTAAAAAATAATAACAGGAACAATGGAAAGCAGACAGACAGAGATGCGGGCAGAATAAAAAGGCTGAAATGGATCTGGAATGGACCTGCAGCTTCTGTCTGCATATCTCTCTGTCTGGGAGTGGCAGTGGGGTGACTGGCTCCAGCAATGGCAGTAAGGGAGAAGTGACCCCTCCATCACAGACAGAAGTTGCAGATCCATTCCAACCTTTTTCTTCTGCCTTATGGCACCATCTCTGTCTGAGCTCCACTTACCACCTTCGTGGACAGATCTGTGGGATTGGGGGGCCTTCTCGGTAGTGGTCCCCCCCCCCCCCGTGGAACGCCCACTAATCAGATGTCAAGGAAATTAAACAAATATCAGACTTTAAGAAGTCATCTGAAGGCTACTCCTGAAAGTGATTCAGAAGCAACAATTAATCCAGAATGTGGTAGCAAGACTGGTGATTAGGAGTGGCTGCCAGGACCATATAACACTGGTCCTAAAAGACCTATATTGGCTCCCAGTATGTTTCCGAGCACAATTCAAAGTGTTGGTACTGACCTTTAAAGTCCTATACCTGAAGGAGCTTCTACACTTCCATCATTCAGCCCAGACACTGAAGTCTTCCTCCAAGGGTCTTCTGCTGGTTCTCTCACTGCGAGAAGCGAAGTTACAAGGAACCAGGCACCCTCCCTGTGGAACGCCCTCCCGTCAGATGCCAATGAGAGAAATAATTATACAACCTTCAATAGAGATCTGAAGGCAACCCTGTATCAGGAAGCGTTTAAGGTGTGATGTTCTGTTGTGTTTTTGTATATTCTGTTGGAAGCTGCCCAGAGTGGCTGGGGAAACCCAGTCAGATGGGTGGGGGTGCAGAAACATATTATTAAACGTAGTTCTGAGTAGAAAAGAGTTTGCCTGGGTCAAATCCACGTCATACATTGAAAGCACATGGTTTACCTCAAAGAATCCTGGGATCTGTAGTTTTGCAGGGGGTTGGACAAGATGAACCTATGGAATCCCTTCCAACTCTACAATTCTATCAATGTTTTGGGGAAAGTTGTGCGCTTTTCAAATACAGTGGTACCTTGGGTTATGTACTTAATTTGTTCCAGAGGTCCGTACTTAACCTGAAACTGTTCTTAACCTGAAGCATCACTTTAGCTAATGGGGCCTCCTGCTGCTGCCACGCCGCCGGAGCACGATTTCTGTTCTCATCCTGAAGCAAAGTTCTTAACCTGAAGCACTATTTCTGGGTTAGGGGAGTCTGTAACCTGAAGCGTATGTAACCTGAAGCATATGTAACCTGAGGTACCACTGTATACGGTATGATTGTAATGTCTATGCATGGAATAATGCTGGTTTACATCAGCAAAGAATGAGGGCCAGTGGACTTCTATCATTGCCTTGCTCTCCCCAGGGCTGAATGCCCTCCACCTGGCCTTTCCATATAGACACAGAGCTTCATCCTGACGGACGGCTGTGTTCACTGTTCTGGGAAATGAGACACCCTCCCCAAAAAACGTTATCTCCCAATCCACTTTCTCCAACGAAGGAAGGAGACTGAAGTGCTCTTTCTGTAATACAGGAGACATCATAATTTGTTATGGATTTCACATTTCTAACAGCGTTTTCTGTTAGGCTTATTTTCGGAGGCGCAATCCATAAATCCTCATAATAGTTTGTTGCTGGGCTTCGCTCTTAGAACAAATAATCATTCACTTCACAGGACACCGTCAATGGACAACAGCAAAGGATGCACAAGACAGAACGTCGATATTGCAGACTTCATTATAGGAAGAAACTCAGAGAGGTCACGGAAAACCTGCAAATTATCCTTTTATTGCCGGAGTGGCAGGAACATATGTAGCATATTACTTATACCAAAAGAGATTAGCCAGTCTAATCCAATGAAATTAGCCTGTCTTTTTCACTGATATTAATAATTGTCAGTAATAATAATTTTTCATTGTAATTATCAAGAACATAGGAAGCTGCCTTATATTGATTTAGACTACTGGTCCATCAAGCTCAGTACTGTTTGCACTGACTGGCAGCAGCTCTTTCCCAACCCTACCCGGTGGAGATGCCAGGGACTGATGTTCTACCACTAACCTGTGGACTACCCCCAAGTGGGCCCATTTGCTCCATTGTTAAGTCTGGACACTGAGGTCCAGCCCTGAGGGCCTTCTAGCGGTTCCCTTACGGCGAGAGGTGAGGTTACAGGGAACCAGGCAGAAGGCCTTCTCGGCAGTGGCACCTGTGGAACGCCCTCCCATCAGATGTCAAGGCAATAAGCAACTATCTTATTTTTAAAAGACATCTGAAGGTAGTCCTCTTTAGGGAAGCTTTTAATGTTTAATGCTGTATTGTGTTTTTAATATTTTGTTGGAAGCCCCCCAGATGGGTGGGGTATAAATAAATTATTATTATTATTATTATTAGCACAAAGAAAAGTGCTTAGCATTCCTTAGAGCAGAGATGGTTCCCTATGGCAGGCAGGCCGCATGTGAGTTTATTTGCGGTACCCAAGATCAAATTTCTCATCTTTAATTTTTTTACTCCTCCTGAGGTTCCTCTAATGTGATGCCATGATGCCAAAAGGTTTTTGTGACACCCCTCCCAAGACCCCCCCCCAAATGTCTTTTTCTTTTGGGGTAAAAGAAAGAGAAAAAAATTAAGAAATTGGCCAGGCCCACTTTTACACTTTGGCAAGGATCGTTTTACACGTAGCCCTGCACGGATGCTCATAGGCCCTCAAGATCAAAAAAGTTAGTCACCCATGGCTTAGAAACAGCTGCATCACAGGTGAAGGGTTAGAGAAGAAGCGGGCATTGGGGGATGAAGTTTGGGAGTGACAATGTCAGTTCAGCCTTTATGGATGAGCAGCAAGATTTCCCCCAGGGTGTCTGTACTAAGGAAGTAGCTGTGAGCCTGAGAGTGACTACCAAGGGAAGGAGAAAAAGCAGTGTCTGAGTTCAATGGGGATTTGGGTACATCGCTCTTGGGTTCAGAATCAGAAGCGCGGCCACAGCTGATCTATTATTTACACAGCCTGCCTTGCAGAATGCAAACTTGCTTTTCCATCTGGATGCACCAACGGATGATGCAAATGCAACGCAAGGTTGGAGGAGGTGGGAGAACATGTCCTTTCCTGGGCTGGCAATGCATGACTTAGCAGAGGGGGAATTGGCTTCCCAGAGAGATAAGCAGGAAGCAGCCCGCAAGATGACTTCCGCTTGCACAAAGCAAAAGTCCACAGAGAAGGAAAGAGCCCCGTTTCACTTGCTAAAAATAATTCACCGTAACTGACAGCAACCTGGTTGTTTCCCACTATCGCGGCAAACAGACACAGCTGAGTCAACTTAATATGTGTGCTGTCTCATAATGAGCCGTCTCCAGGGCTTTGCCTACACCAGAGAGGGAAGGAATGCAGATTAAAAGACAGGCTAATATAAGCACCTATGAAAAGCCCATAAAACACACACACACACACACACACACACACACACAACCAAGGCCAAAGGCCAACACCATTATTTAATCGTGTTAAAGTCACTGCATGGTGAGTTTTCTCTATTGTACTTGCATTTTCAAATTCTTCTTCAAATGGGCCATGTGGAAGAAATGGAAACAAGAAGAAATTCCAACGAAAGAAGAATGGCAGACGAAAATAATGGACTATGCAGAATTGGACAAAATGACAGGAAGGATTCAAAACCTGCGGGACCAGAGATTTACAGAAGATTGGAAGAAGTATATGAACTATTTGAAAAGCAATTGTAACCAACAAATTACGCTAGTAGGACTGCAAGAAGTTTTGTAAGGAGGAATATATGAAGTGCTACAAAGTAGATAAAGAATAGAGATATTGGTTATGAGTTTTAAATGTAGCAGGGAAAATAAGAAATGTATACTAAGAGATTAGATTGGAAAATTTTCAGACAGGACTGATGGAAGTCAAAAAAAATTGAATAGGATGTAAAAATATGTTTAATTATTCTTGAAAATGGTATGTTTAAAAAAACTAATAAAAATTTATATAAACTACAATAACAAATGGACCATGTGGAAGGAGATCTACTTATCCTTTATTTACTTCATTTGTAGCCCATGTTTTTATCCAAGAAGCTCAAGGCCATACACCTCGTTCTCCTTCTCCCCATTTTATCCTGAAAAGAACCCTGTAAGTCAGGTTAGGCTGAGAGGCAGTGACTGGCCCAAAGTCACCCAGTGAGCATTGTGGCTGAGTGGGGATTTGAACCCTGGTCTCCTGGGTCCTAGTCTGACACTCTAATCACTACACCACACTGGCCGCTCCAATGAGCAGAAATACCAATCTACAAACAGGTGCATTTCCACCTCTGAAATAAAGGACCACCACCTCAAAACAATGCCAGCTTATGGGTGGTCAGATCTGGCACCCATCTCCGAGTCCATATTTAAGAGGAGTATGAAGGGAACTGCTATCCAGCTATAACCTTGACATTGTAAAACAAAACTAAAAACCTGTTTGTTTGAATTGGACAAGAGTTTTGAATATTGCCACCAAGCATTGCGCACTCAAGCCGCTGTCTATCTTTGCAACCACAGCAGCTATAGTAGAAACTTGTGGTTTTCTCAACGACAGGGCCCCTGTGGCTTTCCAAATGCTGATGGATTTCAGCACCCACCAGCCTTAGCCAACATTGCAAATGGTCAGGGATGAAAGAAGTTGTGGTTCAACAGGCATATACCTCCACATGTGGTGGGAATGTCCTAAAATCCAACTCTTCTGGACATCAATCATACAAGAAATATGCAAAATAACTAAGCAAGTATTAGAAGTCACCCCAGAACTGGCCCTACTAAACACCTACAAGACAATGATGCCCACTCACAACACAAAGAGCTCATAACCCACCTACTCTCAGGAGCTAGAAACATCATAGCCAGACACTGGAGAGTAAGCATAGACCAATGGTATCAAATAGTATGGGAAACAGCCTTATTAGAAAAACTAACCAACAACTAAAACTGACACGGGGACAAATAAAAGAAGATGCCTTCACCCCAGTATGCTTCCCCTTATCACATACACAGCCGAACAGACAACAACAAGAACCTGCCACCAGCATTTGAATCAATCTGGCTAACCTGAACCAAACACACACACCACTCTCACACAAAAACAAATTTCACTACAGCTAATCAAAGACAACCAACCACACCCTAGGCCACCCCCAATCTCTCTCACCACCAAATAAATAAAACTAGCGAATAGTAAAGAAAACACAAACACGTGGCGCTGACCCCACACATACACTAAGTAGAAGAATAGAAGCATTGCCACCCCACCCCATCCCACTCACCATTCCCCCCTCTTCCCCCCCTTTTCTTCCTAACCTAAACACACACACATTGTACTATGGAGAATTCTATTTGGATTTCATTTATTACTAAGGCTTCCAGTGTGTAAATCAGTTTTACTTGTGTAAATGAATAAAGTATGTCAAAGTGGACAACAACAACAACAACAACAACAGGAAGACAGTGGGTTCCTCATCCTGCTTTAAAGCAGGAGGTGGGGACCTTTTTCAGCCCGAGGTGCACATTCCATTCCATTCCATTCCATTCTGTGCAGCCCTTTAAGTGTCATACACCAGCAATAGGCAAGGTGTGAGGCAAAAGCACTGAGTGTAAGTTTTACCTTTCTGCAGTAAGCTAATTCAGCCCCTGCCTTCCACCCAGACAAGCAAGAGGCATTCTCAGGGTTTAAGGACAGAGTGGCATGAGGTGGCATTTGCCATAGCTCTTTACGTCTCACAATGGACCATACACCGTATTTTTTGCTCCATAAGACGCACCTGACCATAAGACGCACCTAGTTTTTAGAGGAGGAAAACAAGAAAAAAAATATTCTGAATGAAACCGTGGATGTATGATTTTTGTGGTTCATGCTGTGGCCACAGACATGTGATTTGACAGTGAGTTTGGGGTAGCCCAATGCAAAAATCCTGAGGATCCATGTGGATCCGTGCTTTGTAACCATGTTTTAGCGCCATTGCAGCGCCACGCAACAAGGGGTGCGTTATTTTTTTGGTGCAGGCTGTAGCCATGGATATGCTATGTGATCTGATGGTGAATTTGGGGTGACCCAATGCAAAAATCCTGAGGATCCATGTGCTTTTACCTCCCCCCTCCCAGGCAGCCTCCTTTATCGCTAGCGTCCCTTATCTCCCTCCCGACCGCTTGCCAATCAGCTGCTCAGCGGCTTTGTTTCAACATCCCCTTACCTCTTTCTAAAAAAAAAAAAAAAAAAAGCACGATCTGCTTTTTGCCCCTGAGCAATTCAGCTCCAGGGACCACGCATTCGCTTCATAAGACGCACAGACATTTCCCCTTACTTTTTAGGAAGAAAAAAGTGTATCTTATGGAGCGAAAAATACGGTAAGTGGCAAAGCAATCCTGGGGACGGGGGGGGGAAATGTACATGAGTTGTAAAATGTATTTTTCAGCCAGTCTTCTCCAACCTAGTGCCTTCCAGTACAAGTGAGATCATTGACACAAATGGCAACAACATTCATAAAACATATCGCTGCTGATCAGGTGGTCTTGAACAAGAGGAAGGGGTCAATGTGAGAGAACTCTCACACCGTTGACTACCAAGGGGTCTGGCCTGACAACATATTTGCAGAACCTCGCATGGCATCCTAAGCCCCACACAAACTTGGCAGGGTGTGTGTGTGTGTGTGTGTGTGTGTTTGACCCTTAATTCACAATGGACCTGAGAATGATGTGTCAGGCAAATTTGTTTTCAGAACTGCATAATTGCAAACACAGGCAACACCTCTATGCAAAATATGGGTTACTTTTGGTGTAGTTTTCTTTTTTCCCCCAATATAGAGTGCATGCAACTCCAGATACAGTGGTGCCCCGCAAGACGAATGCCTCGCAAGATGGAAAACCCGCTAGACCAAAGGGTTTTCCGTTTTGGAGGCGCTTCGCAAAACGAATTTCCCTATGGGCTTGCTTCACAAGACGAAAATGTCTTGCGAGTTCCTGCGGGTTTCCCCCCTTCCCCCCCTTTTCCTAAGCCGCTAAGCCGCTTATCAGCTGATCCGCTGATAAGCCGCTTAACAGCTGATCGCTAAAAGCCGCTAAACCGCTAATAGCGCTAATCCGCTAAGCTGTCAATGGGCTTGCTTTGCAAGACGATAAAAAGAGAAGAGCCTCACGGAACGGATTAATTTCGTCTTGCAAGGCACCACTGTACTGTTTTGGAGGGCAGAGGGGTTGCATTCAGCTCTTGGAGACATTGGCAGTCAAGAAACCTTTTCAATATGTCGCGGAAGCTGTTTGGCAAGCGTAGGCGCAGTGCTGATCTCATCTCGGAGGCAAGCCACCAACCAAGAACCTTCCCTGACTTTCATTCCCCCACCCCACCCCCAGAAGAAAAAGGACAAGGCTGCCAATTTGCAGCGCAGGCTCGTTAAACCACGTTTCCAATTACACTCCACGGCAATCGCTCTTGCGCTTGCATATGCTAGGATGACTCAACAGTGGGCGAGCAGACATATGCCCATGCGCGCTCAGAAACTCCCTTTTTTATTCCCGTTTCTATAGCCGCTTCCCATCAAATCGGCTACCCGTCTACAGACACCGGCATCTGGAAACCATTACAGAGAAAGTCGGCAACGCGCAAGTCATTTCTTTTACGGCTTCAAGCGCTTTGTCAATGGGATAAAAATTACCCAAATCCTGCTGTGCCCTCCTGGTGCAACAACAACAACAACAACAACATTCCTGCAGCATCGTCACCTAAACGAGAATGGGGAAAAGGTTGCCAGACGGCCACACCCAACTCACAGCAGCACCGCTGGGGGAAAAGCCAGCTTAATGAACTTCAAAAAGAGGGGGAAATAAGGATGCTAAACTTGGGAGAAGGCTCAACTTTGACCTAGCTTTCTTTTTCTGAGCCAATCTTCTGTATACTTTCCTGCCCCCCGGGCACTGCAATTGCATAAGAGCCTCCAAAAGAATTCAGAAGATGTTTGCAATTCCACCGCTCTCTCGTGAACTCTGGCAGGCAGCAAAGCCAAAAGGTTTTAAAATCCTTAAAAATAATGAAACCAGCAAATGTCTGCTGCCCCTAGAGCGCCGCATGGTTGTTGGATGCTTCATGCCTGTGCTCAGAAATGTACTGCGTGAACTCAGTAAACATGTGATGGGCTGCAGCTCCCTGTGGAACATACTGAGACAGGGGTAAAACCAGGTCATATGAGAAACAGATTTTTATCTGTTCCTTGCATAGGGAACTCATTTGACCCAGTACGCCGGCGGAAGGGAACTTGAGGGTTGGGGACTGAATGTGGCCCTCCAGGCCTCTCCATGTGGCCCTCAGAAGTCTCCCCAGACCACAACAATGTGGTCCTGCTCCACACCCAAAGTGGTTTTGCGTGGCTGGAAAGGGTCCTTGAATCTTGACGGTGCCTCTTGGCTAGAGAGGAGAGTGTTGCAACACAGGTCTCTCCGTGACCCTCAAGTCGTGTCCAGCCCTTCACATTGTGTGTGCAAGGTTTCCGGGAGTAGGGACGGCAGAATCTGTCAATTGCAGCATCTCTCCATTGCCCATTTCTCCAGTCTTAAGCTCCGTTCTCCACATGTCCACTCCAGTTTGTGATTATTATTATTTACAGGGTCCTTGTGAAAAATTCATCAGCACCATGGTGTGAATTTCTCCTAATCTACAGTCATACCTTGGGTTACAGATGCTTCAGGTTGTGTTTTTTCAGGTTACGGACCCGCCGAAACCCGGAAGTACCGGAATGGGTTACTTCCGGGTTTGGGGGGGTCACGCATGCATGCTAAATTGCGCTTTGCGCAGAAGCAATGAATCACAACCCGTGCGTGTGCAGGTGCGCTGCTGCAGATTGCGAACATGCATCCCGCATGGATCACGTTCACAACCCAAGCATCCACTGTATTTGCTTGCTGGTTCCCCTAATATAATGAACTTTTGCATGTTTTATGCATGGATATATACAGTTATATGCACACACTTTACCCTAGTATATGCATTTTTTTCTATTTTGCACACATTTCTTTACCAAATTTTGAAGGATTTTGTTTCAGCAAACAGCAGTTTCCTCTGGTTGCCACCCAGAGCTTCAGTACTGTATATTTAAAGAAATATTCCTGCAGAGCCTCACCCACCTAGAAAGCCAGTGTAATTTCTCAGAGGTTTCCATGCCTAAGGCACCCCTCAAAGATTTCACTGCCCTACCATTTTCAAGGCCAAGATCTGAACTGTCAAGAGTCAGCCCCTCATATCTAGACAAGTTCACCAAGCAGATGGTGCAACAATTTCATAATGCATGTTAAACTAGGATTTATGAGCCTCTGTAAGAGGGGAAGGTTGCAACCTCTCCAAGGTCAGCTTAATTGTCTTTCTGACAACCATGTTTACTTATGGTGCCCTGAGTCACTGAACTGATTCTGCAAAGCTTGATCCCCACACAGGTTCATCTGGGAGTAAGTTCCATTGAGTTCAATAGAACTTCCAAGTTAAACAGAAGCTTAGTTTTCTTTTGGGGTGGGTTAAGGGTGTTTGGAAGTGTATGGAAGTGAGAGCTGGACCATAAAAAAGGCTGATCGCCGAAGAATGATGCTTTTGAATTATGGTGCTGGAGGAGACTCTTGAGAGTCCCATGGACTGCAAGAAGATCAAACCTATCCATTCTAAAGGAAGTCAGCCCTGAGTGCTCACTGGAAGGACAGATCCTGAAGCTGAGGCTCCAATACTTTGGCCACCTCATGATAACAGAAGACTCCCTGGAAAAGACCCTGATGTTGGGAAAGATGGAGGGCACAAGGAGAAGGGGACGACAGAGGACGAGATGGTTGGACAGTGTTCTCGAAGCTACTAACATGAGTTTGACCAAACCGCAGGAGAAAGGGGAAGACAGGAGTGCCTGGCGTGCTTTGGTCCATGGGGTCACAAAGAGTTGGACAGGAATAAACGACTAAACAACAACAAAGGGTGTTTGGATGACTCCATGGTGAAAGAACATGGAGCAAGCCCTGTTCCACACCCACAGCCACTATGTGTTTTGGGGAAGTATACACGCTTAGAGCCCTTTCTGATGTGCTTTGAACACAGAGATGGTGGAGGCAGGTCCACCGCGCATATCTGCACAGCTCCACAACCTGCCTCACAAGTTCTTCCAATATTGGGAAGGGGGGAGGTTGCAGTAGAAGTTATCTGACCACCTCTGCCCCAAATGCATCAACTGAAGATAAAATATGGTTTGAGCTGCAATGCGAAGTTGCTATGTTTTATCCTGCAAAGCTTTGGGGGGGTCTCAAAATATGACTTGATTTCCCTTGCCCTGATCACCTTTTTGGGGGCACTCCATTACAGCTGAAAGCAAGGGTGGCACAGGAGAATGTTGTTGTTGTTCAGTTGTTTAGTCGTGTCCGACTCTTTGTGACCCCATGAACCAGAGCACGCCAGGCACTCCTGTCTGACTCATGTTCGTAGCTTCGAGAACACTGTCCAACCATCTTGTCCTCTGTCGTCCCTTTCTCCTTGTGCCCTCCATCTTTCCCAACATCAGGGTCTTTTCCAGGCACAGGAGAATCGGATGCTGCAAATGTCAAACCAGGTTTTTAAAAAACCATTTATTTGAGGCCGCCTTCACCCAACATTCCTTCATTGTTACAAAAGCTATTCAACTTAAAATAGCTCTTTTATGACAGCAGGAACGGTATATTGCTCTTTTATTTGATCTAATTGGCCTTTTTAGATCGCTATGTAAATGCAGCTGTCAGACTTTTTTAAAAAAAATATTCTTACATGCACTCATTGACTGATTGCATTTATATCCACCTTTTGCTGCAATAAGCTAAAATACATGATTCTACCAGATCCTAGTCCAACACTCTAACCACTACACCACTACAGCTCCCCATGGTCTCAGGAATGGGGAGATATTTCCATTTTTGAGCTGGAGATGCCATGGGTTGTAGTTTGGACCTTCTGTGTGCAAAGAATTTGCTCCGCCATTGTCTCGGTGACTTATAACAAAGAATCGCACAAATTGCAGAGTTGGAAAGGACCATGAGGGTCACCCAGTCCAACCCCCTGAAATGCAAGGGTCTTTTGCCCCACATGGTGCTCAGACCCACAACCCTGAGATTAAGAGTCTCGTGCTCTTCCGATGACAGAGCTATCTCGGTAATGCAATTAAAGCAAATACAAAGCACACAATTACCATATATCAAAACAGCAAGAAAACACACAGAGAAACTAAGTGCTAAAAATGGGAACGACACTAAAACCATCCATAGTTGCAAGAAGAAAATTAAAACAACTCAAATGCCTGGTAAAATAAAAATATATTAACTGTTCACCCAACAGGTAAAGAGAGAGGGAGCTAATGGTGGGGGCGCTACTGGGTTGTTGTTTTCGTTTTTATTATGTATTTTGAGGTATTTTGTGTTGTATTTTGTATTACTTTATATTTTATTATGTATTTATTTTGGTATTTTGTGGTTTTATTTTGTGAACCACCCTGAGACCCCTGGGTATAGGGCGGTATATAAATTCAAATAATAATAATAATAGTAATAACAGTAATAATAACAACAACAACTGGGCATTATGGAGAAGGGCGTTCCACAATTGTGGCACCCCTACTCACAAGGCTCTGCCTTGCATCCCAGCCAGCCACCCCTCTGAAGGCGAAGTGGAACGAAGGCCTCAAATAACCTTCATTAAAGTGGGAGAATGAGATTTTCAAGCAGATGTTGGGTGGCCATCTTGTCATGGAAGTTTTCATCGAGAGTCCTACACTTCAGGGGGTTTGACTGGATGACCCTCGGCACCCCCCTTCCTCTTCTACAATTCTACCATTCTATCTGAGATCCAAGAGAACATAGTCAAGTAATCTGTAATTCTCTGAATAAGAGAGATGAATACTTTGCCCATCCCACATCAAGCGGGGGGTGGGGGGTGAGGGGGAGAGAGCATTGGCTTTGCATCCAGCAGGTCGTGAGTTCAGTTCCTAGTGTCTCCAGGTAGGGCTCAAATGCTGGAAAGCCACTGCCGGTCAGTGCAGACAATACTAAGATAGATGAACTGCCTGACTCAATATCTTCCTGTGCTCCCATGATAGACCACTCTATGGAGGGACTGTAGCTAAATTACAAAGTCCTGGGTGTGTGTGTGTGGAAATCCCAGTCCTCAGCATCTCCATGGATGACAGGGGGCAGAGGATGGGGAAGACCAGAGCTCCCCCCCCCAGCTGGAACTCACTGGAACTCACCTGTCAGGTGGGCGCCATTGACATGGTAAGAAAGCAAGGGAGGGACCCCAGAGAGCCCACAACAGTCAAAGCCGACAATTCTGGGCTAGGTATCTAAAGAGCCCAGCCGGATATGATACAGCTTTCTGCATTTCTCGTCAAGCTTGCTTTTGAGGAATAATAGCCTTTGATTGCAGACGTCTGTGATTTCTCCTCTGTGTCACAGATTGTGCAGAACCAACAGTGCTGGCTGACTGTCCTATGTTCCTAGGACCTGTTAATAATACAGGGCTGTCACGCTGCTCTGAAATTACATGATGGGGAAGGGCAGAGTGGGGATCTGTCTTCGGACCCAACCAACTCCCCACACCCTGTGGCCTTCCTCTCTACCTGGGGAAGGCCCTGACACACAGCTGTAAAGCTTGCAATTTTCTTTGGCCTACATTCCTCCCACCTTAGCATTATCTCTCCTTTTCCTCCCTCTGTTATTTTCCACACTGCCTGTTTTTTGTGTGTGTGTGACTTGGGAGCACCTTGGGGGCAGGTACCTGTCTAGGCCAGTGGGGTGTGTGTGTAATTTCTTTCTGTTCATCAAAATGAAAACTTTGCAACATTCATCACGCACAACTTTAGGAGGAAGATTTGACCAGTTTGTTTAACACAGTTATTATTATCATTAGGGCTCTTTCCCCCCTGCCAAAACTCGCCGGAACTCAATTCCAACACCTCTCAGGTGGGTACTATTGTCATTCTAAGAGAACCAGGTGGTGTTCATAGAGAGTTCCGACACCTCTTTTTCTAGAGAAATAGCACTGGTTATTATAGATCTCAGGCAAGTTAAACACGGTTTGCCATTCAGGTACACAGTGCATAAACAAACATTTCCACATCTGTGAGTCCAAATGGGGAAATCGAGATATGTAGTTCTGCAGTCCAGGTATCCTGCTGTATTCTGGACTACATTCTGTTATTCACATTTCTGTTCATATACAGAATAAAGATATACCAATCTGCAGTAAATGTCTCCATGTTTCCTTCCTTTTAACGTGCAAAGTTTGAGGTGTGTGTGTAAGTTTTTCAGTCAGTGTAACTGGGCATACTTTTGTACAATGGTAGTCCATGTTTTCACCTTTAAAAAACTTTCCAGTAATTCCCCCACCTTACGCAACTCTGTACTGTGCCATGTTCTCTGATGGGATGGCACAAACAATGCCTTTACACGCTGTTAATTTCACTGCTCTTACTGGTCCCTCCCTAGTCCACCAACGGGATGTTGACAAGTCATCTCTCACTTGCCAGAGGCAACTGGGTGTGTAGCTACTTATAACTTAAGCCTTAACCGCCACCACTGCAGCTGCCACAAGAGAAAATCCTGGGCAACCAGCCCCATGACTTGCATTTTCCCTTTCCTATTTATTTCCTGCCTCAGATTTTCACAGAATCATAAAGTTGGAAGGGAACCCCAATGGTCATCTAGTCCAACCCCCTGCAATGCAGGAATCTCAACTAAACCATCCATGACAGAGGACCATCCAGTTGTTGTACTTGGCATCCAGCTGTCATGAGAGACAATGGAGTGCGCCTCCAGTGGTAAAGTCAAGCCACTGCGTGAGGAGCACCGGAATGGCCTCCCTGGGGCGCAAACCTGGAGATCGAACCTGCAACCTTGGTGTTAACAGAACCAGGCAGCGGTTCTCAACCTGTGGGTCCCCAGATGTTGTTGGACTACAGCTCCCATCATCCCTGGTCACTGGCCATGCTGGCTAGGAATGATGGGAGTTGTAGTGCAACATCTGTGGACCCACAGGTTGAGAAACACTGCGTCTAACCCAATGTGGCAAGGCTACCATATTGACAAACCATAATATGGGTGATGGCCCCATCGTATGGAGGAGCTGTTCTTGCTGGTTTTGATCTTCTATCTTACAAGCTACTTTTAGAACACAGGAAGTGCTTTTTTTAGGAAAGCAGCCCAACCCCATTTTCCATGAGAAAGTACAAATATATATTTTAGCTTATTCGTTTCCCAGCTATATTTACAATCACCGGCCATTGAAACCTTCCAAGCAGCTGCTTCCATTCCTTCTGAATGGATGGGTGATAGAAGGGGGAGAAGCTTGTTCCTGACATCCTATAATATGAATGGACTATGTTGGCTTTGGAACTTGATGTGCACGGACGCTTTGTGTTCATATTTTGTGATCATGTTGGATGGGTATATTTCTCCATTCGTCCTATTTATATCCTGCCTCTTCTCTGAGGAGATCAAGGCTGTATGCATGGTTCCCCTTCCATGACAGGTGTGTATAAAATAATGCACAATGCAGAGAAAGGGCAATCAAGGGCAAACCTCATCTCCTTATACAGAACTAGAAACCGGAGCCATCCAGTGAAATGGAAGCTTAGAGGATTCCTGGAATTCATAGAACGGTAGAGTTGGAAGGGACCCTGATGGTCATTGGGAATGATTGCAGGAATCTCAACACACGACCCCCCCCCAATCCAATTTGAAACCAGACCAGACCCTGCTTAGCTTTGCAAATGTGCTGGCAGTTTTATTGCTGCATCACTAGGAGGATTGAGAACAGATTATCAATCCCCAAACCTTCTGCGTACTGTACAAAGGCCTTTTCAGTAGTTGCACCCGCCCTGTGGAATGCCCTCACGGCAGATGTCAGTGAGTTAAATAACAGGGGGGAACTGTAGATATTTGAAGGCAGCCCTGTTTCAGGAAGCTTTTAATGTTTGATGCTGTTGGTTTTCCTGTATTTTTGTTAGAAGCTACCCCATGTGGCAATATTATTATTATTATTATTATTATTATTATTATTATTATTAATGCTCTACCACTGAGCTACAGCCCTTCCCTATGGTCTCAGGAACCCTTTGGCCACTTACATTGATAAGATTCCACTTAGGGTTGCTTCACGCCTGTATGTACATTGCTTGATATTTCTTCATTTGATGACAGGCAGATAAATAGCCAAACTGCCTCCGTTGAAACACATGGTTAATCTTATGTAACTGTGCGGCATAAATTAATGGATAGATAAAGTACAGTGAGATTAACTGGAAGTCAGTTTTAAATTTCTTCTCTATAAGTTTCATACTGTAATTGTGTTCAGTATCAGGAGTATATATGATGATAATTATATTAATCTTCTTGTAGCTTATAGTGTGTGGTTTCTTTGATTTTTCTGTTATTTGTTTGATTGTATGTTTGTTTACTTATATGTACGTCTGTTTTCTCATAAATGTATATATTTTAAATTAATAAAGATATATTTTTTAAAAAAGAAACACATGGTTTATCTGTTCCAGTTACAGATAGGTAGCCGTGTTGGTCTGCCATAGTCAAAACAAAACAAATTCCTTCCAGTAGCACCTTAAAGACCAACTAAGTCAGTTCTAGGTATGAGCTTTCGTGTGCATGCACACTTCTTCAGATACACTGAAACAGAAGTCACCAGACCCTTCTATATAGTGAGAAGGTGGGGAGGGGTATTACTCAGAAGGGTCTTGGGAATGGGTGATTGGCAGATAGCTGTGATGAGCCTGTTGACGACTCTTAACGACTGCAATAGGTCTTACAGGAAAAAGCAAGGGGTGAGAAGGTGAAAAATGGCTTTGTATAATGTCATGTATAATGAGATAAGAATCAAATGTCTTTGTTCAGACCAGGTCTCTCCATGGTTTTAAGTTTGGTAATAAGTTGCAATTCAGCAGCTTCTCTTTCCAGTCTATTTCTGAAATTCCTTTGTAATAGAACAGCTACTTTGAGATCTTGTATAGAATGTCCTGGGAGATTGAAGTGTTCTCCTACTGGTTTCTCTGTCTTGTGATTCCTGATGTCAGATTTATGTCCGTTTATCCTTTGGCGTAAGGTTTGGCCTGTTTGTCCAATATAGAGAGCTGAAGGACATTGTTGGCATTTGATGGCATACACAATGTTAGACGATGAGCAATTAAATAGTCCCGAGATGGTATGTGTGATGTTGTTGGGGCCAGTAATGGTGTTGTCCGGGTGTATGTGGCAGCAAAGTTGGCATCTGGGTTTATTGCAGGCTCTGGTGCCAGTGTCCGTGTTAAGTCTGGTTGTAGTATTATTGTGGGTTAGGAGTTGTTTAAGATTGGGTGGCTGTCTGTAGGCAATGAAAGGTCTTCCTCCCAGAGCTTGAGAAAGAGAACTGTCATTGTCCAGGAGAGGACATTGTCATTGTCTCTGATGATGCGTTGTACTGTTTTAACTTGGGAGCTGTATGTGATGACTAGAGGTGTTCTGTTATTTTCTTTTTTGGGTCTGTCTTGCAGCAAGTTCTCTCTGGGTATCAGTCTGGCTCTGTTGATCTGTTGTCTAACTTCATCTGCTGGGTATTTTAGTTCTAAAATGGTTTATCTGTGACAATACAAGAGGGCATGCCCTCTCTATGGGGTTAGATCTGTGGTGAAGCATTCACATGTGCACATTGCTAAGGGATGCTGCTGCCATCAAGGGTGGAATGTGCAGACAAAAGTCACCCCTCTGTCCGGCCAGTGCTGCCCCCCACTTGGCCTGCAAGCAAGCGTGCGAGGCCTCGGGGAAGCAAGTCAGGGTAGTGGAGAAGCCTAGGTGTTCAACAGCACAAGTTTTGGAACTGCCCTAGGCAAGGGCCTTGCCCTAGAGTCTCTCTACTTTTTGTTGCCTTGCATGGTAGATTCTGGGGTCAGGCTGTGTGTTTTTAGGGGCAGCTGTGGGGAGGAGGAAGGGGAGGGAAGCAGCTATCAAATTGCAGCGTAAACAACTTTGCAAAAATAAAAGCTAATCATAAAAATCTCGGGTTTATATTTCTGGCTTAAATAAAAGCTAACGGATGTAATTTGGTACATGTACTGAAGTACAGATCATATTCAGAGGAAAACAAACTGAAAGGGGATGCGAGCTTTTATTCAGGGACAAGTGTGCGAAGCAGAGAGGAGATAGATGCGTCAGCCGAAATTGGAAGGAGGAGATAACACTCTTCTTAGATTTCAATTGCATCGGTCAGAAACAGAGATGGTTGGGGTGAAAAATACTTGCTGAGGCAGCTCGTAATTTCGGAGAGGGTGTACTGTTAATTGCACCTGTGCAACTTCATACAAACGTCCTATCACCATTGCAGCATTGCTCTGATATGGGGCAACAAGACGGAGCAAAGGTTTAGGATTGGGGTGCCGGTCACTGCTACCAGAGGGAAGTGGTTGGAATGACCATCTAGTTCCTAATATGCAGTGACATTACAAATTATGCAAATCAAAACATAATAGTCATCATAGCACAGCAGCGTTGGGTTTAGAGCAAGGGATCCAGGTTCAAATAAAATTAGGAGAAGATTTACAACTTTGTGATAGATCATATGATCTGTTTGCACAAAGTCCTGTGTTTAATCCTAGACACCTCTATTCTCTCTCTCTCTCTCTCTCTCTCTCTCTGGTCAAGGATGATGGGAATTGTAGTCCAAAAACTGCTGGAGACTCAAGTTTGGAAAACTAAACTCTGGGCTAGATTGACCAATGGTCTGGCTCAATCTATGCCAGCCTCAACTCAGTTTTATTATGCAGATTCAATGAAACTGTGAAGGATAAGCCTATCAGCTATCTTATTTGAACCTCCATATTCAAGGGCAGGATACCTCCAAATATCAGTTGCTCGGGGAGGGCTGACACCTCCATGCTGTGTGGGCTTCTCTGGTTAGCTGGAAACAGGATGCAGGTCTCAATGGACTCATCTTCTGACCCAGCAAGGCTCCTCTTATGTTCTTATCCCCACAAAGCTCGCTGGATTGTGGATACTCTTAAGTCACTGTCTCTGAGGCACAAGGGTCACTGTCTGTCACATGACTGTCACTGTCCCATGACAGCCCCACACTGAATGTTCTTCCTCTGTTTGTTCAGCTTGCAAAAATCAGTGTTTCCTCTCCTTTTAACTGATACTGTTATCCTCCACTCCATAAATATGAGGCAATGCCACTGCCTATTTAACTACATCTTATGCTTGTTTCAGTTGCGCTGTGATTTATTTTAAAAACAACAACTGTTAGCTGCCTTGCAAATCAGACCCAATGAAGGGGAGAGGTATCCATGTTTTAAAATAAATAAATAGCTCCGGGTCACAGCTGCAATTTCTGCAATTTCTGTGATTTGGGGCAGATCACAGAGTTACTTACCTGACACACTAGCAACCCATCCTTCCAACGACGCGCCATGTGTACCCAGCCACACATTTTGCCCTGACCAGGTGGGCAAAAGTTCCAGGTGTTATTAGGAGTAGTCTGGGAGCAATCAGAGGGCAGTGAGTGGTAAACCACACCTCTCCCAATAGCATAGGAGCAAGGCCTCAGCCTAAGCGCTTTTTCATGCAGCTGTTTCAAAGATAAAGTTATTCAGAGATATATTTGCATAACCTGCCCTAAAGCGAAGGTGGGAAAGGATTTGAAGGCTGTAATTCTGAGAGGGAGTAGCCACTCTGAAGTGAGTGATACTTTCAAGTAAATACACATACATTAAGTTTATGCATGTGGGAGAAAGTACATATTCACTGGAACCATACGCATGAGATTATAGCCTTGAGGGCAAATGAATGGACACTAACTAAGCAAATATCCTCTACAGGTTGCCTACTGATTGTCACTTAACCAACAGAACGCCCATGAACGAGAAGAAGAAAAATGTGCCACCTCTCTCTCACTCTCTGCACTTCTAGGCTGTCACAAATTTCGGGTGGGAATCAATCCCATGCCAGCAAATTCCTGTTGCACAATGAAAGCTGATTCGGAAGTCTTGCATGTCGAACCCGATTCCACAAAAAGATAAGAGTTTTGAGGCTAAAGAAAATGACAAGGAGACACACTGCAAAGTAAGGGACAACACCTTGCTTGACACGACACCATCTAACTTCCTCGCATAGGAATCAGAATGAATGCTCAATAAACAGGACGTCTCTACACAAACACACAAGTGAATATATCAAGGGCAATTGTGCAGCCCTCAAGATGCTGTCAGAGTCCAGTTCCCATCATCCCTAGTCAGCACAGCCAATGGGTCATGGATGATGGGAGTTGTAGTTCTACAGCACCCTGGAGGGCAGCCACAGATTTCCCCATGCTTGCACTAAGGCACAACTAAATCAAAGTCAAGGGAACTCCAGTTGGCAACAGCCCAAGTGATGGAGTTGCTTTGGGAAAACCAGCCCTTCCATGATCGCTCAGAACTAGGAGTGAGTTAAAGAAGTCGCAGCAAAGGGAAGGAGACACAACTGGTCAAGTGAGTTCTAGTTCAGGGGAGCTTATTCCGCAAATAAATCTGTTACAAAGAGTACTGAAGAGAGGGAGAACAACAACGACGAGAGGAATTAAGACACTGAGTATTTGCTGCGAGGCAAAAGGAAAAAAAAGGCTCCTTTGATCTATTCTCTATCATTATTTAATAATTTGCAAATTGCTATATAGTCGATAAACACAACCTTCGTACGTCCAGCATTAATCCCACCCAAAGGCTCCCTTTTCAACCCCTGGGAAACCGAGTGGGATCTTACCCGGGTGGAGACAGCACCGCTCCCCTCCTTAGTTTCTCCTTCCTCCGCTTCTTACTTCTTCGATCCAGCCGGGGATGGCAGCCACATCCTTCGCCGCCGGCTCCTCCTCGACTCCTTCGCGGACCGAGCGCGAAAAGCTCAGGGGGAAATAACAAGCCGAGGGCGGGGGAGAAAGGGATCCAGCGGATCCCCCCGCAGACAGGCTTCCAGGATGGACGAAATCAAGACGCTGCTGCTGCCGCCAGCCAGTCAAGCTCCGCTGCGTCTCCACCCTGCAAGAAACTCGCTGGGAGCCGGAGAGCCCTGCCCGCGCTCCCACGTGGAAGGCGCGGGGGAAGAGGAGGGCTGGGCGCCCGGCGGCAGCGCCCGCAAGGCGGGGCCTGGAGCTGCCTGGCAGCCGGTTACCAGGCAGGCAGGCAGGCAGGCTCGGCGGCTGCACCGGAGGTGACTTGTCCTGCCTGCTACAGTGAAGGGAAAGGCGCGTTCCGGAGGCGGCTCCGGAGAAGGAAGGTCTTTCCTTGACTCCTACGCAGGGAGGGCGCAGAGGGTCGCTTCACACGTGGCGGCTGACACGCGGGTTGCTCTTGAAAGGAACGCCTCCCCTCGGAAGTGGATTTCTTTTTTGCCAAGCTGCCCGAATGTCACCTTTTTTCTTCCCACCCCGCACAACACGCCCCCGTTCTTTTTAGTTATGGGGAAATCGCTGGCGCGGACGTGTTCCCACGGCGCGACCCACGTTGGGATGGGAGGAGACTTTATTTGGCAAGGGTTTAGGTAGTCGGAAGTCAGTGGGGCAGCGATGAAACCGCTTGCACGTAAGCAAAACTAAGCAGGGTCTGATATGGTTTGAAAGTGGTTGGGGGAACCGCTTGTTGACATTCCTGCACGACCGTAGATTGGACTAGATGAACCGTGGATTCCTTCCAACTCTATAATCCTATAATTCTGTGTGATTTATTCAGCCGGATTTGAAAGCAGGGCTCAGTTCTGGGATGTAGGTGTTTGTGTGCAGTATGTACAGTGGTACCTCGGGTTACATACGCTTCAGGTTACAGACTCCTCTAACCCAGAAATAGTGCTTCAGGTTAAGAACTTTGCTTCAGGATGAGAAAAGAAATTGTGCGGCGGAGGCGCTGCGGCAGCAGGAGGCCCCATTAGCTAAAGTGGTGCTTCAGGTTAAGAACAGTTTCAGGTTAATAATGGACCTCTGGAACGAATTAAGTACTTAACCCGAGGTACCACTGTAAAGGTAAAGGGATCCCTGACCATTAGGTCCAGTCGTGACCGACTCTGGGGTTGCAGCGCTCATCTCACTTTATTGGCCGAGGGAGCCAGCGTACAGCTTCCGGGTCATGTGGCCAGCATGACTAAGCCGCTTCTGGCGAACCAGAGCAACACACGGAAACACTGTTTACCTTCCCGCCGGAGTGGTACCTATTTATCTACTTGCACTTTGACGTTCTTTCAAACTGCTAGGTTGGCAGGAGCAGGGACTGAGCAACGGGAGCTCACGGGGATTTGAGCCGCCAACCTTCTGATCGGCAAGTCCTAGGCTCTGTGGTTTAACCCACAATGCCACCCGCGTCCCTTGCAGTATACAGAGCTATGTCCAAAAAAAACCCACATTGATGGGAGCAACCACGAAGCCTACCATTCTGTTGGCATCTGTCTGTGTTGAGAGACAATGGGGTGCACCTCTGGGTGTGAAGTCAAACCACTGTGTGAGTGGCACCCAAGGCACCTTCCTGGGGTGTAAGTCTGGGTAGTGTGTATAGAGGTCCTGGGCTGGTCAGATGACAAGAACCTGCCCCACACACTTTGGCCTGGCTGATGTGGTCCAAAGGGCAATATGTTTGGCTCCAACTTGGTTTCAGGAGATGCTGGAGAGAGACATACAAGGCACCACCCAAGGGCCCCCACTCCAGATTTGTGTAGGGTTGACTCCTTAGCGTTTTCCTCTTCCAAAGATTAGGGTTAGGGACTCATCCACTTAATCTGCTGCAGCCTGTCTTTGACTGCAGGGAAAGTCCCTAACCCACCGAGGGTTTGAGACCCATTGGCTGTCCACACCTGTTTCAGCCAGCCAGTCGAAGCGATTTCCCGTGTAGCCGCTGTCACATGCTGACACTGTATTAGCGCCACAACATTGTTTGGTTTGGTGAGAGCACTGTTTTACTGCTTGTTTACCGTGAGGGTGGCCATTAGGACTGGAAGTTTCCATTCCAGGATTTCGTTAGGATTCAGCCCTGGAAAATGTTTTTGGGCAAATGTAACCTATCCATTCTTAAGGAAATCAGCCCTGAGTGCTCACTGGAAGGACAGATCCTGAAGCTGAGACTCCAATACTTTGGCCACCTCAGGAGAAGAGAAGACTTCCTGGAAAAGCCCCTGATGTTGGGAAAGATGGAGGGCCCAAGGAGAAGGGGACGACAGAGGACGAGATGGTTGGACAGTGTTCTCAAAGCTACCAGCATGAGTTTGACTAAACTACGGGAGGCAGTGGAAGACAGAAGTGTCTGGCGTGCTCTGGTTCATGGGGTCACAAAGAGTCAGACAGGACTAAACGACTAAACAACAACAACAAGGGCCTGGGTGAGGTCTGGAATGGGAAACCTGTTGCCCTTCAGATCTTGCTGGACTCCAACTCCCATTAGCTGTCATGGCCAGAGGTCATGGGTGATGGAGGCCATAGTCCAATAAGATCGAGGGGGCTGCAAATATCCACCACCCCCACCCCGGCAGAGCTGCTGCGAGCATTTATTTTTTCTTTTTTAGCTTTTCTTTTTTTATTATTAAAGATTTTGATTTACAAAAGTGTGTGCAATATCTCTCTCTTGTATTTTTTCCCCCATGTAAGATTTTTACAAATCAGCTTCATTTGTTATTGTTCCCCTGAATGAGCCCAAATGGCTCTTAACCACAGAACAATGGATTGTAGGAGAAAGTCATAGAATCTTAGACTTAAAGGTGTGGACCTTTAAAGCCCTAAACGGCCTCAGCCCAGTATACCTGAAGGAGCGTCTCCACCCCCATCGTTCAGCCCGGACACTGAGATCCAGCGCTGAGGGCCTTCTGGCGGTTCCCTTGCTGCGAGAAGTGAGGTTACAGGGAACCAGGCAGAGGGCTTTCTCAGTAGTGGCGCCCACCCTGTGGAACGCCCTCCCATCAGATGTCAAAGAGATAAACAACTACCTGACATTTAGAAGACATCTGAAGACAGCCCTGTTTAGGGAAGTTTTTACTGTGTGACATTTTAATGTATTTTTTATCTTTGTTGGAAGCCGCCCAGAGTGGCTGGGGAAGCCCAGCCAGATGGGCGGGCTACAAATAATAAATAATAATAATAATAATAATAATAATAATAATTATTACAGAGTCGGAAGGGGCTGAAAGGGTCATCTAGGCCAAACTACTTCAGCGCAGGGAAAGTAAGAAAGTTCAGAGGTGCTGTGTAGGAGTTTTGAACCACACATGATCAGGGAGAGGGGAGAATGAAAGCCCTTCCAGTTCCTACACAGCGTAACTGCCCCACTGCCAGCGATGCCCTGTGCACCACTACAGAATAAGGCCGTCTTAGCTGAACCTATATCAGGCTCTCTGCCTTGCCTTGCCATTCTGCCTCCTATGGAACTCTCTGCCACTAGATATGTCCTTAAAGGGAGATTGGACCAATTCGTTGTCTAAGTGGGAGAACATTTCACAATAGTACATCTCACCTCCTTTGCAAAGTGTCTGCAGTCTACTGTCGCAGGTTTCTGCCCCCTCATTCCGCTGCGTGCATAATAAACCAGGAGCCGTCTTCTAGTTTGACTTTACCATCCAAGTCACGTTATCTTCTTCCCTTGTTATCTGATTCAGAGATACGCCATTTCTCCCTGCTCCCTCTAATTAGCTGAACGTGGCCGAACCCTCTTTGTTGACATTCTTAAAGCTGCATGCAGCTGCACCATCACACACCCCATCCCCGGTGTCTGCAACAAAACACCTGCCCCAAAATAAGCACCTTTAAACTTGCTTGGCTTTCCTTTCCAGCATGTCCATGGTGGCGGTCCATGAAATATCAACAGGCCAGGCGCGTGTTTGAACGCACGTGGTTGTCAAATCCAGTTTGAGCCTAGGATAAGTCATCATTGCCTCCTTTAAATGTGGGGTACTGTGCCTTGAATGCTAATTATAGCTGCCCCCTTGGAATTCTTCTGCTGGAAGCAGCCCTGTGAATGAAGGGGGGGGGGGGAATGAAACTCAGGAAAGCTGAAGGGAGAGGGAGAATTGTGCTCTGCTGGTGATTTCCTTCAGAAGCTTCCAGCCCTGTCCTTTGTGTGGGCAGACACACACCTCCCCGTTCCTTGCTTGAGTGTTTTGTTGCTTCGTTCTTGATGTTTTTCAAGGCTCCTGCCTTCTAATCCACAATTGAAATCCGGCCAAAAAAAAGCAATAATAAAGGGGCCGGGAACTATTCAGAGTCACCATACTCCCCAGGCGTTCTTAATAGGAACAAGCAGAAGCCTAATTTACAATAATTATCAACGCTATGGGGATCCATCTACCATTTTACCTGCACAACTTCAAGTTCCCTAAAAAAAAAAAAAAAATAGCATTAAACTGAACACCCGCCTCCGTGGCTTAGGAACCTAATGATTAAGCCTTCTTTGCAAATAGTAAAGAAGCTGAAATATTAAAGTAGTGCTCAAAGTTTTTCAGGTTGTGGACTCTCCTTCCTTGCAGGTTTTTAAGCAGAGGTTGGATGGTCACCTGTTATGGATGCTTTAGCTGAGAGTCCTGCATTGCAAGGGGTTGGACTGTATGATTCAATGAAAAGGTGCCTGAGCTTGCTTATCTCTTCTTCCCTCCTCATCCCCTTTTCCTTTTGTGTTGTGTCTTCTAGAAAACAAACAAACACATCTACACAGATAAAAAGACAGGTGTAGCAGATCCTACCCCATTGGTAACAAATACTTAAAAACCCTTCAGATCGAGGATGTTCACTAACAATATGCATTTATAGGTGTACTTTGCCCTACTTTATCAGTTTTAGTGTATGCAAGTGAGCACATTCCTCTGCCTGAGAACGGCATTGCAGAATTACGACAACTGCAGTTTTAGAATTATGGCTGTGTTTCAGTTTGTGACATGCTTCAGAAACTGCAGATTAGGTAGGTTCATCTTTAAAAGCGAGCCAGATCAAATTTCTACCTCATCCCTATTACAAATGTGTGCCATTTGGAAGTGAGAGAAAAAAGTGTTTTCTGGGTTTTAGGAGAATGAAGGCTTAGAAGTTTACATTGCCAAAATTCTCTGGATTGGCATCTCTCCAGACACCTTGGCGCTGGTTTACTCATTCGGATTTCTTTCCACAGGCTAGTTCTCATAGTGGCATAGTTAATTTAATTGGTGGTGTATGGAAATGTGTGTGTGTGTATCAATTTTAACAAACAACTTATCAATCAATATAACCATTTACATTCCCCCCTTTTTTTCTCCCTCCCCCCCTCAAGGACTTCCCTCAGCTCCCCTCTCTGGTTTCTTTGCACATATTGTTCTCTGCATATTATAAAACTGTACCTATCATTGCCTTATCTATCATGTATTCAACTAATAAATTTGTGGACATTTATTCAAAACCTGCCAAGGAGTCCAAATCATTTTGTTGTCTTTTTAGATAATTTATAAAAAGTTAAAACAAAACAAATTCCTTCCAGTAGCACCTTAAAGACCAACTAAGTCAGTTCTTGGTATGAGCTTTCGTGTGCATGCACACTTCTTCAGATACACACTGAAGAAGTATCTGTGTATCTGAAGAAGTGTGCATGCACACGAAAGCTCATACCAAGAACTGACTTAGTTGGTCTTTAAGGTGCTACTGGAAGGAATTTGTTTTGTTTTGACTATGGCAGACCAACACGGCTACCTATCTGTACTTATAAAAAGTTCCCATTCTTCCTTGAAGTCACGATTGTCCTTGTCACGCAGTTTATATGTCAACTTAGCCAATTCTGCATAGCTCATCTGCTTTTCTTGCCACTGTTCTTTCATTGGGATTTCCTCGTTCTTCCATCCTTGTGCTAACAAGACTCTTGGATTAACGGTCTGCTGTGTATGGAAATGTTAAGCCACCATCACACCTGCTCCTCTGGACATTAGAATTCTTCCAGGCTCTAATAATCTTCCAGAGAGGGTGGGGGGGGGGTCCTGGAATGCATCCCAAGGCTTCAACCAACTTACACTACAATCCTAACCATGTGCAAATGACCATGGTTAGCCTGGCAACCTAGGTTTTGGGATCCAATCCATTTCCATACGTAGAATCTGACAGCAGTTCCATATGTAGAATTGATATTACTTGAAAACATTCCTTTTTTAACATTTTAAAATTAGCTTTTCAATTTTTTTCAAATTATTTTAAACAACCACCGGAACATATATCTCATAGCAGTTGACTTCCCACCCACCCTTCCATGCTGTTCTTTTCTTACCTTATAAAGCTGCTATATTGCTTATATTTTACCCATTATATATGCTAATTATAAATGCTTAAACGACCACTTCTCATCTGCTGCTATGCTTCAAATCCTGCATACGATTCAACATAACCATGATTTCCCCCCCAAATATTTTACAGAATATTTCCATTCATCAAATTTTCTCTCTCTCCATTGTGTTCTTTAATTCTCATGGTTAGTCTAGCCATCTCAGCTTTTCCATCATCTTCATAAGCCATTCTTTGTTTGTTGGCACTTCCTCCTCCTTCCATTTTTGTGCGTAGACTATTCTTGCCGCTGTCATTATGCACAGAAACAGATTAAACAATTCTTTTGGAAGCTCTGGTCCAGTTATATTGGTTTATGCCCCCTCCGCCTATCAGGAAGGGCACTGTAGTTTGAATTCCCTTGTTGGGGCCCCAGTGAAGCCTCCTCCGTCTCACAACACTGCTGCACCAAAAGGGGTGAGCAGACTTCTTGTCACAAGTCAGATGTCACAGGAGAATGCTGGTGTAGCTCTGCATTGCCTGCACAGGCTGGCAGCATCACTCCAGGGTTTCAGACTGGAGCTATCCCCAGGGAAACCTGGCGATGGTGGGAACGGGAACCTGGGACCTTCTGCAGTTGCAAACCAGGCACTAAGGCAACCAGTGTTTGCATGAATACTCGGAGTTCCCCTGAGTCATTGCCTTTGAAAGGGTGACGAATCATCATAGCATTTCCCAGGGCATTTTTTTTTCAGCAGGAAAAGCTGAAGTGAGACTCCAAAAAGGCGATGTTGCAGACTTCATCCGTAATGCAACGCATGATGAATTCTGTGGCTAACCAAACCTTTTGACATTAGATGGAGGTCACACAATCCACATTAACGCGTAAGAAGTGTGAAGTTCTTGTGATGCTGCAAAACCCTTTTCTGTGGAAATTTGATCAACTTGGCTCTGCATTTTAAGAGCATAAGGAGAGGTGGATCAGATCAAAGGTCCTTCCAGTCCAGCATCGTTTTTCCGACAGCGGCTACTGAGAAGCTTCTGGGAATCTCATAAGCAGAAAATGAAGGCAGCACCTCATCTCTATTAGCTGTTATGGCCAATAGATCTGCCTTCCTTGGGAGCTGGTGTGGCCTAATGGCCAAGGCACTGAGCTGTGAATCAAAAAGCCATTGGTTCAAATCACACCTCTGCCACAAATTCATTAGACCAGAGGGTGAGAAATCTATTTCTCACAAGAACCACATTCTCTCCAGGACAACCTTATTAATAGGAGCCACATGTCTGTGATGGGTGGGAGCAGAGGCAAAAGTGGACAGAACAAGCAAGTAAAGTTACCTTTATACCGTAAGCTGTTTTCTACGTGCATGGGAAGAACTTTCTGACAGTAGGAGGTGTTTGACAGTGGAACAGACTCAGGTGGTGCAGTGTCCTTCCTTGGAGGTTTTTAAGCAGAGCTTGGATGGCCACCTGTCATGTTTGATCTGTGGGAATGTTCAGGGATGCAGGAGAGGATATATTGTCTGATAATACCCTTTCTAACTCGGGTTAACAAGTTTACCATTTAGCAGAGTAACATTCTCAGAGTAAAGTCTCACGGAGTTCAATGAAGAAGTTCTGAAGAAGTGTGCATGCACACGAAAGCTCATACCTAGAACTAACTTAGTTGGTCTTTAAGGTGCTACTGGAAGGAATTTTTTTTCTTTTATTTGTTTTGACTATGGCAGACCAACACGGCTACCTATCTGTAACTGGAGTTCAATGAGTTTAGGTAAACAGGTATAGAATATCAGCTTGAATTTTCCTTTGTATTTTCCATTGTATTTCATTCCAGAAAACAACCTGGGCTTTTTTTTTTTTAATTTAACTCTCCTCCCATGCCTCTGGTTACCAAGAGGGTGTGTGGACTCTGCAGTAATTTTGCACGCACTTGTTTATAATGTGTGTACATATTCTAAATTTCAGATTGGCGGAGCCATTTGAGTACAGGGCGTGTTGCCTCCTATCAGCCTTTTGCTGCTGCCTGCTCACAGAAAATATCAAAGATGAATTGTACTGCATTTTTCCCGTACAATGTACAGTGAGATTGTAAAGTGCTCCAGCTGCTGATTATGGACTGTGGGGAAAACTAACACGAAGCAGGAAAGGGCCACAGTCCACTGAGAGCCAGTGTGGCGCAGTGTTTGGTGTGTTGGATGAGGACCTGGGAGACGGGTTTGAATTCCCACTCAACCATGAAGCTGACTGGCTGATCTTGGCCAGATGGTCTATTCGGACCCTTTGTATGGAAAAGTGTTCAGCTGCAGGACTCCCCATCTGCATTGGGAAATGGTACAGCCAGTGGTGGACGTACATTTGATGCTCAAACTGTCATAGGGGCCCCTTCACAACCAGCAACCAGGTCTGGGTCACCACTGCTATCTTCTTCGTTGAGGCTGTTTCACGACAGATCACCAAACCTTTACAACATCTGTGCTACTGACTCTCAAACTTTGGGATTATTGAAATATATTGTTGAAATTAATCAGTTTGAGTTGAACTACTCCTATTGGGTCTACTAGACACCAATATTTTAAGCAATGTGGACTAAAGTTGATTCTGGGGACCCTCCAGGATTTGGGGTCCTGAAAGTCCATTAGTTTCATGGGAGATCTGCCCCCTGGGTACACCCCAAACACAGTTTTTTCCTACTTCAATGAGAGGTAGGCCTTTATCATTCAGAGTGGCCAAATGTCCTCTTCCACAGAGGACAATCCTCTATTTCAAGCAATCCTTTGTTGATAGGGCTGCCTGGTCTAAGACCAGTTTGAAGATACATAAGAAGAGAATTTGAAGTTGTCCATCAACAGCATCTAGACATCTTGCATTGCGGAGGGTTGGACACGATGATTCTTGGGGTTTCCACCATTCTATGATTCCATGAGACTGAGGCCCCATCTGTGTTGTATATTCAAAGAAGTATCATGGTGCTTTAAAACAGTCATGACTCCCCCCCCCCCCGCACAAGGAACCCTGGGAAATGTAGTGTGTTAAACCTGGTGAAAATCATTATACAACCCCTATTCCTCTCATGGAGGTACAGTTTCCAGACTTCCTAGGGAAAGGGATTGATGGTTAAACCCATCTGGAAATTTTTGCTCCTTGAGGGGGATATAGGGTCTCCTAACAACTCTCAACACCTTTAAGAAGATACAGTTCCAATTGGTGTCAAAGAAGGATAGAACTTTCTTTATGTATGCTACAGCAGCAGCAAGAATACTCATCACAAAGTATTGGAAGACACAATATCTGCCCACCCTGGAAGAATGGCAGATGAAAGTAATGGACTATATGGAATTGGCGGAAATGACTGGCAGAATCCGAGACCAGGGAGAAGAGTTGGTGGAAGAAGATTGGAAGAAATTTAAAGACTATTTACAGAAACACTGTAAAATTATTGAATGCTAATGATGTTGGAATGAAATGAAGTGGTTTTAGCAATAAGACAAAATAGGAATATGTAAAAATGGATTGATATTAGATGAAAATTCGAAGTTATAATATGTGAAGATAAAGAACTAAGAGTAAACAAAGAGGGTATGGATTTGCTGAAGTAACTACTAACTGGAATACAAAAAAGGGAGGTGTGAGGAAGTCATGAAAATAAGTAAATGAGTGGTAAGATAATAGAAAGAGGGATTTATTTTTAACTGTTTTTATTTTTTCTTTTCTTTTCTGGTTTTTGTATTTTTTTGTATTTTCTTTTTACTATCTTTGTAACTTTTTTTTCTTGTTGAAAAGCTAATAAATATTATTCAAAAAAAGAGAAGATACAGTTCCCATAATTCTTTGGAGGAAGCCATGACTTTTTAAAGTGGTATGATACTGCTTTATATGTATAGTGCAGATGGGATTTGAGCAGGCAAATCACCTAGTCACAGTCTTCTCCATTGTGATGTATGGTATTTCTAGCTGAATGATCACTGATGTCCCCCAAAGCCTGCAGGCAAGTAAATTACATGCACAGCAAACTGGAACGGGAGAAAAAAAATAATCAGTGAGATTTTTGTATTTCTAGTAATGGAAGTTTGTGCATTTGTGAAGTCCCCTGAGCCACAACGGCTCACATGTAATCTGAACCAACTTTCCTCAACCTGGTGCCCTCCGGATGTTGCTGGACTGCAACTCCCATAATCTCTGACCCTTGGCTGCCTGGGACTGATGATAGTTGCAGTAGAACAACTGAGCCTGGATAGCTCAGTTGGTTAGTTGGTTGCATTGCAGAGGGTTGGACTACATCAGTGTTTCCCAGACTTGGTCTCCAGCTGGTTTCAGACTACAACTCCCATCATTCCTAGCTAGCAGGACCAGTGGTCAGGGGTGATGGGAATTGTAGTCCAAAACCGGCTGGAGACCCAAGTTTGGGAAACGCTGGACTAATTGATCCTTTCCAACTCTATGAAACTTTGGAGGGCTGATGCTGGAACGAGTCCATGGGCATAACAATACTGGTTCAAAATCCTTGCTAATATGTAAGCCCTGAACAAGTGTATAGGGAAACTGTAGGGAGGAGGGTGTGTGGGTTAGGTCCCAGCATAACCATTCTGTTTTACAAATCAGGTTTGTTCAAAAATAATACCATCAGCAGTGTTCTGTTATGCACTTCAGGCTTCAAGGCAGATCAAAAGGCAAAATCTTGGAGAGCCTTTGACTTGGAACACTTGGGACTTGGTTAATTAGTTTGAGTTTGGAGGAAGTTCGGAGTCTCCACACCCCACTTGGCTCCGTGATTTGGGTTTTTCTAGTGCTCGTTGATGACTCATGTTTTATGTCCTTTTCCTATAATGTTATGGAGTGCTCATCAAGCCCAGGTTCCATTTGAAGTGAAGAGCTGACTAATCGTACAATAGCACTTCTGAAACGCAGATTTGTAGCATAATCCACTTGTAAATGTTCTTTGGCACAAAGGCCGGGAGGCTGGGAGCAAATGCTTCCTAGCTTGGAGATGCGAAGCTCTTGCCAAGATTTCATTTCCTGTAACAGAGAATCTAAAGGTGACAGACAGAGATTCAGATACAGCTTCCTTCGGGTTACCAGGGCTTCTTCCTCTTTATGCGCCATCTGCATTCCCACAGGATTAAATAACATCTGCTGGGCATAATTAATAAACCTGCATTTTAAGATGCTGATGCTACCAGTAGCCTAGAGCAGATCCCAGATGTCTGGGATCTATTTTATGAGGGGTTTTTTTGGGGGGAGGGGTGGTTTGCAAGCAGGTGAAGGCACACCAGCAGATGAAAAATGAGTACTCCATGTTCCTTGTGCTGGGATCGCCTGTATATACAAATACAATTCTACACCTGGAACAAGTTGCGAATATAGGATGTAATCAGTGCTTTATTTTTTTTTTTTTGGGGGGGGGAGGAGCTCTCCAGGCCTCTCTGCTGGTGCTTGGGACTGTTCCTGGGCCACACCCCCTCTTTAGCCACACCCCCTCTTTCCAGGCCACACCCCTCATTGGTCTTGCATCACATCCTCTTTGACTGTTTTTGCCTGCCTGCAATATATCCTTGACCTCTGGTAATGCTTCTCCATCTTGAAAAGAAGTAAGTAAGTACTTACTTCAACTTACTACAACTCGCCTGTGGAAACAACTCAGAGGCCATGAAAGAAGGAAGGATAACAACAGGAAGATTTAAAGAAGGAACTATTGGAAACTCAAGGCAGTAGAGACATAAGATGAATAGAGCCCCACCAAACTTGAAGCATGGGAAGCCCCGATAAAAATTTATACCGTATTTTTCGCTCTATAGGGCGCACCGGACCATAGGGCGCACCTAGTTTTTTGGGGGGGGGGAAGAATTTTTGTTATGCCCTCCCCGAGCCCCAAAGAGCAAAGAAGCCATGACAGCGAGCAGGATGGATCCTGCTAGCTGTCTTGGCTTCGTTTTTAGCCTCGGGGCTGGGGCGGGGGAAGCCCGAGCTTCCCCAGCCCCCAGAACGGGTCCGGGAGCGGCGGCGAGGTTGCGCTCAACCTCGCCATCACTCCAAAGGCTTGCGGATAGCTGCCCGAAGCCCGGGGTGCGCAGCGCCTCGCTCCCCGGGCTTCAGCCTGCAGGCAGCTATCCGCAAGCCTTCGGAGCCGGGCGGGAGTTCCCGCCGGGCTCCGCAGGCTTGCGGATAGCTTCCTGAAGCCTGGAGAGCGAGAGGGGTCGGTGTGCACCGACCTCTCTCGCTCTCCAGGCTTCAGCGAAAGCCTGCATTCGCTCCATAGGACGCACACACATTTCCCCTTCATTTTTGGAGGGGAAAATGTGCATCCTATAGAGCGAAAAATACGGTAATTTGGCAGAATATTTGGACTATATGATATGTATTTGTATAATTTGGAATACTTAATGTGATCTGATTGGATTGTTAAAATGGAAAAATTAATAAAAATTATGGTTTTTTTAAAAAAACATTGCTTGAAAGGAGTAAATAAAACACACAGGTCCCATCAGGTTTTTTTTTTAAAAAAGTTATTTACAGTCGTACCTTGGACCCCGAATACCTTGCGAGTCAAACGTTTTGGCTCCCGAACACCGCAAACCCGGAAGTGAGCTTCCTGCAGCCAATCAGAAGGCGTGCTTTGGTTTCCGAACATTTTGGAAGTCGAACAGGCTTCTGGAACGGATTCCGTTCGACTTTCGAGGTACCACTGTTCTTCCAATTTCTATGCATATGCAAACATGGCTTGGGAATCAAACCTACATGGTGGAGCTAGTTTCTTATGGTTGCCCCTGCAGGAGAGAGGAAGGGAGAGGGAGAACAGGGAAGGAAGGAGAAGAGCTTGACAGTTTTGCACCAAGAGCTTTGGTCAAACATTTGATGCGTGTTTGTGAATAAATGGTGCTGAAAACATGAACCTGAAGGCTGGGAATTCTCTCTTCAGAAAAGGTCCGTTGTCATTCAGATGACTGGGGGAGGCGGGTTAGTTTACAAGGAACTTGCAATTCTGCTGTGTCTGCATAACAAGAAAAGAAAGAAACTTCAGGTTGGATGCAGGATCAAATTATGCCTCCATGGCATTTGTGCAGTGTCTCCTGCATAGAGGTTTTAAAGTATGCCCCAATGTGTTCGATGCAGCTTGCTCTCAGTTAAGTGCCACATTTCTACAACAGACTGCAATTTTTTCAAAAAAAACCATCATGAAAATTAATCAGTGTATTAATGTTCATTTCTCACAATTTACACATTTTTGTCTGCAATTCTGACCAATGTAGTACAACAACAACAACAGCAGCAACAACTTTATCATTTATACTCCACCCATCTGGCTGGGTTCCCCCAGCCACTCAGTACACATTCTCCCCACGGCATTGATTGGCCAGGTGGGTGTGACACGGCTGGGGGTTGGTACGAGGGGGGGCGTCAATACCCTGCCCCCAAGCCAGATCACTGCAAGGGCCAGAATGCCCGGCTGCAACGCTGCCCACCGCGAAATGTGAGCGGTCTTCCCAAACTCTCCAGGCAGAGTCTGGGTGTCTGATATCCTCTCGTCTCCAAGACCCAGCCTGCTTTCACTTTCTCTATGCTTCTATCCCTTCTCACCAATCTCTCTCTTTCTGTCTTGTGATGGGATAATGAGCTGCTTGTGCGTAAAAGCTTGATCCCTCTGGGGTTTGGCTGGTCATCCAAACCGAGGCACTAACGGAGCCCCCAAAGCATGACTCCGTCAGTCGCTGGTAGAATCTGACAGTGGGCGTCTACGGAATTTACGCCAACATAAAAGCTGTTTGACGGACATGCGCCTTCGTGACTCTCTGCGTGACAGTTTCCGGCGAAGGGTGGGAGTTCCCAACGGGGTCCCGTTACCTCTCCACTACTCTCACTGGAAGCATCCCAGAGCCTCCCCTCCGCTGTGACTCCTGCACTCCCCCTGCTGGTTCCCTCTTCTGCTGCAGATTCTCTCCTATTCTCCTGGAGCCTGTCCACCACCTGTCTCTCCGATGGCAGTTCCCTGACATGTCTGAACTGGAGTAGAGGCAATTGGCCCTGAACTCTATGCTGCCAGTCCTTTGCGTCCCTTTGTCCCTTTGCCAGCTTTTCCTAAATGAAGCCAACATTTGGTGTAAGCACACCAGACAGGTCTCCTCTGTGAGTGGGTTTCAAACCGAATGTGTAGCTTCCAGGGAGGGGCAGGGGTGGGGGAAGGAAAGAGAGAGAGAGATGGATGTGTCAAAAGGTCTTCGGTCTTAGGCGGGAGCAGATGTAAACAACAGGCCTCTTCTGCATGCAAGGCAAATCTTTTAATGCGCTGGGCCCTCGGTTTGACAAAGGGCCGTCTCTGCTTGTCAGCTGGAGAGTGAACAAAAGGGCAGAAAGCTTGTGAATTATGCCTGTTCTGGAAAGAGAGAGAGAGAGACGTCATGTTTGATTGTAAACCAAAAGGGTGACGTCTGAGCAGCTAAAATGAGATTATCAGGTGAAATATACTCAGTCGCAAAGTGATTTCATGCTCTTTATTCAGCTCATAGTGGTGAGGAGGAATGAATGTCCCCTCAAAGTATCTGCTTTATATACATTATTTACACAATGGGCTGCACATGATTGGCTAATTCCGGAATTCTACTGTAAGCCAATCAGGTTGTGGATTCACTTCAATCTGGAGCATGATTGGGTGGTTCCTGCCAACCAATCATACTGCTGCATTGTTCTAGGACCAATCAGATTGCTGCATTCTGAATCCTATTGTTCTAGGACCAATCAGACTGCTGCAGTTTGGATCCTATTCGACTCAGTACATAGCATCAGGCTTCTCAAAAAAGGAAGATGCTCTGTGCTCTGTTATTGAGGCTTTATTTACTATCCAAACATACTAAGCAAAGATACAGAAATGGGTGCAATCTGACTCTGGAAAGTGACCGCGTGGGTCCATCATCGTGTACCACAGTTTGTGCTCTGCGGAGATTTATAATTGGGAGCATTCTCAGATGCTTTTCAAAGGTTATCATAGAACTATAGAATTGGAAGGGACCCAAGGATCATCTAGTCCAACTCCCTGCAATGCAGGAATATGCAGGTGGCCCGTAAGGGGATCGAACCTGCGAACTTGGTGTTAGCAGCACTGTGCTCTAGCCCGCTGAGTTAACGAGTCATTGTGGCCATTTCCTTGGAGAAGGGCCTAGTTCAGCGGGAGAGCATCTGCTTTGCATGCAGAAAGTCGCAGGTTCAACCCTCACCATCTCTAGGCAGGGCTGGGAAAGAGACCCCTGCCTGTAACCTTGGAGAACTGCTGCCAGTCAGTGTAGACAGTATTGAGCTGAGTGGATCAATGATCTGACTCAGTATAGTTCCTACAACACAAAAGGTGAGAGATCCGTAGCGTGTGTTAGTTACGTCAGGTGGATAATCCTGGCCCACACAATCGTAGGTGTTGACCTATCGGTGTTGACCTATAAAGCCTTACATGGCTCAGGACCTCAATACCTTAAGGATCGCCTCTCCCCATGTAAACCGACCCAGACCCTGCGCTTGTCATCTGAGGCCCTTCTCTATGTCCCCCATCCCAGAGAGGTTCGGAGGGCGGCAACAAGGGAATGGGCCTTTTCTGTGATGGCTCCACAACTACGGAATGCTCTCCTTAGAGAGGCTTGCCTGGCATGATCATTGCATGTCTTTAGGCACCAGGCAAAAACATTCCTTTTTACTCAGGCCTTTGGCCATTGAATAATCTACTGTATGGTCTGTGAAAGTGTGGGGGAGAGGACTACCATATTTTTCTGTGTGGACTACGATATTTTTCCCCAATTTAAAAAAAAGTTTTAAATTGGGGGGGTCGTCTTATACACAGAATGTTGCAATTAAATATACAGTTGTACCTCAGGTTATAGACGTTTCAGGTTACAGACTCCGCTAACCCAGAAATAGTGGTATCTCGGGTTAAGAACTTTGCTTCAGGATGAGAACAGAAATTGTGCAGCGGGAGGCCCCATTAGCTAAAGTGGTGCTTCAGGTTAAGAACAGTTTCAGGTTTAGAACGGACCTCCAGAACGAATTAAGTTTTTAACCCGAGGTACCACTGTATCTATCTACCCAAATTTTTTTTGGTCATGGGGGTGGGGGAGAGAGAAAAAAAAGGGAAGTGAGAACAAAAGGTTTTAGTGAATAAACATGTAAATTTATGTGGAAATGATGATCTCACGGCTTAGCTGGGATTAGGCAAGACTCGTGCAGTAAGTGCAGCAGCTGTTGGCACGGGTGCGAGAATCCTGTGACTCATGGCTTCCACCCAGCTTGAGGGCAGTTTCCTTCACCCATGAGCTGACGAAAGAGAAGGGGCTGAAAAAACTACTGTTACTGTTATAAGAAGTTTTGTGAGGAGGACTTTATAAATTATTGTGAAAAGGACTAAGATAAACTTGGATTTATAGCAATAAGCATAGTAATAATACACAAAACCAGAAAGAAATTTAGAAAACCATTAGAAGGGGTTGAAGGAAGTCTTAGACTGTGATAGCCAAAGATTTGTGATGTTGCTTTGGAGTTCTTATGTTGGAAAATTTGTGCAAAAATTAATAAAAAATATATTAAAAAAGAAAAGAAAAAACTGCTATTATTAGTGGAACTGTGGTATTAGAGACATGGGAAAATGCATTATATGGAGCCCTACAGTATAAAATAGGTTCATGTAGATTGGCATTGACTCTATACCAGCAAATGCATGCCTACCCACACATGGTTGAAGGGTAGGGGTGGTGGTGACTAGTGGGGTTGGAGAAATGAAGTGTAGAAATAACAGACTGTGATAAATACGTGAAATCTGCAACCTCAGTATGTAGCCTATGTACAGTGACCATTCTGAAACCAATGTGGATGACTGATAGCACAAACATATTGGCAGCGGAGAGCCAATTAACATCCTGCTGTGGGATAACCCTCCCATTATCTAGATTCAGGCCAGAGTTGATGAAATCAAACTTTTGCAATAAGTTGGGGCTCAACGGTTTCACGCTGGAATGTTCCTGACGTTCTGAAGTTGTTAGGCGTGTGGGTTTATGCACATGGGCACTAGAGAGCAGGTCCATCTGCACGCCATGTTGCTTCTAGATGTCCCACAGAAGAAGATGTTTTCTGCAACTCACACCAACTCCAGTAACCCAGCTAACAACATTTTAACAAAGTATGCCAAAAGGCACCCCCCCCCATTTATTTAGGTACTGTGATAGGAATTTTATGGTCTTAGATATATGGCAATGTTCATAACCGCACATACATAGATCAACACAGGAAGACCAACCTGGAACCATTTTGATTCCTAAACTGACCAAATCCTTTCTCTGCAAGGTTAAACTGGAAAAACCTCCCCATTGTCTCTTTCCTCACAAATCCTGTCTCAAGGATATGTCTGAAGAAGTGTGCATGCACACGAAAGCTCATACCTAGAACTAACTTAGTTGGTCTTTAAGGTGCTACTGGAAGGAATTTTTTGTTTCAGGGATATGTCTGTTTGAATAAGGTGTGAGCCTGTGACCTGGCCCAGGAAATAAGTATTTTACCACTACAAAAGAATGGCCAGGCTCCCTAGGCAATCCAATCAAGTAACTTGCCAGACAGGAGATAAACTGTGACAGGAGAAAAACAACATTTAAATTTCTGTGATGTAGGTGGGATGTATCTGAGGGGTGGTCTTAGGTTACACCCCTTCTGTGATGCATGCATAATGTTTCTGGGGGTGGTCTTGATCTAGAGAATGGGAATTTCAAAAGTCTTTATAAGCCCTTGCACAACATTTTGGGGGCCCCTCCTCCTCTCCTGCGTGTGAGGGGAGCACCCTGTTGCAACAGATCAATAAAGATCAAGCTTACTAGCTGCTTTGCTTCTCAATATTCTCTGGTTGGCCTCTGTTATTTTCTCCTACCAATAAGGAACCTATGTAAGGACTCTATATGGGCTCTTGGATACCCCATAAGGGAAAAGGGCATACCGTATTTTTCGCCCTATAGGACGCACCGTCCCATAAGGCGCACCTAGTTTTTTGGGGAGAAATAAAGGGAAAAAAATTATTTTCCCCCCAGGCGCAGGGCTGGGGCGGGGGAGGCCCGAGCTTCCCCCGACCCCAGTCCCCAAACAGGCAGCTCTCTGCAAGCCGTGGGAGCCCATGGCTGGCTCCCGTTGCTTGCGGAGAGGTCCGCGAAACCTGGACGCGCTGAGCTCAGCGCGCGCAGGCTTCGGCATGCAGGCACCTCTCCGCAAGCAGCGGGAGCGCTCCCGCCGCTTGTGGAGAGGTCCGCGAAGCCTGGATGCGCTGAGCTCAGCGCGCGCAGGCTTCGGCATGCAGGCACCTCTCCGCAAGCAGCGGGAGCGCTCCCGCCGCTTGTGGAGAGGTCCGCGAAGCCTGGATGCGCTGAGCTCAGCGCGCGCAGGCTTCGGCATGCAGGCACCTCTCCGCAAGCAGCGGGAGCGCTCCCGCCGCTTGCGGAGAGGTCCGCGAAGCCTGGAGAGCGAGAGGGGTCTGTGCGCACCGACCCCTCTCGCTCTCCAGGCTTCAGCGAAAGCCTGCATTCGCCCCATAGGATGCACACACATTTCCCCTTCATTTTTTGAGGGGAAAAAGTGCGTCCTATAGGGCGGAAAATACGGTATTTTTATTTACAACAGTACAAATAGGGGTCTCATTTAGCAGGGATACAAGGACCAAAAGGCTGCTGTATGGCTGCAGTCTTATACATCAGTGTTTCTCAAACTTGGGTCCACGACTGCTGTTGGACTACAACTCCCATCATCCCTGACCACTGGCCCTGCTAGCTAGGGATGATGGGATTTGTAGTCCAACAACAGTTAGGGAACCAAGCTTGAGAAACACTGCTGTGCATGCTTACCTGGGTGTGATCCTCATCAAACTCAGCAGGGCTTGCTTCTTAGTAAATATACATAGCACTGGGTTGAAAGGTTTCTTTAAGCAGTTGGCAGCCCTAAGGCTCCTGCAGATGACCTATTTATTGAGCATTCATCTTGATTTGCTTATACAAATCTTATGGGGAGCTTGTACTATAGCTGTGAACACACCATACATTTTAAACACCCTAAAAACCCTGGGAATGGTAGTTTAACCCCTCACAGAGTTACAATTGCTAGTACAGTGATACTTCTGGTTAAGAACTTAATCCGTTCTGGAGGTCCGTTCTTAACCTGAAACTGTTCTTAACCTGAGACACCACTTTAACTAAAGGGGCCTCCCGCCGCTGCACAATTTCTGTTCTCATCCTGAAGCAAAGTTCTTAACCTGAGGTACTATTTCTGGGTTAGCGGAGTCTGTAACCTGAAGCATCTGTAACGCGAGGTACCAGTGTATGGTGTGCAAGCAACCCTACTCCAGCCTTTATTGAATGCTCATTGTGATTTGTTTGTGAGCATTCATTCTTTCTGATCTGCTTATTATACATCTTCTATTGGAGAATGGTTAATCCCACATTTTTTAGTGCATTTCCCTTTCACTCTGAAAAATGTATCATGTTTTTGACCATCTTTTTAAGTGGGTTTGTTGCACAGTGGTACCTCGGGTTACAGACGCCTCTGGTTACAAACACTTCAGGTTAAAGACTCCGCTAACCCAGAAATATTACCTCGGATTAAGAACTTTGCTTCAGGATGAGAAAAGAAATTGTGCAGTGGCGGCACAGCGGCAGCGGGAGACCCCATTAGCTAAAGTGGTGCTTCAGGTTAAGAACAGTTTCAGGTTAAGAACGGACCTCCACAACAAATTAATTTCTTAACCCGAGGTACCACTGTACTTTAATCCACTTTCACTGCGCAAGCCTGTTTCCTGTATGCGACTGGATCCCTCCTGCAAAAGGCTTGAAAATCTGGAGGAGACCCTAGTTTGAAATTAAACCAAAGAGGGGGATAAAAACCCCTGTAATGCAGCGAATTTTTCCACAACCAGCTTGCCTACTGCTTTTTTAGTCCCCCACACCAAACAGGAACCATGACTCAACCATCCTGAGTCACCTTCATAGCCGGCCTGATCCTGGGGTGGTGCCACTGACGCATCTCTGTTTGCACCCAAATTCACAATCCCAGCTCTTGTTTCCAGCTCTCTTTGCTCTGTACTGGAATGTGCAATTTCCATGCCTTATCTCTTTGTCCCCGCCCATAAAGGATTTGTTTGCACCTGGGCTGGAGCCGCCAGACAAGCTGATAGGCCTGGGGTGCCCCTATTCAGAGCAAACTTAGATACAGGGCTGGAGGTTAGAGATCAGGAACTCTGCGGGTTTTTAGTTCAATATCCGTTTGCAGACTCACAGGGCTGCTTCGAAGGCTGCAGAAGAGGCGTTGTGGGAGAGGGTGTTTAAAATGTTCTTGCTTTGCATTTTTCCAGCTCTAAATCCCTCTTCCTGCCTCCCCCATAAGTTGCCGTTAGCTCAGTAAAGCAGAAGGGATGCTGAAGTTTTGCACAGCCTCTTTGACAAATCAGTGGGACTGAGGAGGATTGGTGCAAACCCCCTCTCCCCTCTCCGGGTGCATTCAGTGTAATGTACTTTGGTCAATGATGTTTCTGCCCTTTTGCTGATGCATGAAGCATTGCCTCGGTCCAGTATATCTGAAGGAGCGTCTCCTCCCCCATCGTTCTGCCCGGACACTGAGGTCCAGCTCCGAGGGCCTTCTGGCGGTTCCCTCACTGCGAGAGCCAAGTTGCAGGGAACCAGGCAGAGGGCCTTCTCGGTGGTGGCGCCCGCCCTGTGGAATGCCCTCCCATCGGATGTCAAGGCGATGGACAACTACCTGACATTCAGAAGACATCTGAAGGCAGCCCTGTTCAGGGAAGTTTTTAATATGTGACATTTTAGTGTATTTTTTATCTCTGTTGGAAGCCGCCCAGAGTGGCTGGGGAAACCCAGCCAGATGGGCGGTGTACAAATAATAAATTATTATTATTATATTATTATGCCTGTACAAGGAATATGTCCAGCTGCTACTTGTGTCCCTGTTGTCAAAGACACAGCAGCCGTGTCAGAGATTGGCGGGCCAGTGGGTTCAAGCTGGCAACCTTAAGGTCACCATTAATTTATTTCCAGAGGAGTCGCCGTGTTAGTCTTTTGCAGCATAAACACTCAAACATCTCGTGGCATCGGAAAGCAGGGGAGCAGAAAGCAGGAGATCCAGCCTCCGGGCCTTAGTTTGCCTACCCATGATGTAAGTAATGGCCCCTGCCTGCTAGCTTGCTCCCTAAAATATCACTGGTTTGTTCATTTGTATAGAGTGCCTACGTTCTGCAGCATGCACAAATTTATTAGGTCCATAAATTACCATATAGCATATATTCAACACAAAAAACAGTAACAATTTGTCGTTGACAAAGGACAGCTGGACATATAAAGGGCCCCATTACCTTCAGTAGCTTAGGGCCTCATCAAACCTAAATCCGGCCCTGGGTTAGGGGCTGCTGGCTTCTGCAGCCGGGGTGTTTGTGTGTGATATAACTGGGCTCCTGAGCCCCACAGGGGAGCCGCAGAATAAATGTAGTTGGTCAAGGGAGGCGTAGACTCAGAAAGGTTGAAAACTTCTGCATTTAAGTCTAATGCAGCTAAAAAAACATCTTTTTGCTCCGGAGCTGTGCTGAGGAGAGTGGGCGGCGTTTGCCTGAAGATTAACAAGAAATCATCTGTGTAGAAGAAACAGCAGCATTTGCCATCTTACTTTCTGACTGAACTGCAAAATAGAATCACCCTTCAGGAAGGCATTCCTTGTTCTGCCCCAAGATGTCTTGCTTGAGGACACAGTTTTCGTAATGAGATGCGAACCTGCGCACACATGCTCTGAGCGAAGATTCACAAAGCAAACAGCTCAGCGAGGCCCGTCTCGTTCTGCTGCTCCAGTTATTCTTAGCTCGCGGGGTCACTGGAATCTAAAACTAAACAAAAAAGGTTGTGCTCATTTCCTAGGGGAAACCACACGGAGATGACAGCCTCTCTTATCCTGCTTGAGGAAGTGATAGAGGAGCTCCAGCTACCAGGAATGATAAATTCACAGCAAGCAATTTTAGGCTGTTTCCCAGGACTCTCAACTGGTCTGCCTGTCTGGTTTGGGTAGGGATGGGGAGAAATTCAATTCAATTTGGCTGTAAAGGCAAAATGAACAAACTGAAAGCTGCCGTTCAAAATTTTCACTTTTCAGAATTCATTCTGCAATGCGATTCCCTAGCCGTGTAATGTGTACAAAAACGACTATACCGGGGTAAAGCATACCTAAAAGTGCATATATTCATGTAAATAGCAACCGAAACGTGTGTATGCTGGGCAGAATTGCACACAAACCTGTGTATGTTGGGTTGAAATTGAAACGAATAAATTTAAGTCAGGGGAGGGTAGATTTGGGTTGACTATTAGGAGAAACCTTTTGGCAGTAGAATTTCTTCTTGCAGCTGATATTCTGTGAAACCCTTTATCTGTGAGGCCAGTGTCACTGCATAAGAGGGAGACCTGCCTACCAAAACTGGCAAGAATCAGTTTACGAGGAACGTAAGACTGACTGTTAGAGCGACGAACAACTCCAGATAAGGTGCAAGGAGGTCTCTGCCTGCATGGAAAAAATCTGGGTTGAGTAAGTGCCTTCAAGGACTATGGCTGGATGAGAGATGGTGCAGTACAGTGGTACCTCGGGTTAAGTACTTAATTCGTTCTGGAGGTCCGTTCTTAACCTGAAACTGTTCTTAACCTGAAGCACCACTTTAGCTAATGGGGCATCCTGCTGCCGCTGCGCCGCCGGAGCACAATTTCTGTAATCCAAGGTACCACTGTACTGGGCTGACAGATGGTTGTACAGTGGTACCTCGGGTTACATACGCTTCAGGTTACAGACTCCGCTAACCCATAAATAGTACCTCGGGTTAAGAACTTTGCTTCAGGATGAGAACAGAAATTGCGTGGTGGCGGTGTGGCACCTGACATGGGCATGGTTTGGCTGAAATGGTTTTGTGGGCCAAACTGGATCACCTGGTCGACCTCATTAGGCCCTCGGGTCAGAGTTTTGCCTCCGCAGTATAATAAAGAAAAGCCAAGCTGATGGGCAGAAGCAAAGGAGGAATGCCTATGCAACTTTGCCTCACCTATGAAATTGCGTAGTTTGCCAGTTTTGCATAAATCACTGTCGCAGCCCAGCAAAAAGCTTGCTGAATGAATGTGAGACATCTGGGTTCAAATCCTATCATTATGAACGACACAAAAGTCTATCTTCCCCCCATCTTTCCATTTCGCTTGTGAGATCTAGAAATTATTATATTAGCTCGCCAGCTATTACCATCACAGCTGGGTCTTAAAGATAGCACTTGGGAGGGAAAAAACTTCTGCACACTCAAAACACTCTCTATAGATGACTCATTGCCAAAGTTGTGACTCTCCCATTGATGAGCACTGCCTTGATTCAAAAAAAAGGGACTTTTTCCTCCAGGCAAATACTTCGTCAGCCACCTGGGATCTCATCACAGGCTCTCAGCTGCTGCATCAGATACATCTGGGATCCAGGGTTTTCCGAATGGATTAATCCCCACTTACACAGTACAGATGGTAGCTGAGCTAGGCGCTTTCCCATCCCGCGGTGTAAATTAGAGGCCAATTTGCAACGCACAAGCCAGCAGTTTCACAGCTGCAGCTGGCAAGCCCTTTCCAGGATCAGAATCTGGCCTCTTGACACAAGGCAGCTGCCTGTTGCCATTTTCTGGTTCCGCCAACCAGATTTGGACATAATTGAATCATTCCACAGAATAAAAAATGTTAATGGGGAACAGCTTTTGAATTTCCTTTCCTCGTTGGCAGATTCCCAGGGACACTATACACAAATACCAATGTTCCAGACACAACCTGTTTCTACTCCCATAAAAGATAGCATTTATTCTTTCTTTTTTAATGGACTCCTACTTTGCAAGAGTTAGAACAATGTCATCCTTAAGAAAGGCTGGCCAGGGCTGGCCCAAGACATTTTGGCGACTGAGGCGAACCACAAAATGGCTCCCGTTCCCAGCCAGGGGTGATTGAAGATCTACATCAGGAACAAGGGAGGCAATAAACATTGTAAGGATGAAATGGGGAGGAGGAGAACCATGGGACCACTTTGAGCTCCTTGGAAGAAAAGGTGGTACATAAATGAGATTAAAATAAATAAATAGTGGGAAGTGAACAAAACCAACACACACAGACACACAAACACACCGGTCACTCCATACATTTAAAGGGCTATGAGAGCACTTCAGTCATGGCTTCCCCCAAAGAATTCTGGGAGATGTAGTTTGTCAAGGGTGCTGAGAGGTGTTTGTTGTTGTTTAGTCGTGTCTGACTCTTCGTGACCCCATGGACCAGAGCACGCCAGGCACTCCTGTCTTCCACTGCCTCCTGCAGTTTGGTCAAACTCATGCTGGTAGCTTCGAGAACACTGTCCAACCATCTCCTCCTCTGTCCTCCCCTACTCCTTGTGCCCTCCATCTTTCCCAACATCAGGGTCTTTTCCAGGGAGTCTTCTCTTCTCATGAGGTGGCCAAAGTATTGGAGCCTCAGCTTCACGATCTGTCCTTCCAGTGAGCACTCAGGGCTGATTTCCTCCAGAATGGAGAGGTTGGATCTTCTTGCAGCCCATGGGACTTAGGAGGCCGCTATTCCCCTCCTGCTATTCCCGTAATATTTCCACAGCGGCTTAACCATCATTCCCTCTTCCCAGAAAACACTGGAATCATAGCTCTGGGAGGGGAATAGGGGTCTCCCCACAGCTCCCACCAGCAGACTCACTAGTCTGTTCTTAAGTGTCAGACTCCTGCTGCAGCAAAGATTATTTTAAGGACCCTGTGAATTTTGTTTCCTTCTGGTGCTACCTAGTGGCTTCTGCGAGGTATAACAATTGGCTTTCTTCAGTCTCACTTCTATAAAGCCTGTGGTGCTGCTGCTGCTGCCACTTTCCAAAAGTCCAAAACACTGCTCTTTGGACATATGAAAGATTAAATTGCAAACGACAACCACCACCCAAACCCATTATATTTAAGAGCGCTTGTAAGAGTACTGGACTAGGGCCACATTCACACCATAAATTTAAAGCACTTTAAACAGTAAATAAATGGACACGGGTGGCGCTGTGGGTTAAACCACAGAGCCTAGGACTTAGAATCATAGAGTTGGAAGAGACCACAAGGGCCATCGAGTCCAACCCCCTTGACTTGCCGATCAGAAGGCTGGCGGTTCAAATCCGTGTGACGGGGTGAGCTCCCATTGCCCGGTCCCTGCTCCTGCCAACCTAGCAGTTTGAAAGCACGTCAAAGTGCAAGTAGATAAATAGGTACTACTCCGGCTGAAGGTAAATGGCGTTTCCATGCGCTGCTCTGGTTCGCCAGAAGCGGCTTAGTCATGCTGGCCACATGACCCGGAAGCTGTACGCTGGCTCCCTCGGCCAATTAAGCGAGATGAGCGCCGCAATCCCAGAGTCAGCCACGACTGGACCTAATGGTCAGGGGTCCCTTTACCTTTAAACAGTAAATGGCTTCCCCCAAAGAATTCTGGGAGCTGTAGTTTCTTGAGGGTGCTGAGAAATGTTAGGAGATACCTATTGCCCCGACAGAGCTGTACTTTATAGAGTTCCCAGTAAAAAGAAGGATTGGCTGTTATGCCTGTTCTATCCAGTGCTTTCTTTCCTGGGGGGATGCAGAAGTACACGTACCCCTAAACATTTTGTGAATCTAAGTTTGGCCTCATCGAGGGGCAGTATTTCAATATGCGTAGGAAAACGAGAGTACCCCTAAACTTTTTTTAAAAAAAGAAAAAAAGCACTGTTTAAATGTATTGTGTGAATGTGGCCTAGAATTGGGAGACGCAGGATCATACCCTCTCTCTGCCATGCAGTGCCAGATTAAACCCTGTGGAGGCCCTTAGGCAGTCAAAATCTTGGGCGCCCTCTCCTATTTTATCTCCTAAAACTAAGAAAGCTTTGTTGTCATTTTCTTTCAAAATCAAATCAATATTATTTTGATCTGTTGTTGTGGGGCCCCTAAAAGGCATGGGGCCCATTGGCCGGTGCCTATTCTGCCTATTTGGTAATCTGGCACCGCTGCCATGAAGCTTGCTGGGTGACTAGTTCTTTGCTCCATCCACTTTCCCATTTTTCTTTTCCAACTGGCAAGTTGCTATTGCAACTGAGAATATTCAAACCGCAATAGGTTGGCTTTTCTGGCAGCCCTTAAATTAGGGCTACCATATTTCTGGGTTTTCCCCGACACTTATGGGAATTGGGTAGGAAAATGGCAGCTGGGCAGATTTTCAGCAAATTGGCAAAATGTCTGGGGAAACTAAGATGTATGGCAAGGGGGGGGGGTATTATTTTTTAAAAAAACTTCAAAAAAGGCCCAAAACATTTGGAGATGTTCCCAAAGAAAGCTCAACAACTTTGAGGGGTGGGGGAGCTCAGATTGTTTCAGGCAAAGCTTTTTGCCATTCTGCAAACCTCTGTGTTCCTCTGAGCATACCTGCTCTCTCGAGTTTCTTTCCCCCCCCAGTGGTTACATTTCAACGCCATTTTTGTCAGAACCCACCATAATCAAAGTTGATGATGACAATTTCCATTTAGAGACCGCTTCCTATGTGAAATAACTTGAAGCAATTTACAAAAGATAAATATATAAGCCAATATGTATATGTACACACACACACACACACATGGAAAGTACTCATTCACGTAACAAGATCTATAAACACTTCCATATTCATAAAAATTATATAAAAACAAATAAAATCAGAGCACAAGAAGGCAGTATAATACAAAAGTTCGATCAACACAACATGCATACAGTCCCTCCCCCAAATCTCACTCACCATCCATGCCAGACAACCCGTGTAACCATGCACTACCTCAAACAGTGCCGAGAAAAATTGTGATAAATCACTTCAGATCCTTGACCAGGAGGATTAAATCTACCTAGGTCTCAACTGGTCAGGAGAAAGGCACCCCCTGCCTTGTGAAAGGATTCTCTCCTAGTCGTGTTGCTTGGATGACACCTCCTGGAATTGAGGCATCATACCTCTGAGTACTGGTTGCTGAGAATGAATAGGAAGAAAAGGCTATTTGCCTCCCTGCTCTGCTTGTGAGCTTCTCAGAGACATCTGGTTGGCCAGTGTGGGACACAGGAAGTTGCACTAGATTAGCGTTGAGGAACCTTTGGCAGCCTGAGAACAGCATGCTTTCGTGGACAACATTCGGTGGGTCGTGTGCCAGAGATGGTTAAGACCAAAGTGAAGGGGGAGGGGGCAGAGGCAAAAGTTGCTGTGGACAGGGCACTGGTTGTACAGTAGGTAGATTCTAGCCATAGAGAAGTCAGAGGTTTGTTTTTTTTACTTTCTCCCACACCATATTTCCATCCTCCATCCAGGGAAGCAAAAGGCATGATCTGTAGGAATGGATTTAGACACTGGGAGAGAACATATTGGTTAGTTATCATCCTTCCTTGCTCACGTGAGTGAGATCAGCAGCTAAAACTTAGAAGCTAAGACAAGTTCTATTTAACCTTCTAGAAACAATAATCCAGGATGCTCTAAGGGAGACTGGATTTTCTTGGTATACCCCTTTTCTCCCCCTTAAAACCACAATAACAAACACGTTGTTTTGTGAAGAAATAAAAGTAGTATTTACTTACATAATCTAGGTCTTGAAGCGGCAATTACAGGAGCAAAATGAAGGCAGGTTTATAACGATTATCTAAGTTACAAAAGTACAAAATGTAAGTTCAAAAATGGCGCCTGAGCACCTGATTTCAGCTTGGAAGCATGATGAAGAAAGAGGAGGCTGCCGAGGCTGCAGTGTTACAGCTTCCTGCCAAGGCAAAGAAAGGAAGTGATCTCACAGAGTTCTCTCTAGCAAATTTTATAGGAAAGCTCTGTGAGCCTCAGCACCGTCATGTGCCTATCTGGCAAAACATGAATTGTTGGTTTGAATGAAATAATGTCCCACATGAGCATAGGTCAAGGACACATTCCTGCCAGGTAAAAGCACTCAAAGAGCAGGTGGAGCAGGACCAAAGATGGGCTGCAGCCTGGAGTGAGGGGGTCCAGCCTGGGGAGTCTTCCAAGGGCCAGGTAGGGAGACTCGGAGGATCACAATCGGTCCAGATTCCTGGTCTAGCTGGTCTAGCTAGACCACATGTCAATGGTGTAAGTTAACAAATGAATCTAAACTCTAGTTAAACATGTAGTCAGTTGGACAATCAGCAATGGAACAGGGAGAAAGCTGGTCCTCTTGAATTACTTATTCGGAAGCTGCATTTCTTTTTCTTTTCTTTTTAAACACCCTTAGCAGTCAGTACACTTTAAAGTAGTTGCAGAATGGGTGTCTTATGTTATGACTATATATACCTTGAATATGTGGGAGGAGAAACTGAAAGGTCCTCTTCTTTGATGATAGTTATGGCTGACATGGTTAGGGTGATAAATTAGGTATACAGAGCAGCTAATGATGGAATTAAATGGCATAATGAATATGGATTAGGCATCTCTCCCAAGGTCAGAGATATGTTATAATAGCAGATAGCTGCCATTCATTGACATTCAGGGCTGCCTGCTACAGGGGAAGCAGAAAGGACGCTGTAGTGTGATTGAGAGAAGATGTTAGGAAAATGGAAAAGTTGTCGGTTCTAAAACTTCCGTTCCCTTGACCTAGTTCCATCCATAGTTGCAGCTGGGCTGAGGAACCTAAGCACCAATGGCAGGATGCACCCCTCAGGTTAATTTCATGCAGCCCTTGGCATTATTTCATGTGGATAGAGAGGGGGGCATTGAATTAAGAGACAGACAGAAAAAAATGGGAGCCCACACCCACTTTTGGCTCTTGTCGTGCCCACTGCTAGCTCCTATTCCACCCACTGCCAGCGTAGGGTTGCAGTAAATTACCTAAACTACATCTAATCCAGAATGCGACAGCTAGACTGGTGACTGGGAGCGGCCGCCGAGACCACATAACACTGGGCTTGAAAGACCTACATTGGCTCCCAGTACATAGGTAGTGCCATCTCATAAAATGGAAACTATTACTAATCCAGAATGCAGCAACTAAACTAGTGTCAAGGAAATAAACAACTATCTGACTTTTAGAAGACATCTGAAGGCAGCCCTGTTTAGGGAAGTTTTTAATGACTGATGTTTTAATGTATTTTTAATCTTTTGTTGGAAGCCACCCAGAGTGGCTGGGGAAACCCAGCCAGATGGGCGGGGTATAAATTAATAATAATACTAATAATAATAACCTAAAAAGGTAATGCAATCTTCTATAGGGAAAAAAGTCACCTATCCCATCATTAGTAGTAATGCTATGTGTGTACTGTGAAGCCAAGCTGCAGAAGTACAGAATGAGGTGAGAATCAGGCCATTATGCAGCTTTTAAAGAGCATTAAGCACTGGGATGGGGACGCAGGTGGCGCTGTGGGTTAAACCACAGAGCCTAGGACTTGCCGATCAGAAGGTCGGCGGTTTGAATCCCTGCGATGGGGTGAGCTCCCGTTGCTCGGTCCCTGCTCCTGCCAACCTAGCAGTTCGAAAGAACATCAAAGTGCAAGTAGATAAATAGGTACTGTTCCGGCGGGAAGGTAAACAGCGTTCCCGTGCGCTGCTCTGGTTCTCCAGAAGTGGCTTAGTCATGCTGGCCACATGACCCGGAAGCTGTATGCCAGCTCCCTTGGCCAATAAAGCGAGATGAGTGCCCAACGCCATGGGGATGAGGCCTCTACAACCCCCCAATGTCCACTGGGACACGGCTCAGCTCTCCCCCCCATCTTGAGGGGGCAGAGGAGGCCTGGCAGGATGTTGGCATGGGCTGTGCAGGACCAGCGCAGCCTGGTGGGCAAAGGTTACATTGGGAAGAGGCCGACGAGGCATGAAGTGCATGATGCACTTGACATCATGCGCATCACGTACGACAACAGCTCCCTCCTCCATGTTGGCCGCTACTCAGCACCTGTGCTGTCACTTGTCTGTTTGTCTGACCCCTCTAAGCAAGTCAGATGTGACAGAAGAAGGAAGAAAGAACCAGAGATGCATTTCAGACTAAGCAGCAGCATCCCTGGAGAAAGCACTATTGACTTGAGCTGTTCAACAGTGGAATGGACTCTCTCAGGAGTTTGTGGACTCTTCTGCCTTCGAGGGTTTTAAGCAGAGGTTGGGTGGCCATCTGCCATGGCTGCTTTAGCTGAGATTCCTGCATTTCAGGGAGTTGGACTTGAGGTCCCTTCTGACTTCTATGACAGGGGTCAGCAAACCTTTTCAGCAGGGGGCCGGTCCACTGTGCCTCAGACCTTGTGGGGGGCTGGACTATATTTTTTTGGGGGGGGGAAATGAATGAATCCGTATGCCCCACAAATAACCCAGAGATGCATTTTAAATAAAAGCACACATTCTACTCATGTAAAAACACCAGGCAGGCCCCACAAATAACCCAGAGATGCATTTTAAATAAAAGGACACATTCTACTCATGTAAAAACATGCTGATTCCCAGACCGTCTGTGGGTCGGATTTAGAAGACGATTGGGCCGGATTTGGCCCCCGTGCCTTAGTTTGCCTATTCATGTTCTATGACTTCTGTTCTGCTGAAACGGATTGTACTGCTGCCCATTTGACACAAGAGGGAGACAACGATCCACCCACGGACATGCCAGTGGAAACCTCTGTGTAAAAGGCACATGTGATTTGGGAAATTCCAAAGAAAGGAAGCCTTAAATATTGTTCAGGTGAAAAGAAGTGATTGATGAAGTGGAGCTCACTGTCTTTAGAGGGCTGGAGAACTTGGCTTTGAATGTCGTTGCCTGAGGTTTCTTCCATGAATCAAAAAAGCTGCTCTTTCGCTTTTATTATTGGATGCACTGCATGCTTTTTAGAGCGAAATCTGGGTCGAAGTACTCTCGGTTGCAAAGTTTCCACCTTTGGAAGGTGGATACAGCTCAGTGGAACAGTCCTTGCTTTCCATGTAAAAGGTCCCAGGCTCAGTCCTCTACATTTTCAAGCAGGTGAAAGGCTCTTGCCTGAAATTCTGAAGAGCCTTGACCAATCAGAGTAGAAAATACTTAGATAGAAACAAAAGACAAGCAGAACCATCAGCAGGATGGAAAAACTCCCCTATAGTGAAAGGTAACAACATCTAGTGCTTCTACATTTATGGGAAAGGCAAGAAAGGGGAAATATAATGAACATGTGTAAAATGATGCACAGTGCTGGAAAAATAGGTCACGCCATCTCATAATGCAGAAACTACAACTAATCCAGAATGCGGCAACTAGATTGGTGACTGGGAGTGGCCGCCGAGACCATATAACACAGCTCCGAAAGGATCTTCACTGACTTGCAGTATGTTTCTGAGCACAATTCAAAATGTTGGTGTTGAGCTTTAAAGCCCTAAACGGCCTCAGCCCAGTATACCTGAAGGAGCGTCTCCACCTCCATCATTCAGACCGGATACTGAGGTCCAGCTCCGAGGGCCTTCTGGCGGTTCCCTCACTGCGAGATGTGAGGTTACAGGGAATCAGGCAGAGGGCCTCTTTGGCAGTGGTGCCCTCCCTGTGGAACGCCCTCCCATCAGTTGTCAAGGAAATAAACAACTATCTGACTTTTAGAAGACATCTGAAGGCAGCCCTGGTCAGGGAAGTTTTCAATGTTTGATGATTTATTATGCTTTTAATTCTGTTGGGAGCTGCCCAGAGTGGCTGGGGAAACCCAACCAGATGGGCAGGCTAGAAATAATAAATTATTATTATTATTATTATTGACACCTGATGAAGCTGAGTGTTGGAGGACTCCGGACCAATGAAAAAAACACTTCATCACACAGTGCAGAGTTAAAGTACGGTGGTACTTTGGTTCTCAAATGCCTTGGTATTCAAACAACTTGGAACCCAAACACTGCAAACCCGGAAGTAAGTGTTCTAGTTTGAGAACTTTTTTCAGAGGCTGAACGTTCTCTGTTTTGAGAGTCACACTTCCATTTTGAGTGCCACACTTCCATTTTGAGTGTTACGCTGAGGTCTGTCTGTTTTTGCTATTTATTTTGCATTTTTTTGTTTTGCGGCTCTTTTTGTTTTCTTTTTATAACTGCATGGAACCCAGTTCAGCTACTGACTGATTGATTGTGTGACTCCAGTACAATGTTTATTGCTTTCATTTTATGGATTGATGGTCTTGTTAGATAGTAAAATCCGTGTTAAATTGCTGTTCTAGGGGTTGTTTTAGAAGTCTGGAACGGATTCATCCATTTTGCATTACTTTCTATGGGAAAGCGCACCTTGGTTTTGGAACGCTTTGGTTTTGGCACAGACTTCTGGAATGGATTAAGTTTGAGAACCAAGGTACCACTGTAAAAACAACAAAAACAAAAACAAAGCATAACCACATATGGTTCATCTGTAGCCCTGTTTGACCTCATGCCCTATTCTGGGTCAGACGATTGGCCTGTCTAGCTCAGTATAGTCCACACTGACCGGCACAGGTCTGGACGGGGAACATCCCCAGCTCTACCTGAAGATGATAAACCTGGCATCACTTGCATTCAAAGCAGGAGCTCTACCCCTGAGCTGCAACCCTTCTCAAAGACCCTGGAATAGGTTCCCCAGCCTTTCCTCTCCTGTGTGCGCAGAATGCAGAAAATAGTGTAATTGGCATGCAAGAGTGTGGCTCAACCTTGCTAGACTGGGGATTCAGGGCTTTATATTTTATGTCATATGTTCCTCCATAAATTACAATTCCTTATAACAGCTGAATTTTTTAGCTCCCCCCCTCCCCTTAAAATACCCACTGACTATGGTTTATGTCTCTGTGAATAAGGCATTGTGAAGAATATTGTACATTATCTCCTGCAATGTCTCTATTTATAGGAGATAAGAACTAAATGGATTTCTCCTTTGTGCTCAGGCAAACAATACCTTCACTTTTCTCCCCTTAATGCCTAGATTCCCCTCCGCCCAACTTGGCATAAAAATAGAGAAAACATTATTTATGCTGTCATGCCGTTTTCTTGCTGGTCCCACAGAAGCTCATGCGTTTATTGGTATTCTGTAGACTGCAAAACAATTAAAGGCTTTTTGCTAGCAATGAATGGTGTTGACTGTATACAAAATGCTTTGTTTTCTTGTTTGGGATTTGCATGCTGCTCATTTGATATGCTTGCTTGGGATCTGTTGCAGTGGGCAAAAATTCTGCACTTTTAAGGACATGCTTTATTCTTATACAGTTGTGCTTTGGTTGTCAAACGCCCTGGAACTCTTAAGTTTTGTCTCCCGAATGTCGCAAAGTGATCGTTCCAGTTTGCGAACGTTCTTTTGGAACCTGAACGTCTGATGGGGCTTCCGTGGTTTCTGATTGGCTGCAGGAGCTTCCTGTAGCCAATCAGAAGCTGCAATTTGGTTTTGGAAGTTGAATGGACTTTCGGAACGGATTCTGTTTGACTTCCAAGGTACGACTGTATTGAAATCAGTGCAAGTGAAAAATGCCCAACTATGGTTGGTGAGAGCCATTGTGGTGTAGTGGTTAAGAGCGGTGGACTCGTAATCTGGTGAACCGGGTTTGATTCCCTGCTCCTCCACATGCAGCTGCTGGGTGACCTTGGGCCAGTCACACTTCTTTGAAGTCTCTCAGCCCCACTCACCTCACAGAGTGTTTGTTGTGGGAGAGGAAGGGAAAGGAGGATGTTAGCCACTTTGAGACTCCTTCGGGTAGTGATAAAGTGGGATATCAAATCCAAACTCTTCTTCTTCTTCTTCTAGTATTATTATGAACATAAGAAGAGCATGCTGGATCAGGCCAATGGCCCTTCTTGTCCTGCCTCCTCTTCTTATAGTGGCCAACCAAATGTCCATTGGAAGCTTGCAAGCAGGACCTAAGTACATCAGCACTCCGCCCAAATGCAAAACTCAGCAGCTGGTTTGTTGTTGTTTAGTGATTTAGTCATGTCCGACTCTCTGTGACCCCATGGACCAGAGCACACCAGGCACTCCTGTCTTCCACTGCCTCCTGCAGTTTGATCAAACTCATGCTGGTAGCTTCGAGAACACTGTCCAACCATCTCGTCCTCTGTCGTCCCCTTCTCCTTGTGCCCTCCATCTTTCCCAACATCAGGGTCTTTTCCAGGGAGTCTTCTCTTCTCATGAGGTGGCCAAAGTATTGGAGCCTCAGCTTCACGATCTGTCCTTCCAGTGAGCGCTCAGGGCTGATTTCCTTAAGAATGGAGCTGGTTTACAGAGGCATAATTGCTCGGGTAGGCATTACATACCCTCCAACACTTTGGAGCCGGAATTCAGGGCATCCTCTTCCCAGATGCCATCTTCCCATTTTTTATTGTGAGAGCATGGCACAAAATACTACATCAACCACTGCTGTCATTGCTCACAAAGAGCATACCCATCGACCGTCCCAATTTGACCAGAACACCCCAGAATTAGAGAAGCCATCCCAGCTTCTGATTGGATTCCCAAATGTCTGGTTTTTGATGCCACACTTTGGCATAAGTCAGCTAGTACCTGAGAGAGATCGGCACTGAAAGATGTGTGTGTTTTGTGTGAAAGAAGGCAGCCGAGCCAGAGCCCATGGAGGGGTTGGAGGGGGAGCTGCTGGTGGTACAAGGCTAGGCCGCACCCACTGGGCCCAGGCTCTGCACCGCCTCCACCCGATGCCATCCCTGCTGGAGGAGGAGAAGACGACAAAAGACAAGGGTGGGGATGGGGAAGAGGTGCTGATGATCACTGAGGGAATTGAGGCCAGTAACAGAGACAGGGGGCTGGTGTGGGGTAGCCCCAGCTGGCTCGCACGGGAGCACAGAATCAAAAGATGTGTGTCCCTATTTTAATCAGCAGATATTGGAGAGTATGAAAGAGAACCTCTTTGCACCTCTCCTCTAGTCAGGATAGAAGAGAGAACCCTCATACCTACGGAACCGCCTCTCCCGGTATGCCCCACGGAGGACCTTATGGTCTGCAAATAATAACATCTTGGAGGTCCTGGGCCTCAAGGAGATTAGACTGGCCTCAATCAGGGCCAAGGCCTTTTCTTCTGTGGCCCCGGCCTGGTGGAATGCTCTGTCACAAGAGCCAGGGCCCTGCAGGATCTGACATCTTTCCGCAGGGCCTGCAAGACAGAGCTGTTCTGCCAGGCCTTTGGCTGGGGCCCAGTCTGACTCCCCCTCTCTCCTTATAAGAACTTGCATGAAAGTGGCCCCCCAACTTTTCTCACAGGCTCATATAAGATCAATATAAACAGTTAGACCTGGTGAGCATTTAAGGTCCCCATCCCTAATTTGCGGGTTGCCATCTGATTGGCTTTCACTTTGATTCTGATTTGATTTTAGGATGTATTTTAATTGATTGCTTGATTTTATGGTAATATGTTATATATTTGATGTTAGCCGCTCTGAGCCTGGTTTTGGCCAGGCAGGGCGGAGTATAAATATTATTATTATTATTATTATTATTATTATTATTATTATTATTATTGGGTGTCCAATCCTGGTACCTGTCAGGATGCTGTCAGCGGCTCCTGGTTGGTTCCCCAGGAAAGTATAAAGAAGAAGAAGAAGAGTTTGGATTTGATATCCCGCCTTTCACCCCCCTTCAGGAGTCTCAAAGCGGCTAACATTCTCCTTTTCCCTTCCTCCCCCACAACAAACACTCTGTGAGGTGAGTGGGGCTGAGAGACTTCAGAGAAGAGTGACTAGCCCAAGGTCCCCCAGCAGCTGCATGTGGAGGAGCGAAGACGCGAACCCGGTTCACCAGATTACAAGTCCACCGCTCTTAACCAGTACACCACACTGGCTCTCAAAGACAAGAGCAAGTTTCTTACGGTCCTTTTTTATTTCAAACTTTACACAGAGAGGCTATAGAACCCAGCCTCTTAGATAATGGTATTGTTCCAAGTTAATCTCCAACCACCTTCTCTCCCACTTCACCATCATCATCACCTCCTCTACAGCCTCTAAGGACCCTCTGTCTTTGAGCTCTTTGCTCTCCTACTTTTAAGGCTCGCCGGGTTCTGGGAGATGGAGGGTCTGGAATGCTTTCTAATGACAATGTGTCAGGCAGCTGTTGCTCTGGCTCTCCCATGGTTTCCCATGGTTTCCCCCTCATCTGCCTCTGAGCTGTGACCTCCCTCAAACCCCTGTTGTCAATCTCGATTGTCTTCCTCTTCCTCCCCCCTGGAAGGGTCAGGATTTGAGGGAGGCGGTCTCCACCATTCTCCCTCTGCCCAGTCCCAATGAAATGTGGGCATGTTTAAAGGTGTGTGTTCAACATAGGAGAGGCTGAGCCAATGCAAACAGGAACTGAGCTGGAAGAGGAAACCATCGCTCATGAATTGCAGATTCTTGAGGGGATATTTACTAAGGCCTTTCTCAGATGCCGTAGGAGATATTAGTGGGCATACTGACATCCATGGGCACCATGTTAGGCACAACAACTCTGAAAGGTTAGTTGGGCTGAGAGACAGCATTGTGCTGAAAGGGACCCAGGGAACGACATGGCTGAGAGGATATTTCATCTTAATTGCACACAGGCCCACTCCAAATCCTACATATGAGCTCTAAATTGAACTTTTATGCAGACTCTCTCTCTTTCTTTATTGATGTTCAATATTGGGGAAGCTTTGCAAACATTCCACCTTCAACCTTTCTGCATCTGTACACGCATATTTCTCTGCAGGTTTTGGATATTTCCTCTGACGTCTCTCTCTGATGCTGCTGTTTTAAAGCCCTTTTGCATTTTTATCTCAGTGCAGCTTTGATCTAGCTGTCTGAGAGGTATGTGGAATACAAAGTAAATAGCTTAGTCCTATCAGTGAAGTTCAGGGAGGGCAAGAGGAAAATGGAACGACTGAGAACTGTTTCCCAAGCATCACTGCTCCTAATGAAACGGGATGGAATATATAAATATATATATTTCAAAAGACCCCTTTACATGGACTATTTATGACTTCACTCCTTTTCCTACTTACCTGGCAGTAAGCCCCACAGAATTCAAGGAAGTCTGCTTTTATGTAGATACTGTATATATAATCTGCTTAGTCTGGTTGTAAGTTGAAGTATAGGTGGGTTCCCACGAGGCAAGACACAGTGATAACAGCAATAACCTTTATTGAACTAACAGAACTGAACAACAGGAGCAAAGCAACTGCTTATACACATTTCTAAAGGCCTGGGCCACTCCCACTCCCAACATGATTGGCTGTCTAAACTTCCAAGCTGCGAATCATGACTCAAGAGTTTAAGGGCCAATGGCAGAGGCCCAAATCCTGAAATGTTCTGTGATTGGAGATCATGTTTCGAATCAGAACACAGGGGCTCAGAATCCTTAGTCCAGACTCAAGTTCAGGCAAACACAGACCACTGAATACATAACATAAGATGCTTTGTGTTGCCTTGGGCAAGAAAAAGCAACTAACAAATATATATACAGTGGTATCTCTGGTTGCGAATAGGATCCGTTCTGGAGCCCTGTTCACAACATGAGGATCCCGGCTCGCCACGGGATGTAACCTGAACCGAACGTAACAAGAGGTATGACTGTATATATAAAGAGAGAGAGAGAATTTATATTCTGCCCTATACCCGGAGGTCTCAGGGCGGCTCATAGAACAATAATCATCCTAATAATATAGCATTGCACTACAAGATCATAGAGTCAAAGAATCATAGAGTTGGAAGGGACCCCAAGTGTCATCTAGTCCAACTAGTCCTGCAATGCAGGAATCTCAGCTAAAGCGTCCACGACAGCCAATCTCTGTTTAAACCTTCTGCATTAAAACACCAAGCAGTGCAACCCTAACTAATTCTACTCAGAAGTGAGTCCTACTGAATCCAGTGGGGCTTACTCCCAAGTAAGTAGGGTTAGAATTACAGTCCAAAACAACAGTGGTCCAGTTCTGTGTATATATCTACTCAGAAATAAGTCCCACTGAGCTCAATGTATTTCTCTAACATAATGCATGTTTGTATGTTATTTTCACCAGTTATTTGGTTGGAGAACAGCACTGCAAGATTAAGAGAAAGGCAGATTTGAAGGATAGCTCTGTTTCAGCTTGGATTTTGGTCAGAGAAGTGCAAATTAGGTAGTTTCTCATTAAAATGCAAACAAAAGTGAATTTTTCCTCCAACCCCAACTGTGAATTGACGCTAAAGGGATTCGTTTCTGGAGAATTCTCCATTGTGGGCTCTGTTGGAGAGCTTTTATTCGACAGGTTTCATTGATAGCAAAGTAAATGGTGTTGCCCGCCTGGAAGGATATAAATATTCTGGAAGTTTATGTGTGATTTTTTCAGGCTGCTGAGCTGGCGAGAAATGAATTGATAGTACGCAAGAGAAGGGGGGGGGGGGAAACAGATAATGAATGGTAATGGAATGTGGTCTGCATTTATGGATTATGTCATGAACTAAACAGAAATGAGAATTTTATGTATGTAAGGTTTATATATTATTAAATTGGGATATGCATGTTGGGGGATGCATTCAGCAGCAATGATTAGTATTATGATGTTTTGGTTTGGATTTTATGGAGTTACAGTGTTGACAAGTGGACTCCATATGAGAGTTTTGAAATAAAATTAAAAATGACAGCAGTAGCAAAGCACTTTGACATTGCTCCCATGATAATGGAGGGAAATAGTGCTAGGAATGTGTCTGTTATTTAAAATTTAAACTCCACAGTTCTCTTCAGGCATGACAAAGGAGGCACAAATTGTGGGTTTCTCCAGCTGCAGTTTCCCCAAACTTCTCCTCCTGCTACCTTTATACCAGAGCTGGGTGATCTAGCTCAGTCCGAAGGCCATTTTGTCTCATGGGCAACTTTCCAGGCACCACATGCCAATACTGGGTAGGGCCAGTGGAAAAGTAGGTGGAGGAACAGGTGTGGCTTGGGCTGTTGTTCAATAGATCACATTCCAGCCACTGTCCTCCATCCCAGCAAGGATGAAGCACTTTCACAGTTCAAGGAACACATTTCAGCTCGGCAAAAGCACTTGAAGAGGATGAAGAGCAACTGTGGAGGTGAGGGGCTTAGGGACAATCCTGGTGGTTTGGCAGATGGGCCTGGAGGGTTGTATTTAGTCTCTGGGCCCGAGGTTCCCCATATCTGATATCAAAGCAGGGAGAGCAGAGATGTGCTTCTGCCAACATAGACAATAAATAATGTTGGGAGTTGGGAGTCCTATAGCGTCTGGTTCAAGCCTGGTTCAAAGCCTGTCAGATACAGTGCCAGATTTATGTACAAGCTAAACAAACTATAGGGACGTGGGTGGCACTGTGGGCTAAACCACAGAGCCTAGGACTTGCCGATCAGAAGGTCGGTGGTTCGAATCTCCGCGACGGGGTGAGCTCCTGTTGCTCGGTCCCTGCTCCTGCCAACCTAGCAGTTCAAAAGCACATCAAAGTGCAAGTAGATAAATAGGTACCGCTCCGGCGGGAAGGTAAACGGCATTTCCGTGCGTTACTCTGGTTCACCAGAAGCAGCTTAGTCATGCTGGCCACATGACCCGGAAGCTGTACCCCGGCTCCCTTGGCCAATAAAGTGAGATGAGTGCCGCAACCCCAGAGTCGGCCACGACTGGACCTAATGGTCAGGGGTCCCTTTACCTTTAAACAAGCTATAGCTTAGGGCCCCACTCTCTTGGGGCTCCCCAAAAATTAAAAGAAAAAAGAACTTAATGTACATTTCCAAAATATAAGATAAAAAAACAAATAAAATAAAACCTACATACAGCAACAGTGTTTTGAGTTGTGTAGGCTCTTATTTGTTATGTGCAAATGGCTTTAGATACCTATTAGGTCCATAAATTACCATATAACACATATTCAACATAATAAACAGCGACAATTTTTTGTTGACAAAGGACAGCTGGACATATAAAGGGCCCCATTACCTTCAATGGCTTAGGGCCTCATCAAACCTAAATCTGGCCCTGATCGGATAACAATAGTTATGGCTGGGGTATCAATCCCAAGTGACGTCTCCATGCATCCTCTGTCTGGAATAAAGAGGAATGAGAAATTATACATGAACAGATGAATAATAGATAGTTCTTACCCAAATTTATTAAGATGTATTTCCATCCGCCCAGATTATTTTTGGGTGGGTGGGAGATGTTTAGGGGTTTTACTTAAACATATGGCAAACCCATACGAGTGCTTCATCAATATGAATGACTAATTAAACCTTAATTCAAAGTCAAGTCTTGCCTTCATTTGCTTTGGGGGAGATGATGCACAAGAAAAATTGTTTTCATTTCATGCAGTGGTGATAGATAGCATGAGATAGGATGATTAGTACTTTAGAATGGGATTCTTTTGGAAGAGCCTTGATTTAGAGTAGCCTTCCCCATCTTGTTGCCTTGGTAAGAGCTGTTCGGCAGTGGAACGGTCTCCCTCAGAGAGTGGTGGGCTCTCCGTTGGAGGTTTTCAAGCAGAGGTTGGATGGTCACCTGTGGGAGATGCTCTAGTTGAGATTCCTACATCACAGGGGCTTGGATGAGATGACCCTCGGGGTCCCTTCTAACTTTACAGTTCTATGATTCTGTAAGTCCCATCAGCCCCAATCAACATGTTCAATAATTGGGGATGATGGGAGTTTTGGTCCCAAACATCTGGAAGGCCCTAAGTTGTAGAAGGCTAGTTCAGAAGAGTGTTTATCTTCCTGAAACTGTTGAAACTCTGCCCCAGCTCCTACCAGCCTTTGTTGTTGTTGCTGTTTAGTCGTGTCCGACTCTTCGTGACCCCATGGACCAGAGCACGCCAGGCACTCCTGTCTTCCACTGCCTCCCGCAGTTTGGTCAAACTCATGTTCGTAGCTTCGAGAACACTATTCAACCATCTCGTTCTCTGTCGTCCCCTTCTCCTTGTGCCCTCCATCTTTCCCAACATCAGGGTCTTTTCCAGGGAGTCTTCTCTTCTCATGAGGTGGCCAAAGTATTGGAGTCTCAGCTTCAGGATCTGTCCTTCCAGTGAGCACTCAGGGCTGATTTCCTTAAGAAGGGATAGGTTTGATCTTCTTGCAGTCCATGGGACTCTCAAGAGTCCCCTCCAGCACCATAATTCAAAAGCATCAATTCTTTGGTGATCAGCCTTCTTTATGGTCCAGCTCTCACTTCCATACATCACTACTGGGAAAACCATAGCTTGAACTATACGGAACCTTTGTTGGCAAGGTGATGTCTCTGCTTTTTAAGATGCTGTCTAGGTTTGTCATTACTTTTCTCCCAAGAAGCAGGCGTCTTTTTTGAAAGCACACCAGTGAAAGTAGATAAATAGTTACCACTGCGGCGGGAAGGTAAACGGCAATTCCATCACGGTGTTCCATTGTGCCAGAAGCAGTTTAGTCATGCTGGTTACATAACCTGGAAAGCTGTCTGTGGACAAACGCTGGCTCCCTCGGCCTGAAAGCGAGATGAGCGCCGCAACCCTTTGACCAGTGCTTTTTTCCGGGGAGGATGCAGGGGTAGGCATACCCCTAAACTTTTTGTGACTCTAACGGGAGAAGAAACTAAAAATGTTAAAAAATGTAGTTTCTTCTCTAGCAGTGAATTGTCAGGTTCGTTGCTACCCCCGATGGCGGCCTCATTTCCTGCCACGATATTGCTTGAGTTTCAGATGGAAGCGAGCGTTTAATGTGAGTACCCCTAAACATTTATTTTTTTTAGACAAAAAGCGCTGCCTTTGACTGGACTTAACCATCCAGGGGTCCTTTACCTTTTATGTTTTCTACCTTGCAATGTCTATGGGTGCACTGGTGTTTTTGAGCTCTTCATCTGTTGCCCATGAAGCATCTGGGCAAAAAGTCCATGACATAATCAACATCAACATTTTTAATTAGTATACCGCCTTTCTATCTTACAATACTCAAGGCGGTTTACAAGCTGAGGAAACAAAAAATGTACATCTTATAACAATCTAACGCAATACAAAAATGTGATAATAAAACATAACTTTAAAACAAACAACCAACATCAAAAAAGTAACATTCAGCAATTATTAGAGTAGTATAAAATAATATCAGCATATAAAAGTTACAGAAATTCACCCTTAACAGTTACGATAAATAATTTCTAAACTATAATCAATAAAGTAACGGCAAGCCACAGTACATGAAATAATACAGTACAAATTGAGAAGCAGAGACTAGAGGGTGGAGCAAGGCAGGTGGAAGAAGGCCTTGCCTGATGGAGTCTCTCCCCTCACAGTTCTTCCTCCAGGCACAGCTTCCTTATGAGGAGACCCAGGGCCGGGGTGGGGGGTGGGGGGCAAGGCAGGTGGAAAATTAGTTAGTTACGTTTTTCTCCCTCGAAAAGTACATAGAGCTAGAGGAGGAAGTTGGATGAGTAGCTAGAGGGGATGGTGAGCATTCGCTCAAAAATCCAAATGTGCCCACAGGCTTAAAATAGTTTGTTATTCAGGATTGTTGCACTAGACCTCTTGGTCCACTTTAGTCATGCAGCCTAAATTTGTTGCTATGTGATTGAATCCCCTAAACAGTGACAGCCTGAAAGTACCAGTGCGAGACAATTTTTTTGGTTCCAATCTCCACAGTTTAGTCATCCTGATGGAAAGGGCTGGTGGATTGATAAGACTGTTTAATTATTCAGTGATTTAAATGAGATAGGCAAAAGTATTTTTTTTTATTGATTTCCATATAAAAGTTATGAAACCCAATATAATATAGGAACACAGACAAATTAGTAGGCTGTTAAAAAACATGAGTGAATCATGGTTTTATTAAAGCGGCGAGATAACAGGCTGCAACCCATCTGAAAATAAAAGGTCAAAGGGAAAAAAAAACCTCAGCCTACAGCGCGTTAATGGACTAGGGAATGGGGCTTCGCTAATAACTCCCAAGCATAAAAATTTATATTTTTCAACATAGCAATCATTTCTTTTACCCTATTGGGTGTTTTAAAAGTGCTCTTGTGTATATAATATTAATTTCGCCATAAAATAAGAGGCAGTAATTCAGAGAGCAGCCCATGTGAGCTATTAAGTTTAAAAGAACCACGCAAAAGTATTTGTGGTTATGGTCTTTCTGCAATTCAGGGTATGGTGAAAATGCAATTCACTTAGGGCACAACCAGAAATGTTTGTCTTTTCAAAAAGAGGGCCTACTGCAGCTACCATCACATCAGAAGGTCCATGCTATAGGATGTCGCAACTGGGCGCTTAGGTGGTGGCATCTATCCTTTGGAACTCCCTCCTGCTACTCATCAGACAGGGTTCACCTCAGTTGAAAAAAAGCTCTTGATGACATTTTTTCAATGCATAGTTAGACTATGGGACTCACTCCCACAGGAGGCAGTGATGGTCGCTGTTAGAAGTGGGTCTTGAGACCTTCAAAATAAAACCTGAACAAAAATGGTGAAGCAGCAAAGAGTTTATTGATCACAAAACCTTCTTGCAAGAACGGGTGTCCAGAGTAGGCACACCCCCAAAACTGGCAAAACACAAGCTTATATCCCCTATACCCAAAGCGCAGGTTCCCTCCCTTGTCTCCCCATTGGCTGGGCACTACAAGGGTTGCAGCCTATCACGACTGCCTAATTACCCTACTAACATTATTTATTATTTCCCTTGTTTGATCTATGTTCCTATGCATTTACATACTGACGCAAGTGACAGAGCCACATTCTGACCACTGCTTGTCCCAGTTACAGGTGTGAGTGAATTCTATGCCAGCTGAAGCCTACGAATAAACCATATTCCAGCTGCGAGCTGTCCTGTTTACAAGCATCCTAACCACAAGCTGTTCTAACTATGAATGTAAGCAAGTCTGGGCTGTCTGAGGTTGTCTAGCAGTTGCAGCATTGTGGCTTACATGGAAAAGCAACATCCTTATTCCTAATAGTCGCTAACTTGGATGGCTTTGAAAGCGGAGCCTAGATCTAGACCTCCTCACTCCAAACAAGTGATCACGGAGTTATTGCCACGCTGGATGTAAATTGAATATCAATGGTAATAAGTGCAATCCTGGTGGAACATTTTTCTTGCCCATGTAACCCAAAGCAGAATAACGAGATCCAGTATCCAGTTTGTGCTGGATCTGGAGCCCCTGGAATGATGATGATGATGATGATAACAACAACAACAACAACAACAACAACAACAACAACAACAACAACAATAATTTATTTATACCCCGCTCATCTGGCTGGGCTTCTCCAGCCACTCTTGGTGGCTTGCAACAAAATATTAAAATACAGTAATACATCAAACACTAAAAGCTTCCCTAAACAGGGCTACCTTCTAGGTTTCTATTTCAGTTGATTAGAGCATGGTGCTGATAACACCAAGGCTGAGGGTTAGATTGCTGTTAGATGTGGGTCTTGAGACCCCTAAGTGGGTCTTTCATTGCAGGGGGTTGGACTAGATGATCCCCAAGGTCCCTACCAACTCCACAATTCTTCGATTCTCTTTCAGCCTAGGAGTGTGCTTTGGAAACATGGAATCCCTGCTATCATAGTTGCTTCCCAGAGCTTCACCCGTGGTCCCGTCCCCTCTGTTTGGGAAGATAATCTGTAAAAAAGGAATTAATGGTTGCCATGTCCCATTGCCATGCATGCACTCAGTAATCCCCCAGTTGGGTAATCAGGGTGTGTCCAGAGACCTTGGAATGGTTCTGAATTAGAAGTGTGCAAATTTGGAGCATCTTTGAATCCTCCAACTTTCTAGTATGTGCTTGAGGGTGTATCTCACGTATTCCACAAAGGTAACTTCACATACAGTTCAGGCTTGACCACTCCTGCAGATGGGGAACTGGAAGAGATGAACTGCATTTTAAAAAGTCTTCCCGCAGATGTTGAAGGCAGCAGCAGCAGCAGCAGCAGCAGCGGTTGTGGCCTCCCCACCTGAACAAGCAGAAATACATCTTGATTGCCACAGCCTCTCTAGCAGACTGGCTGACTGTGAGGCAAACTTGTTTCATGTCGAGGCTTATCAGGCATGAAATATTCACATGCATCTGTGCCGGGAAGCCTCAGAGACAATCTCCCAGGCACCCAAACAAATGGAAATAAGTAAAATAGGGCTTAATAAAATCCCTGCTGTGACTGGACCGAATATTTGCTTATGTCTTCCCTGGGAAATGAAGTTTGACTTTGCAGATTCCAGATATGCTGCTTTGTTTGCAATTTCATCGCGTGAGTCTTTGTTTCCTGATGTCTCACTTGATCAGATCCTATTTTCAAGGTAGCTCTTTCAGAAACACCCTTTGGTGGTGTAATGTCACTCTGACGCCGAACACTTTACAACCTGAGGCTTGCAAACCACAGTTGTGCATCTTAATTTTTCATGCAGTTTGCAACTGAGCAGATGAATGAAACATTTTAGTGCTTGAAAAACATGGAAGGACGCCACACTGAGTCTCCATCCCATGGCGGTATTACCTTTCCCAGACACTGAGGTAAAGGATGGGGGAGTTCTAGCATAAGCTCACCCCAAATGATCTAGGTTTTGCCCCATATTATCCCACAGGTACAGGCAGTGGCGTAGCGTGGGGGGTGCAGGGGGGGCCGGCCGCACCGGGCGCAACATCTGGGGGTTAGGGTTAGGGATAGGGTTAGGGGGCGCAAATCCAGGGTTAGGGGGCGCAAATTACTTGCCTTGCCCCGGGTGCTGACAACCCACGCTACGCCGCTGCTGTGGGATGTAATCCATTGGTGCAGTCAAATGCAACATCCCTTGTTTCCCTAGAGTGGACACAGGCAGGGGGACATCCAGTCAGTGTAACTTCCTCTTCCACTGGTCTAGAGCATCCTGCCTCCCCTGCATGTGACCTGGGAGATGGGCGTGGCTCTGGCTGACTCCATAAAAGAGCCGAGTCACACAGCCATTTTCTCACTTGCAGTTTTGTCTCTTGTTCATTTCGATACTGCTGTTGTCTTGTTCTTACCTTTTGCTGCCATGCTGCTCTCCTGCAGCCATTTTGTTGTCTTAATGTAATTTTGCTGTCTGCTGGCTCTCAGCCAGCAGCACATGAGTTCAGTCCCCATATGAAATGAACTCACAGTTTCTTTGTGTAACCATTAAGCAAAGCCTGCCTTTCAGGGATCATATCGTGAACTGAAATGTGAGTAAACTTTTTGTTACTTTACTCAGAAAGACTCTTGTGTCTTTATTCTTTTAAGAGGGATCAAAGGGGACACCAAGAAATAATCTTAACTGAGAGATTCAAATGAATTTGCAAACTAACTTCCAGCTATATTGAGGGAAATCTGCTCTGCTATACCACTTACTAGCGTGAGTGAAGGAAGGATAATACTTACTTAATATATCCTTCCCTACCATCCTTAACGTTCCCACAATCCCCCCACCCACCACACCTCCATTTTCCCAGGATTCAGAGTCAGATGGTTGGCCCCCTTCCAGCTCACCACTAAGTTTGGCCACTGGTCCACAATTCTTCCAGGTGGGGGAAGAATGTGCTTTAAATGTATAGTGCATGTTGTTGTTGTTTAGTCATTTAGTCATGTCCAACTCTTCGTGACCCCATGGACCAGAGCACACCAGACACTCCTGCCTTCCGCTGCCTCCTGCAGTTTGGTCAAACTCATGCTGGTAGCTTCGAGAACACTGCCCAACCATCTCGTCCTCTGTCGTCCCCTTCTCCTTATGCCCTCCATCTTTTGGTTTTGGGCCGTCCAGAAATTACCGAGCAAGAAAAGAATTGCTGAGGAACCGTTCTTAATTTCGGCACATCTGGCAGCCTGGAAAATGAACAGTTTGCAGAGATATATTTTGCTGCATTTAAATATTCAGATTCAAAGCATGCGGTATTCAGACTGGGATTTTTTGTTGTTGTTGTTTCGTCGTTTAGTCGTGTCCGACTCTTCGTGACACCATGGACCAGAGCACGCCAGGCACTCCTGTCTTCCACTGCCTCCTGCAGTTTGGTCAGACTCATGCTGGTAGCTTCAAGAACACTGTCCAACCATCTCGTCCTCTGTCATCCCCTTCTCCTTGTGCCCTCCATCTTTCCCAACATCAGGGTCTTTTCCAGGGAGTCGAGTCTTCTCATGAGGTGGCCAAAGTACTGGAGCCTCAGCTTCAGGATCTGTCCTTCCAATGAGCACTCCGGGCTGATTTCCTTAAGAAGAGATAGGTTTGATCTTCTTGCAGTCCATGGGACTCTCAAGAGTCTCCTCCAGCACCAAAATTCAAAAGCATCAATTCTTTGGCGATCGGCCTTCTTTATGGTCCAGCTCTCACTTCCATACATTGTTGTATTTGTCCATGGAGTTTTCTTGGCAGGGATACTGGAGTAGCTTGCCGGTTCCTGCTCCAGGTGGATTACGTTGGTCAAAACTCTCCACTATGACCTGTCCATCTTGGGTACCTTGCACGGCATAGTTCATAGCTTCTCTGAGTTATTCAAGCCTCTTTGCTGCGGCAAGGCAGTGATCCATGAAGGGGTATAGTGCATACACAGCTTAAATCTCTTCCCACAAGGGAACTGATGTTCCAAAAGGCTCTGGAGAAGGAGCAAGCCCCAATTTCACATAGGACTGGTGCCATGGCATGAAGCGGGAATCCACCGTCTATAGCAGTCACAAAGGCACATCACATTCCTTCCAATCTGCACGTGGCAAATCAATCACTTCCGAAGGCACCATTCTCCTATTTTTTAATGCAAAAGTGGGGGTGGGGGTGGTCCCACTGCCAGTCAGCAGGAAGCTTCGCAGCCCCTTTAGGCAACTTAAACAGCCATTAATCACCCCAAAGCTCCTCCCTCTTTCGCGCCATTAATGCTGCTGTTAGGTTGGAGGCAGGATAATTTATTGCTTTTCTTGATGCAGTTAGCCGGACTGTCTGATTAATTTTTGCTCTGGGATTAAATCAGCTAACAAAATTTGACTTCCATGAGCAAATGATATATATCCCTTTGCCCCCTTTGGAGGAAGCAGGACTTTCTCTTCTGACTTTTTATTTTTTTAAAATCATATCTTCAAATATAACCAGAAGAGGGCATTATGTACTAATGGATTATTACTTGCTGTTTGGACTTCTAACTGATTCTCAAGCTCAGGATGTAGCTGCCTTCTTGGTTCTGACACAGGAGAGAAAACAAGGGGATTTGGGGAACAGTTCAAATGCCTTCCTCTGCCCCAGCTGCAATAAAACATGTCTCTTCTACATCAGTCTCTACAGCCACAGCAGGCGCTGTGACTCTCCAATGGATTGACTTTACCCCCTCCATTTTCTCCTGAGACAGACGGACACCAACCAATATTCTATTAGCCGAGGGTTGAGGGAGTCCCCTTTCTTATCCTCTGGACCCCCTGGGAAATTCAGCAAACCTGCTGCACTTGGAACTGGGTGTGGAGAAGGCAGCTGAATGGGACACAGCTGCAGGCATCCACCTTGGGCCCGCCCATAAAAAGCAAGTCTAGAGGGAAAGACTAGGGTGGTATGTGCTGTCCTTTTCTCATTGTGAGAATTTTGTGCGGGAGCTGAACGTTTGTTTGGAGCTGGGTGACAACCCAGAGAAAGGGTGTATCAGAAGGAAAATGACTTGGTATTGAGATATTATATATATGTAATTTTGTATTAATGCAACATTTTTTAATATGAAACACTGTATTTTTGTAATATTTTATTAGCTGAATGTCAGGGGTGGGGCACAGCTGTTTCATTCTGAAGAAAGCAAGGATAGAGAGAGAGAGAGAGAGAGAACATTAGTCTGCATCGCCTGAATCTTTATGGGAAGAGTGGTTTGCAGATCCCCGTTGTTGTCCTTTGCAATTTATTGCACATTCATGAAGCTTTGTGCTCATGGTGGCTATCTGGGTGGGGTTTTTTTGGGAGCCCACTCTCACGACTGTGCACACGCAAATGTTTCGGGGTGGGCATGCCACACGGCCCATGGAAGATGGAGCGAGCTGGTTTTGTGCCACTCCAGAGGATGGGTGACACGCCAATGGATTCAAATTACAGTGGTATCTCTGGTTGCGAACGGGATCTGTTCCGGAGGCCCGTTCACAACATGAAAAGAGCGCAACCCGCAGCAGCGCATCTGCGCACGCGTGGGTTGCGATTTGCTGCTTCTGCGCATGCGTAAGCGGCGAAACCCAGAAGTAACCCTTTCCAGTACTTCTGGGTTGCCACGGGACGTGACCTGAAAGAATGTAACATGAAGCGGACGTAACATGAGGTATGACTGTATAAGAAAGCCGATTCCGACGGAATGTTAGGAAGAACTTTCTGACAGTATGATCTGTTTGACAGTGGAATGGACTACTTTGGAAGGTGGTAAACTCTCCTTCCTTGGAGGTTTTTAAGCAGAGGTGGAATGGCCGTCTGTCATGGATGCCTTAGGTGAGATTCCTGCATTGCAGGGGGTTAGACTAGATGACTCTGTTACAATATGGATGCAATGCAGCTGCGAACTGCTAGCTTGAGAGGTAAACATGATGGGGAATCAGAGGGGCAGTCTATTCACAGTGCGAAGCACCGGAATTAGCTCAGAGTGTAATATGAGCTCTTCCGTTTATTCCTATCCAGGAAGTGTTTGTTTCTTTACTGCTGGAGTTTGAAGAGAGCAGTCATGTTTTTGTAACGCTGCAAAGACAGAAATAAAGGCATGTAAATACGTTTCTGTCTATCTCTTTCCCCTGCCCCGGGGGGGGGGGCAGGAAAGAGGGGTGTGTTCTTCTCACGTTTGAGAAGAATCGCCGATCGAGACCTTGCCTGCGTCTGCTGGGGAATGCAGCCAGGGAGGTCAACAGGGAATCAAGCCGGGTGCCTACGATTGTTGCCAGTTCCTCTGATAAAGGGCTTGATATCCCGACAGACTCTTGGGGTCCTTTCCAACTCTGTGATTCTATGATGCTACTTCCTTTCCAATTGCCCATAGCTTCCCTCTGAAAAACTGCAACCTTTTATACCACCGATGCATTCCTTTTGTTTCACTTCTGTTGTGCTCTGGTGCAAGCCTCCCCTCCACCAATATAATGGAAATGTAACTGGGGAAGCGTCACAGAACAACTAATAAAGCAGAAAAATCGGGGACAGCCCAAGATAAATCTACCACTAATGCACTATTATTGCATCAACGGCATGTTGAAGAATATAGCAGTGGGGAAGGAGGGGAAAAACATCCCAACTTGGCTTTCATCCTGTCCTGTTCTTCAGATTCAAAAATTGTCAGCAGGGTTCTGACAGCAGGACCTTTATTACCAGTGATAAGTGACACGTTGATTTCTGCTTTCATACTTCAGGTTACATTTACAGCAGCACTGACAGGTTTGGGGTGTTTTCCCCCCCTTTTCCTTTTCCAGAGGGAAACATGTCTTGACTTGCAACACAGTTATATAAATCTTTGATGGTCACCACTGTGGCAGCACTTTCGTGCTGAAAGCATTTGGGCCGTGGAGAAATTACTGAGCAAGAAAAGAATTGCTGAGGAACCGTTCTTAATTCCGGCACATCTGGCAGCCTGGAAAATGAACAGTTTGCAGAGATATATTTTGCTGCGTTTAAATATTCAGATTCAAAGCATGCGGTATTCAGACTGGGATTTTTTGTTGTTGTTCTTTAGTCGTTTAGTCGTGTCTGACTCTTTGTGACCCCATGGACCAGAGCACGCCAGGCACTCCTGTCTTCCACTGCCTTCCGCAGTTTGGTCAAACTCATGCTGGTAGCTTCAAGAACACTGTCCAACCATCTCATCCTCTGTCGTTCCCTTCTCCTTGTGCCCTCCATCTTTCCCAACATCAGGGTCTTTTCCAGGAGTCTTCTCTTCTCATGAGGTGGCCAAAGTATTGGAGTCTCAGCTTCAGGATCTGTCCTTCCAGTGAGCACTCAGGGCTGATTTCCTTCAGAACGGATCGGTTTGATCTTCTTGCAGTCCATGGGACTCTCAAGAGTCTCCTCCAGCACCATAATTCAAAAGCATCAATTCTTCGGCTTTTCTGTACAGTTAAGGGGAAGGGACATAGCTCAGTGCTGCAGCATCTGCATTTTAAAGGGGCATAGGATGCCAATCAAATCAACCAAAGGCCTGGTTAAAAAGGAACATTTTTTGTCTGACGCCTAAAGGTGTATATGTTGGGAGAGCGCTCCAGGCTATCCGCAGCCCGTCCCCCCCGGATTTCCAAGTGTCCTCCGGTGAGCATAGCTCTGGGAAAGGCATCCCCTTCTCCTCCAGGGCACTACAATGACATAAACCAACTTGATTTATGCGCACTAGCCTTCTCTCTTGACACAGCAAAAGAAAGAGGCATCGTAGTTCTAAACTACTACAGTGGTACCTCGGGTTACATACACTTCAGGTTACATACGCTTCAGGTTACAGACTCTGCTAACCCAGAAATAGTGCTTCAGGTTAAGAACTTTGCTTCAGGATGAGAACAGAAATCGTGCTCTGGTGGCACGGCAGCAGCGGGAGACCCCACTAGCTTCAGGTTAAGTGGTGCTTCAGGTTAAGAACAGTTTCAGGTTAAGAACGGACCTCCGGAACGAATTAAGTACTTAACCTGAGGTACCACTGTATTTATTTACAGACTATTTACAGACAACAGCGTTCTGGGGTCTGTTCTCTCCAGCTCCGAGAACAAACAGAACAGCGTAAAAGTGAAAGTATGGTTTCACAGACTCATACTAGAAGAGAGATAAGACAGACTTCCCTTCTCATACTCCATTCAGACAGGCATGTGAAATATACCAATCATATATATCAAATATACCAATTTCTGGTTGCCCATAGTGAGAACAGATGGACTCCTGGCCTGACACAGCAGATTCTTCTTAAGTTCTTAAGCTCTGTTCCTCTGTCAGACCTTCCCTTTGCTTTCACGTTCTTCAGTGACAGACATACCATCAGTGATGGGTGTCAAAAGCTCAGGGTGCTTTCTCAGAAGCATTCTTCCTGCTTGCTCTACGCCAAACAAATCTTGAAGCAACCCCCCCCCCCTCCACTGGGCATGAGTAACACCCATGCACAGTTACGTTGTAGAACATCACTCAGAGGTGTATACAAAGTGACTGAGAAAAATTTACAATGGTGATTTTTCAACTGACGGGGAAATTAATGCACTCTATTATGGGCATTTAATCAGTGCCAGCTTCTAAACACACCACAGAGATAGAAGATGGATTGCCCCGAATATATCATCTCTATAAAACAGGAATGCTAACAGGAATAGCAACCTCAGTGACGTCTTGGTTTTCAACAAAGGAAGCTCTGGAGCAATGTGAATTGGTAGCGTGTGTATGTGTGTGTGTGTGTATTTTGATTTAATTTAATTTTTGTTATGTTACATATTTTGTGTTTTGATGCTGTGTTTTATCTTGTAAACTGCCCTGTGATCTTCAGATGAAGGGAGGTATATAAATGTTATTATTATTATTATTATTATTAATAATAATAATAATAATAATAATAATAATGTATTTGTGTGTCTGTGGAATTGCCACAGTTGCGATCAGCAGGGCAAAATGAAGTGTGTGGGGTTGGGGAAGCAAAAGCCAAAATTTCCCACTACTTTGTGCAAATAAAATAAATAAATAGCTTTAATGTTGTGCTAGCTAGCCAAAGCCCATGACAAATTGAAAAACAGAACACAAAATGGGTGTGTGGGTGTGGTGGGAAACAGCACACGTTATATACAACTAGGGCCATCAAGGCATAAGATGGATGAAAACACATGCCTAGGAGATTCCACAGAACAGTTCCTGTTTAGATCTCAGTGTCCCCTTTTGTGTAAAAGTAAAGGGACCCCTGACCATTAGGTCCAGTTGTGGGGTTGCGGTGCTCATCTCGCTTTATTGGCCAAGGGAGCCGGCGTACAGCTTCCGGGTCATGTGGCCAGCATGACAAAGCCGCTTCTGGCGAACCAGAACAGCACACGGAAATGCCGTTTACCTTCCCGCCAGAGCGGTACCTATTTATCTACTTGCACTTGGACCTGCTTTCGAACTGCTAGGTTGGCAGGAGCAGGGACCGAGCAACGGGAGCTCACCTCGTCGTGGGGATTCTAACCACCGACCTTCTGATTGGCAAGTCCTAGGCTCTGTGGTTTAACCCACAGCGCCACCCGTGTCCCATACGTCCCCTTTTGTAGTTCACTGCAAATTTGTCCAGGATCTTCTTCCTGATCGTTCTGGCTGCCAGAGCAACATTTTGAGTCACTGAGCATTGGCATCGCTAAGCAGCCATAGAACCCTCTCCGCTGGAGAGAAACATATTTCTTGGGTAAATGATGCTTCTAGGACTTTTGACTAAGATCAAGTGTAGTATCCCACTTCCTCAGCACCCCCTATAACCCCCCAAAATTATATTACATCCTATGTTCCTTTCACACTGCAGTGCCAGTTTTGTTGTGGAACTGTGGCTTTTTTGACCAATATATATACCAGCATGCCATGCTAATTTCATTCACACAAGTGGGTGTGGTGTGACACAAATATGAATGCCATCGCCTACCCCCACACCCTTTCGGCACAGGTGTGCTTCTGACAATTCCCTCACTGTGAGAAGAGAAGTGCAGGGAACCAGATGGAGGGCCTTCTCGGCAGTGGCACCCTCCTTGTGGAACACCCTCCTGTCAGATGTCAAGGAGATAAAAAACTACGCAACTTTAAGAAGACATCTGAAGGCAGCCCTCTATCAGGAAGTTTTTAATGTCTGTGTTTTATTATGTTTTTATATTGGAAGCTGCCCAAAGTGGCTGGGGAAACCCAGCCTGATGGGTGGGGTATAAGTTATTATTATTATTATTATTATTATTATTATTATTATTATTATTATTACTTCGGTGCCCCCATGAAAGCAGCAGCAAAGGACTGTACACCAGTACAGTCATACCTCGAGTTAAAGTAGCTTCGGGTTAAGCATTTTTGGGTTGCGCTCCGCAGTGACCTGTAAGTCACGGAGTGCGTTACTTCCAGGTTTTCCTGCTTGCGCATGTGCAGACGCTCAAAATGACGTCACACGCATGTACGGAAACGGCGAATCATGACCTGTGCAGACGCGGGTTGCATTCGCTTCAGGATGCGAACAGGGCTCCAGAACGGATCCCGTTCGCATCCAGAGGTACCACTGTATACTGCTCCAATTTTTTGCATCTTGACTCTTGTGATTTTCCAGGTTAAGGGGGCTGCAAATGGATTCTGCTCCCTGTCCCGGAACCAAGTAACACAGAGATGAGCACTAATATGCTGTTAGTTTTCCAGGACGGCTTTTTATGTCATGTGAAAGCTCAAATCTAATGTGGAAATTCACAGCTAGGGAAACCTCTGGGAAATAGAACAAAGTGCTGTGCGAAAGCAACTCTAGCGGAATGGTTCTCTTCCTGAATCATGCCCCCAAATCGGGTACAGAATTTTGAGGGGCCGTTTCTGCGCAGCTCCGCTCACAAGCTGGTTATCTAACAGTGTTGAGCTCAGGCTGGCAGAACATCAGTGCAGAGCGATGCCCGCCGTGCTGGAATCCATTGCTTTTTGAACACGGGGTTTACTTTTCCCCAAACAAGGCTCACGAGGGCCTCGTTTATGGCGTAGTAAATCCAGGGTCGGTGTACTTGGCCTTCAGACTGGCGCTTAACAGCACACAAGGCGTGACTCGCTGCAGCCATTACTCATGCCCCGTCACAGCTTCTGGCTTAATTACAAAGCACTAAAACATGAAATAACAAAAATAACGATGGGAATAAAAACGGGCGAAATAAAATATGTATAGCTAAATTGGGGGTGGGGAGGGAAGGAAGTGCCCAGTGGTCTCAAACATTAACCCATCTTCTTGTTGGGTTTACACATAAATGTTGGATTTATCTGCCATTAGGTTCTAGTACTGGGTGGGAAAACTGCTTGGAATGAACTAGGTTGGTCTAACGAAGTTTGCAGAACTAAGCCTGGAAGTAGTTTTCATCTTTGCCGAGTGGACAGAACGTGAATTAACTTTGTTTTGGGGTAGAACTTTGAATGATTTCTAATTCACTCTCTGTACTTTGGAATCTTTGGATCTTTAAACATCTTAATTTGGGGGAGAAATAAACAAAACACTTCACAGTGCAATAAGACCTGCACCAGCAGCTGGTCCTTCAGGAGTATGGGAAGAGACTGGCCATTATTGGTTTCCCCAACATTTGCCTTTTGCTTCTGTCAGCTTCCTCTGGAGTAAGGATACGGGAGCCAGCTGCAAGTCATCTAGCCTGGTGAGAGATACCTGTTGGAATTCCATTCCTCCCGTGCTGCAGATGTGTGGGATTGTTACATGTCACATGTCTGTTTACATTCCAGCACTGATTGTTGGAGTCTTGAATGGAAAGGGAGATATGCTGTTCCGCTCTGTATAGCTACAGTTGTACCTTGTTTTGCAGCCAGGATCTGTTCTGGAGCCCTGGCAGCCAGCTAAAAAGGACGCAGGGCAAAGCGTCACGTCTGCGCACCCGCATGGAGTGGTTTGCGCTTCTGAGCATGCATGAAGTGCAATCTAGTGCTTCTGCGCATGAGTGAGTGGTAAACCCGGAAGTAACCCGTTCCAGTATTTCCGGGTTTGCTGCGGACGTTTGTGGAGGTATTACTGTATTGCTTTTGCAGTTAGCGATAAAGAGTGGAAACAGCGTATCTCCCTTTGCACTCCCTCTGAATTGTGTTTAAGCCAGACTCTTTGGAGTACAGGAAGAACAGTACCAGAAACGTTGTTGTTGTTTAGTCGTTTAGTCATGTCCGACTCTTCGTGGACCAGAGCAGGCCAGGCACTCCTGTCTTCACCAGAAACTTTACTGCTGGTTAACTTTTGTTTTTGCTTTTTTATATATAATATTTTTTATAGTATTGAATTTATTACATGTTTGCTAAATTGTCCATCTTCATTGTTTTGAATTTACTGGCATGTTTGGTATTTTGTATATTTCCAGCGTTCTCTATTTTGTTGTTTTTGAATGTTTGCTGCTTTGGGTGTGGCTCATTGTGAACAAGCAGCATATAAAACCAATCAAACCATATCCTATAAGATGCAGGCCAAGTATGGTTGCCAACTGAGGAGAAAACAAAATCTGCCTTGGTCAGCAGCTGGACCTCATCACCTGCTAATATTTGTTCTAAAAGGCACAGGAGCAGGGGGTGGGAGCAAGTTGGCAACCTCTGAGCCAAGGAACAAAGGGAAATCGCTGGCACAGTCTTTTGACAAAAAAAACAACCCAAAAAAACAAAGTTCTTCAGTAGCAACTTTATTGTCAGTTAACTCTTGTTTTGCTTTGTACTGTATGTACTTCAACCTAGGTTTTGTTTTTTTTTTTATTTTTTTTAAATATTTTTATTAATTTTACAGAATAAAAAAGAACAAAGAATAAAATACAAAAGTTTCATAAATCATATTTCTTTTACAGAATCTTTTGGACTTCCCCACATCTTCCCGAATCTGCATTATTTATAATACCAATTTCAGCATTTTGTTATCTTATTTCATCACTTATTGTATCTTTCATTTTGTCATGTTACCCTTTTCAATATATTTATAACCCAATGTTCATAATACAAAGTCTTCAGCTATTTATTATCTTATTTCATTACTTATTGTATCTTTCAGTTCATTATTGTATCTTTCAATTTCATGTTACCAAAGTCAAAGTTATTGTGACCATAATCTTATATATTGTGATTAAAACGTAATGCAATAAAGATTTTTCTTAATTTCACCTCTCTTTTCTTGTGCCTTAATTTTAATTTCACCTAATTACCATTGCTGGGGCTAATATTTCCTAAAAAGTGCATTTTCTTAACATTCATACAGCTTATAATATTTTTGTAAATAGTCCTTAAATTTTTTCCAGTCCTCTTCCATTTTTTCTTCTCCCAAGTCTCGGATTCTGCCAGTCATTTCCGCCAGTTCCATATAGTCCATCAACTGCGTCTGCCATTCCTCCAGTGTGGGTAAATCTTGTGTCTTCCAACACTTTGCGATGAGAATTCTTGCTGCTGTTGTAGCATACATAAAAAAAGTTCTATCCTTCTTTAACACATTCTGGTCTACAATGCCCAGAAGGAAGGCCTCCGGTTTCTTAGGCAAGGTATATCTAAATACCTTTTTTAACTCATTATAGATCATTTCCCAAAAGGCCTTCACTTTCGGACATGTCCACCAGAGATGAAAGAACGTCCCTTCCGCCTCTTTACACTTCCAGCATTTATTATCAGACAGGTGATATATCTTAGCAAGCTTGACTGGGGTCATGTACCACCGGTATATCATTTTCATAATATTTTCTTTCAGGGCACTACATGCCGTGAATTTCAATCCGGTGGTCCATAACCTTTCCCAGTCCTCAAACATAATGTTATGTCCAATATCCTGTGCCCACTTTATCATGGCGGATTTGACTGTCTCATCCTGTGTATTCCATTTAAGCAGCAAGTTATACATTCTTGAAAGTAATTTGTCTTTAGGTTCTAACAATTCTGTCTCTAATTTCGATTTTTCCACCTGGAACCCAACCTTTTTGTCTGTTTTGAAAATTTCCCGAATTTGGGCATAATGCAACCAGTCTCGCACCTTACTTTTTACATTTTCAAAACTCTGCAGCTTCCAATTGTCACCATCTTTTTCTATTAATTCCCAATATTTTGGCCAGTAGGCCTCCATGTTAAGTCTCTTGCGTGCCTTGGCCTCTGCCGGTGAAAGCCACCTTGGTGTTTTACTCTCCAATAAGTCTTTATATTTTGTCCAGACCATAAAGATTGCTCTTCTAACAATATGGTTTTTGAACATTTTATGAACTTTAACCTTGTCATACCACAAATACGCATGCCACCCAAAAGCGTTATCAAACCCTTCCAGATCTAGGACATCGGTGTTCTCTAACAAAAACCAGTCTTTCAACCAGCAGAAGGCTGCAGATTCATAATATAACCTCAAGTCTGGCAGGGCAAATCCCCCCCTTTCTTTCGCATCTGTTAGTATTTTAAACTTAATTCGGGGCTTTTTGCCCTGCCAAACAAACTTAGAAATATCCCTCTGCCACTTTCCGAAGCATACCACTTTGTCCACAATCTGCAGGGTCTGAAACAAAAATAACATTTTCGGCAAAACATTCATCTTTATAGCTGCTATTCGGCCTAACAAGGAAAGTTTTAGTCTTGTCCAAGTTTCCAAATCCCTTTTGATTTCTGACCAACATTTCTCATAGTTGTCCTTAAACAAATTCAAGTTTTTAGAAGTCAAGAACACCCCTAAATATTTTACCTTTTTAACCACATTTAATCCTGTCTCTTTCAAAAACTCATCTGTTTCTGTAGACGTTAGGTTCTTAGCTAAGACCTTAGTCTTTTGCTTGTTCAACTTAAATCCCGCCACCCGACCATAATCAGATATTAAATCCAAAACTCTTTTTGTGCTAGAAACTGGCTCCTGTAATGTTAGTACCAAATCATCTGCAAATGCTTTCAGTTTATATTGTTTCACTCCGACCTCAATGCCCCGAACTGACCGGTCCCTTCTAATCATATTCAAAAGCACCTCCAGGACCGAGATAAACAGTAATGGGGATAGAGGGCACCCTTGCCGTGTCCCTTTTTCAATATTGAATTCCTCCGTCACCACATTGTTTACTATCAATTTAGCTTTTTGGTCTGAATATATTGCTTCTATACCATTTTCAAACCCCCGTCCCACTCCCATCCCTTCCAAATTTTTCTTCATGAACATCCAAGAAATGTTGTCAAAGGCTTTCTCCGCATCAATAAAAATTAACGCCGCTCTAGTGTTAATATTTGTTTGTAAGAGTTCCAAGATGTCAATAATGTTTCTCGTGTTGTCAAACAAATGCCTACCCGGGAGAAAGCCTGCTTGGTCCTTGTGAATCACTTCATTCAATACCTTTTTAAATCTATTTGCCAAAATGTCTGCAAAAATTTTGTAATCCACGTTTAGGAGTGAGATGGGACGGTAGTTCTTAAGTTGAGTCTTTTCAGTTTCTGTTTTAGGAATCAATGTGATGAAAGCTTCTTTCCACGTTTCTGGTGCCTTCTTACCCTCCATAATCTGGTTACATACCTCCATCAAGGGTTGTATCAAATAGTCCTTCAAAACCTTATAATATTTGGAGGTAAGTCCATCAGGGCCTGGAGATTTGCCTAATTGGAGGTTCTGTATGGCACTCTCGATTTCCTGCTGTGTAACTTTAACATTCAGGGTTGTTCTCATTTCCTGAGGAATTTTTTGTAATCCGTTAGTTTTAATAAATTGATCTATCTCAGATTCTTTCTGCGGCCCTTGTGCATAGAGATCTTTGAAATATCTCTGGAAACATTTCCTAATTTCTTCAGGCTTCTGAACCATTCTTCCTTCAATCTCTAGATTTGTAACTGTATTTAATTTTTGTCTTTTTTTCAACTGCCATGCTAGCAGTTTCCCACATTTATTTGCTGAGTCGAAAGATCTTTGTCTCATTTGTTTAATTTTCCACTCCACTTCTTGGTTTATCAGTTTCATATATTGGGCCTGGAAAAATTTCACTTCTCTCAGCACTTCCTTAGACTTGGGCCTAGATCTTAATTTCCTTTCACCCTCACTTATTCTCTCCAATATCTTCTGCTTCTTTTCATTCCAGAGTCTTTTCTTTACAGTGTTTTGTTGTATTAGAAACCCTCTCATCACCGCTTTACTTGCGTCCCAGATTGTTCTTTTTTCCACCGTAGTGTTCAGATTTATCTCAAAGTAATCTTTCAAAGTTTTTTGGGCCTTCTTCACAATCTCCTGATCTCTGAATAAAGTGTCATTCATTTTCCATCTGAAGGATCCGGTTATATTTAGTCTCAATTCCATTTTCAAAGCATTATGGTCGGAGCAAGTTTTTGGGCAGATTTCCACTTTTCTAGTTTTAGGTGCCAGTCCTTTAGTTATCCATATTTGGTCGATTCGTGTCCATGACAAATGAGCTTCAGAAAAGAAAGTTCCTTCTTTTCCTAGGGGGTTCTTGACTCTCCATATATCAATCAAATCCATATTGTCTGTCATTTCAAAAAAAGTTTTAGGTAGTCTGCCTTCTTTTGTTATATTTACACTCTGCGACTTATCCATATTTACAGAGACAACCCCATTCATATCTCCCAACATAATAATGTTGTTATAATCCAGATAGTCCAGTAAAGTCTCATGCAGCTTCTTAAAAAATTCCGATTTTCCATCATTTGGCGCATAAATTCCTAAAATCAAAAATTTTTCACCATGTGTGTAAATTTCAATAGCCAAAATTCTGCCTTGTTCATCTTTAAATAGAAATTTCGGTGACAGGCTCTCCTTTGCGTAGATCACTACTCCTCTTTTCTTAACTCTGTCCGAAGAAATAAATTCTTGGCCTAGCCTTTTATTGATTAGCACTTTCCGATGAAGCCTTGTCACATGTGTTTCTTGCAGACAAATAATGTCCAATTGCTCTTTCTTCAATATATGGAATACTTTCCTTCTTTTTTCTGGGGAATTTCCGCCATTTATATTCCAACTAAGAAGTTGCAGAGACATCCTGAGTCAATTTGTAGGCCTTACAATGGGGTGTCTAGATCTCCCGTTCCCGGCGGTGGCAGTGATGGTCCAGCTCCAGGCTGTTTAGTTCCTGGTGGTGGAGGTGGCCAAGACGCAACTGCTCCTTTCTGGAGGTCTTCCCCGTTGTCGTGAAGAAACTTCTGCTGGTCCTCTGGTGTTCTGATTCTTGTTTTCCTTCCTTTATAGCTAAATGATAGTCCTTGCGGGAACTCCCACCTATAAGGGATTGTGTTGTTTCTCAACAACTTTGCCAGTTCTAAGTATGAGGCTCTAAGATCCAATAACAATTTAGGTATATCTCTGTAAATTTCAGCCTTTTTACCTTCTATCTCTAGAGATTTTTTGAAATGTAGGCCTAGTATCTTGTCTCTTTCCTCTCTTGATTTCAGAATAACCAAACAATCTCTGGACTTGTCTTTCTTCACCGATCTGCCCAGTCTAAATGCAGTCACAATTTTAAAGTCTTTATCCTCTTCTATTCCCCAAAATTTGGAGAATAAAAGTGTCAAAAATCCCTCCAAGTTGCCTTCCTCCAATTCTGGGACAGCTCTCAACCTGAGGTTATTCTCCTTGTTTCTCAATTCCACCATCGACAGGTAGGCCTGTTGTTCCCCTACCTGTCTTTGCAGAGGCTTGATTTCGCCTTTAATCTCATCAACTTTTTTACTTGCTTGCTCCGCTTTTTGATAGGCTTCCACAGCTAATTTATGATTTTCAGCTGTAGCTCCTTGTAGATTCTCAATTGCCTGTGTGTTCTGAGAGACCTTTTCAGAAAGTACGCCAATAGTAGTTGTTGCTTGGTCTATTTTTAGTGATTGACTGTCCACTTTTTGATTTAAAATTGCTAGTTGTTCTAAAATTTGTTTCAAAACTGTGTCAGATCCTCCTGTTGCCATGTCCTCTTCAGCAGGCTGTTCGGCCTCCACCTCCTGTGCTATCAGGACGGTTGGAACAGATGATCTGCGATGATGAGCTAAAGTTGTTTGGACAAGTTGCACAGGCTTCCTTTCTTTTTCTTTTTCTTTTTCTCTTTCTTTAGCTTTGGCTGCTCTTGTTTTCCCTGTGCCACTCATTCCACACCTGCCTCTTGTTCAAGGTCAAGTTATCCTTTATTCCATGAGAAAGCAAGTCCGGAGTACACACAATTAAACCACAGAAATTCCAAACAAAAAATGTTTCCCAGGCCTCTATAGCTCCACAGTCCTCTAGGGGGAGTATCTTAAAATTTCAGGGAAGGAAAAGGTTTTTCCGCCATTTAAAGTTTCTGTAATCTCTTTTTTAGTTTGTAATTCCAAGACAAAAAGGAAGATTCGCAGAGTCCTTTACTTTTTAAGCTAAAGCCACTAGGAGCCAGACTGGTAATTGCAACAGTATTTCAAACGTTTAAAGTTTCAATATATGTAGCAACTTAAAATCTTGTTACTATAGTCCGCAGTTTGACAGCTCAGTTACATACTGACAGCCCGACGACTTGCGTTCTTAAAACAAAGTCCCAAATATAAATCCCATAGGCAAAAATAAAGTCTCTCTTGGTCTTTTAAATAAGAAGACTGCAAATTCTGTAAATGCACGATAGTTCCACTTTACAAAGTTCCCATTAAGCGCCTCAGCGCTCCTCTGTACTTTTGCTTTTGATCTTGTAAGCAGTATCGGGAGACGGACTTCCTTTTACTCGTCACCCGTTTTCAAACCCGGAAAAAGGATATTTAAAGTCCAAATTGTAGTTCACTTTACTCACGGGTATGTTGCTTGCCAAATTGATGTTCACAGGAAGAAAGGTCGACGCTCATCAGCAGCAGCTGCGCGGCTTCGCCTCCCGCAGAAAGAGCGATGAACTCACAGCGCCGCTCCCCCTTTCGCGCTCCGGAGCCCCTTACGGGGTCCCTTCCGCACTTCTGGGGAAGTTCCTGGCGCCCGCCGAGTCCCACGGCCACGGGCTCCCTCTGCCCGTGGTTTTTTCAAGCGGGTCGTCGCTATGCCGCAGCGAACGACCCTTTTCTGCGGAGCCCCTCTTCAGACGACGAAGAGGACCGCCATCGCTGTTTCGCGCCGCCTCCGGAAGTCTGTACTTCAACCTAGGTTTTGGGGTGGTTTTTTTGTGGTAATATTGAATAGAATCTGTGTTTGGATTTTTGTCATTTCTTAATCTACTGACATGCTTTGTATTTTGTATATTTGCATTCTGAATGTTTTGTGCAAGCCAGTTTGGGCACAGCTCATTGTGGTAAGACAGCATATAATCAGTCAGTCAATCATTCAGTCAGTCAGTCAACATTCCACCCTTTCTGTAGTTTGATGTTTTCTTAATCTTAAGTATATTTTGCTTGGAGAAACAGCTTCCTGAGCTGCCATAGGTCCTTCATTATTGTTGGTCCTCACTGCCTCCTTGTTCCTGTCACCTTGTTCCTGAACCTGTTGGATGGGGTCAAAGGCTCATCATAGCCCAGTTGTCCAGTTCTCACAGCAACAAACCAGATACTAAAAGTCTTCAAGTCGGTGACCGTTACTATATCTTGTGGGACAGAAGTCCACAGCTTGTCCTCCAGGTTTGACTTGCTGCTTGGTCCTGGTTCCTGGCTTGCTTCTCAAACCTTGTATTCTTGACTACTGTCTGGTCCTGTGCCTTCTGGTTCTTGGCTTGCCCACAGCCAAGCAGTGACATCATACAGAGGTTGAGGGCAGGGTCAATGGGTACCATGCCCCTCCCCCCAAACTCAGTCATCATTGTTGTTGTTGTTTAGTCGTTTAGTCATGTCCGACCCTTCGTGACCATATGGACCAGAGCACGCCAGGCACTCCTGTCTTCCACAGGTCCTGCAGTTTGGTCAGATTCATGTTGGTGGCTTCGAGAAAACTGTCCAAACATCTCGTCCTCTGTCGTCCCCTTCTCCTTGTGCCCTCCATCTTTCCCAACATCAGGGTCTTTTCCAGGGAGTCTTCTCTTCTCATGAGGTGGCCAAAGTATTGGAGCTTCAGGATCTGTCCTTCCAGTGAGCACTCAGGGCTGATTTCCTTAAGAATGGATACGTTTGATCTTCTTGCAGTCCATGGGACTCTCAAGGGTCTCCTCCAGCACCATAATTCAAAAGCATCAATTCTTTGGTGATCAGCCTTCTTTATGGTCCAGCTCTCACTTCCATACATCACTACTGGGAAAACCATAGCTTGAACTATACGGACCTTTGTTGGTAAGGTGATGTCTCTGCTTTTTAAGATGCTGTCTAGTCATCATATACAGTATCTAATGAGGTCTAATGTTAGGAAAAGAACACTTGAATGTTATTCTCCTAACATAGGGGTCACTGACCTTTTTTTTGATCAAAGGGCACATTTGATCTGGTGGTGGGTTGACATCTATATCATCCTTTTTCTTCTTTGGTGATCACTTGTAGCTGAGTAAGATTGTCTTCCATAAACACATTTTTAACAGTGAGTCTGTAAGTGACTGTGGAGGCCAATTCTGGATCCACACGTCTTTCCACAATGGGGACATAGGCGTCCGAGCAGGAGTTGATCACGGTGAGGGTTTGCCATGTGTGCCTTCCTCTTAATGTGTTTCTCCCTTTTGTCCTGAGTTTGAGCGTCTTCAAAGTCCATGACACCTTCAGTAAAGGCTGTTCTCCAACTGGAGCACTCGCAGGCCAGTGGTTCCCAGTTGTCAGTGTTTATACTACATTTTTTAAAGATCTGCCTTGAGAGAGTTTTTCAACCTCTTTTGTTGACCACCAGCATTATGCTTTCCATTTTGAAGTTTGGAATAGAGTAGTTGCTTTGGAATGATAATCAGCCATCCGCACAACATGACCAGTCCAACAAAGTTGATGTTGAAGAATCATTTCTTTGACACTGGTGATCTTTGCTTCATCCAGTACACTGATATTAGTTTGCCTGTCTTCCCAAGTGATGTGTAAAACTTTTCGTAGACACCGTTGATGGAATCTTTCAAGGAGTTGGAGATGGCATTTATAAGTGGTCCATGTTTCACAAGCATACAGTAGCTTTGTAAACAAGCATTTTGGTTTCCCTGTGAATGTCCCCGTCCTCATATCATCCATTGCCACACTTGCTCACTATCAGAAAGTTATTTGAGCTCTGTTCAGAAAGGAAGGGAGGGTCTATATCCAGTCCAGGCATTCAATGGAATGTGGACATATTTAAGGGTGCATGCTCAATTTAGAAGAGACCAAGTCAGTGCGTACAGAAACTGAGCAGGAGAAGCACAGTCCCTTGTACCTGATGGGGATATTTTCTGAGGGGATATCAACTGATTCCTTTTGTGGGCACCATATTGGTAGGCACTCTGGAGGAACACGGGTGGTGCTGTGGTCTAAACCACTCAGCCTCCTGGGCTTGCCGATTCAGAAGGTCAGTGGTTTGAATCCCCGCTCTGGGGTGAGCTCCCATTGCTCTGTCCCAGCTACTGCCAAACTAGATATTTGAAAGCATACCAGTGTGAGTAGATAAATAGGTACCACTGTGATGGGAAGGTAAATGGAGTTTCTGTGCGCTCTGGTTTCTGTCACAGTGTTCCGTTGCACCAGAAGCGGTTTAGTCATGCTGGCCACATGACCAAGAAAGCTGTCTGTGGACAAATGTCAACTCCCTCAGCCTGAAAGCAAGATGAGCACCACAACCCTATGAGTGGACTTAACCGTCCAGGGGTCCTTTACCTTTTACCTTACCTTAGGCACTATGGGTCCATGGAGACCCCTGCCTGACATCTTGAAGTGCCAGACCCCCCCCCACTTTTTTAAGAAAACAAACTCCTGGTGTTCTCCTTGCAAAGCCCAGCTATTGGGAGGAAATATGTGTACACATCTTGAAGTTTCTCCGTAGAGCAATTTGCTCAATAGCACAGGAAAGATCTTGTCAGTACTCCAGAATGTCTGGATAGGATGCAGCAGGGATTTTTATTGTATTCTTGGAGAAGGTTGAAGCTACTCTAGGGAGGAAGAGGTGGAAGCCCGGAACAATATCTCTCCAATTTTAAAGAGAGGTGAAAAGGAAATGAAACAATAATAGCTTTTGAGGCCAACGATTCACAGGTAAAAGAGCACATTGAAAAGCTAATTTGGGGCTGGTGGGAACTTTTTCTCATATTGTATTGTGCAACCTACTTAATGATACCTTTAACTTCAAAATTTGGCATGCACGGCTTTCAGAACGAACCCCCGGAGGGTTGCGGGACTAACCACGGAAGTGAAATGTGTGGCTTCAGGTTTGCGTTCTTTGTTTTTCGTTCAAAATGTAACTCCCATATTGAAAGCTACTCCCTAGACAGGAGAAGAAAAGCGCTTTTTAAAAAAGCTTTCATATTTAATTAGTTTTTGTGTCATAAAAACCCCCTGAGTTCCCCTCCCCCCTTTTTTGGCACAGTTTGCTCCACTGAGGGTGGGGAGGGCTGGCAGTTAGATTTGAAATGTGGAAGAACTGTGGTTTAGCATGTGAAGTTTTTTTCAGAATCTCTGCACAACAGGCTGTAATTAATGGCACATGAGCCAGACCAGCAAAAAACAGGTAATCATATGACTGATTTATATCCCATCTTTTTCACCCAGGGTTGCATGCATAGCTATCCCTGTGTGAGGTAGGTTAGGCTGAGGGGCAGTGACTGGCCCAAGGTAACCTAGTGAGTTTCATGGCCATCTGAACCATATTCTCTTTGACCCTAGTGTTGCATTCTTACCACTATACCAGGCACAAAACTGGGAGTGATCTTTCTTTGGGGGGGGGGACCAAAGTTGTTGAGCTTTTTTTAGGGGTTGGAACCTTTAATTAAATGCACAGGGACTGGAAGGTGTTTAAAGGATACTTGCAAAACCATATTCACAAGTTCCGTTTTAAATACTGAGATACTAAATAAGATGGATAGCAATGTGTAATAGGAAAAGAAGCAGGAAATTGGGTTAAAGGTGTGTGAAAGAAAATACGGTAATAAAAGTGGAAAGAAATTGCAATTGAGTAGATTGGAAATCTAACACAAAGGTGGGGTGAGGGGTGAGGGACGGTAATGGGGAAAGGAAATATCTGTGGGATTGAGTGTCTGTATGTTTGAACATTTTAAAGGGTTGTATGAAATGTATGTTTGTATGCTTGTATATTTGTAATATGTGTGTATTCATGCTAATTATTTTAATAATAAAAACTTTTCAAAAAAAAAGAACCTTTAATTAAATAGCTCACCCTACAGTCCACAGCTCTCAGTCCTTCACACACTTTCCCACACGGAAATAAGGAATAAAAAAAGCACCAGCAGCAGAGAGGGGAAATAGCAATGGGGGTGAGGCACGTCACAATCGATCAGGGTCATGCGATTGACTGGGATCGACCGGGAATGCCCCGCGATCGACCGGTAGATCGCGATTGACTGGTTGGACATGCCTGTATTATTCCATACTGGCTGTTGTGAAGCAACATCCGTTTCCCTTGCACTCAGCAGCCAATGCAAGGCACGGCTCTACCATTAGACAGAGTGGTATTATGAAAGGACACCAAATGGACAACCTGTTATTTCTGAATTTGTACTGCTAGTGAAAGGCACATTTCTTTTGCCCAATCCGCTTGGCCAGCCTTGGATGCGGGCGGATGGTGCATTCAATACTTTGCCTCAGGCAGCAAAATGTCTTGGACTGCACTGGCAGAGGTGGCAGGCAGGCAGGGCACATGGAGAGCTTCTGGTGCCTAAAAACTGCCTAATGGCTAGGCCGGTTCTGCTAACTCCTAATAGGAGTGTCCCTGTTCAGAATGCCTTGTTCCAGGATGATATAAACTAGAGACCTGTCCATTTTGGTTTCTTATTTTCCAGCCTTACGCTGAGTTTGCCACATTTCTCCACTAGCTGGCATTTTTTGGATTTTTTAAAAAGGTCTCACCAAACCTGTCAACATTGTGCAATGAAGACCACACTCTTCTTGTTTGCTCCCTTACCTCGTCTTTCTTAGGGTTGAGATTTATTTTACTTTTAAAACACATCTGCACCATAGCCTTCATGGAACAGAGTTTTCTGTCAATCAATCAGAAGCACAGACATACTTGGGCTATTATTCATTCTGGAAAGTTATTGTCTCCCCTTGGATCACTGGCCTAACATTTCCTCCTTAAATTTACATTTGTAACTGTACTTAAGACAAGATATGTTTTATTTCACGTGGGTTGGATCATTTGTTGTCCCTGCTGATCAGGCATGCATGATTACCCCGCAGATTAAAATGAAGGAATTAATTGTCATCTTAATTACTTGCAACTTTTAATTAATACCCACAAGGGCAAAAAAGGTTCCAGGATGCAAAATATGATCATACTTGCAGGGAGTGGGGGGAAATAAGTGATAATCCTGGGTTCAGATCCATGAATATAACAGAAATTTCAGCTGGTTTTGATAAATATATCTTTGAACTGAATGCAAAAAAATATAGTTCATGCTTGTCAGTCAGCTGATCTTGCATGAACTGCAGGAGGGGATTGTGTATCATAGAATCATAGAGTTTGAAGGGACCCCGAGGGTCATCAAGTCCAACCCCCTGGTATGCAGGGATCTCATTCGTTGATTAGATTTGTATACCATTTCCTGGATAATAATCATTTTGAGCATTCGAAAGGAAGGAAAAAACCTCCCCTTTAGGCAGAAACTTGCTGCTTGCTACCTGCTGACTTCAGGACTGCAAATCACCAAATCTACTGATGTCATTTGTGATGTTGATTGATTGACAGGTGGGTGGCCTTGTCAGATTTGGCCTGCAGGGAAGATCCTGATCTGGCCTTTGGAGCCGAAAAGGTTTCCCACCCCCTAATGCAGAACTCTACCCCCTCTTTTTGCAGACCACCTCCTCTTATAAGCCAAGAAGTCACAAATGCAGTGAAGGCTGTTTTGAGCAGGAGAGAGTCAATAATAATAATAATAATAATAATAATAATTTATTATTTATACCCCGCCCATCTGGCTGGGCCTCCCCAGCCACTCTGGGCGGCTTCCATAGAAACCAAAAATACAGTAAAATATCACACGTTAAAAATTTCCCTGAACAGGGCTGCCTTAAGATGTCTTCTGAATGTCAGGTAGTTGTTTATCGCTTTGACATCTGGTGGGAGGGCGTTCCACAGGGCGGGCGCCACTACTGAGAAGGCCCTCTGCCTGATTCCCTGTAGCTTTGCTTCTTGCAATGAGGGAACTGCCAGAAGGCCCTCGGCACTGGACCTCAGCGTCTGGGCAGAATGATGGGGGTGGAGACGCTCCTTCAGGTATACTGGACCGAGGCCGTTTAGGGCTTTAAAGGTCAGCACCAACACTTTCAATTGTGCTCGGAAACGTACTGGGAGCCTATGTAGGTCTTTCAAGATCGGTGTTATATGGTCTTGGTGGCCGCCCCCAGTCACCAGTCTAGCTGCCGCATTCTGGATTAGTTGTAGTTTGCGGGTCACCTTCAAAGGTAGCCCCACATAGAGTGCATTGCAGTAGTCCAACACAATCAGAGGCAAACAGATCCCGTCCCTGTGAAAAGTGTGAGCCTTGCACTGGCCTTCTGAGGCATCTAATCATAAGCCTGCATTTTTATCAAAGCTTCTATATGTTTAATCAGGGCTTGCATTTTAAAATAAGCTTAAAGATTTTCAAATGTTTCATGCCAGGCAAAAGACCAGCTGCCTAAAAGGCCTTGGCAATGTTTTTCCTCCTAGGAAAGGGGCCCCCTGATTTATAGCAGAAAACAATTCTCAAAGTCGTAAAAAAAGGGAGTTACAGACCTTGCATATTGCAAAGTACTAAATTAAGGGTGGATAAATAGTAAAATAATACCATTTGCCTCCCAGTAAAATGAGCCATATCTTCTTCCTAAGGTTGAAAGGCCAAGAGCAATGGAGAAGCATCTAGCTGGCTGTGAAAGGAGGGGTGTAAACTGAAGAGGCTTCTTTTAAAGCTGTTTTTTACTGAGTTCCTTTTTTACTTTACAAAGGCCTTATTCCTTTTAAAAGGCTACCTATGATAATGTATGAAATATATTAGCTTAAATATATTGGCTTAAATGTAATTATGCAAAGGATTTAAGAAATGCTAGATTCTTATTTCATAGAATCATATTGCAATAGGAGACCAGAGGGGCAAATGAGCCCAGCCTCCTGCCAGACAGGAGACGCCATCGAGCACTCCTGATATATAGTTGTCAGGCCTTTTTGTTTAGAAACCATCAAATGAAGGAGATCTTTCAATGTTGATGTGAACTCAAGATCCTTGACATCTGTTGAAGATAAAAATTTAAGATTAACCATCTGTTTTAGAAGGCAATAGGGCAAGGAGGGCAAGAGGTGAGCTGGTAATTAAGATTCCTTGTTGAGACATATGTAAGATATATTACTACTTATTTGTCATTTATAGATAAGAATATATAGCTCTTTGTGTTCCATAAAAGGACAGAAGGAAGTGGGTGTATCTCTTGTGATTGGTTCTAGCAAACAGCCAATAGGAATTTCAACCAGGCTGATTGGACAGAGGCAGCCACAGGAGGAGCAAGGGGGCTGGATTAAGGAAATATAAGTGCTGGCCAGAATGGCAGGAGGCCAGGCCAGAGCTTGGTAACCATGTACCACTGTGCCTCTTATTTATTTGTCTGACAAATAAATTACTATTTTAATTTCTCTATTGCTGCGTTGAATATTTCATTCCAGCTAAGCGTTAACCACAAGCAGGGCGCTACACTTCCTTCTTTAACATGCCAAGCAATGGCTGAGAGGCTATAAAGCCTGCCCTAGACTTTCCTTCATTGCGGTGAAATATACACCCTCTTGAGATGGCAATGAAAGATTATTTGGTTTATGCACTTGCAGGGACAGAGGGAGGGTGATGGTGGCAGAGGGAAAGGCAAGCAGCTCTCCATCCTCCATGTGGTTAAACATTTAGTTTCCTGTGTTTATTAGGGCAATTTCATAAGCGGACATGGTTATAGCTCCAAAGTTTGCAGAGACTGTGACAGGCGGGTGCTGCAGCTTGTGAGGCCAGGCAGGGAGAAAAGATATGTGAGCTCTTGATGTGGCTGTGAAATTGATGGCTTGTAAAAGGTGGAAGAGATCTTTCTCATGAGCAGATCTTCCCCCAGTAGGTCGTTTCTCCTCAGATGACCCTCTCTATCCTTCATCCAGACAAGCAAGAGGCATTTTCAGAGGTCCAGGGCATGTTCCAGTCAGGCAAAAACACTGTTGGGGGGCATAACATGGGAAGTGGGAGTATGGAGCAGGTTAGGAAAAAGTCCCAAGGGCCAAACAGAGAGGCTGGAGAGAGGCATTTGGCCCCCTGGACCTTGTGGGAAGCCAAGGCCCAGGTTTGGGGCAAGTATTATTGGGTGAGAAAGCACCAGCAGAGATTGAACATCGCAAAACATGCGGTAAAAAGAAGAAGCATGGAAATGTAGGCTCTAAAATATGCCTTTCAGGTGAGTCCCAAAATTATATCTGCTTTTAAAAGCTCTTTCCAAGCTTTTCCACTCCCCAAGCACAGAAATAGACCACACACTTGGTAAACCATAAAATGGTTTACTTACAAAACTCCTCAAACGTCAGATTCATGTGCTTTTACATGCAGCCATCAAAAAAGATGCCCAGGCAGCTAAGCCGTGATAATTTAAAATGGCACCATAGTGTTTTATATGCATGGCACAAAACGCTGGACTTTCAAAATGATGCCTCAAATGGCATTTGAGGAGACAGCCTGGTGCACTTGGGAGAGCAATATTTTCTGATGCAGTCAGTTTGAAGACTGATTGATCGGTAGAGTAAGGAAATGTTCAACAGAAGGAGGAGGATCTGACTGGCTCTTTTTCCATAGCTAATCTGCAAGAGGAGTTTTGGGAACGGGAGGAAAACAAAACAACAGTGGCTTTCTACGGGGACAATATTGCAAAGTATCCAAGACTTGGGAGAATAAATTAGATAAAAGCTGGAGGTAACGAACCTGCAGAATTCACTTAACCTGAGTTTGATGGGCTGGAAAGGAAGAAATTAAAAGGCTAGAAGGAAAAGGTGGAAGCACCAGAATGTGAAAGTAATTAAAGAGACCATTTCGCTTTAAAAATGAATCACGCCGGAGAGTGCTCTAGAAGTCGAAAATTAACGTGCAGTGCATGTCTGGGATGAGCAATGGTGGGGAAATGGATACAGTTAATATGGGTTAACAAGCATGGTGCCCTGGCACAAAAATCAAATGGCATTCTAAACAAATCTTTTAAAAAATGAAACATGCCTCCCGTCTATTGCACTTCTTCTATGAAACCTTTAGGTTGCAATCCTACATTCTCTTAGCAGTGAACTCAACAGGACTTCCATCTGGATAGATATGCGTAAGATTGCACTGCTAGCCTCCTAACAACCTTGCAAGGTAGGCTGAGCTCAGAGATCGTGACTTGCTGAAATATGTGGTGGGTTTCATGAGTGAGTAAACTGAGCCTGAGTTTGGGAACAGATAGGAACACAGGAAGTTCCCTTCCCTGCTTGTTTCTATACCCCACCTTTCTCCCAAGTTGGGATTCAAGGCAGCTCCCTTGGGATTTCGGCACCTAGAATTCCTAAAAGAAAGGCTTCAGGTTTTGTTTTTTTAATGAAAGAGAACTGTGCGTCTGGACAATACTCCTAAATGGAGAGAGAAGGAGAGAGATGCAGCCTTGCAACTCATAATTACAAAGCTCATAATTACCATGCCAATTATGAATCGAGCCACAGGGAGTTTGCCCAACGCTAGGAGGTTGTATCTTGGCCATACTCTTAACGCAGAGAAAGAGAGCCATGTAATTGTGGAGCTCATAATCACCAAGGATTGGTAGCCAAGTAGGACTATGTGACTTGTTGCATCAGGATTTCTTTTGTGCAATGGAACCTTCACACTTCCTTCTTCTGTACCTCCTCTAAATCTGTTCTAGCAGTCATTGTCCCCAACCCTCTGGAGCGGATTGGGTGAGGTCAAGGGGCATATTCAGAAATAAATAATAATAATAATAATAATAATAATAATTTATATCCCGCCCTCCCCGGCCAGAGCTGGGCTCAGGGCAGCTAACACCAGTAAAGTTACAATAAAAACCCCCGATTTAAAATATAGGTTAAAATATACTTTAAAATGCAGTCTCATATTAATAGTAGCCCATAGAGCAAAACCATAAGGGGAGGGAAACACAAGGGTCAGACTGAGTCCAAACCAAAGGCCAGGCGGAACAGCTCCGTCTTGCAGGCCCTGTGGAAAGATGTCAAGTCCTGCAGGACCCTAGTCTCTTGTGACAGAGTGTTCCACGAAGTCGGGGCCAGCACTGAAAAGGCCCCGGCCCTAGTTGATACCAATCTAACCACCTTGCAACTTGGGACCTCCAAGGTGTTGTCATTTGTGGACCTTAAGGTCCTCCACGGGGCATACCAGGAGAGGCGAGTGGAGGAGGGTGGCTAAGTTCCTTGCACTCATTGAGCCAGTACCTCCCTAAGCTTGTTAATACCAAGCCAACTCTGAATCAGGCCACGGGGAGTCTGCCCATCGCGAGAAGTGTGTATCTTGGCCATGCTCTTGACAGAGAGAAGAAAAGAGAGCTGTGATTCTCTGAAGTTCCCCAGGTAGGTCGTTCTCTCTGAAAGTAGAGCTAGCCCTGCTTAGCCACTCGGTCGAACAGATGAATCATACAGCTGCAGGAAAGCGCTCAGAATATCAATGTCACTCAGAGAGGAAGGATTTGACATTGCATCCCATGGGCATGGGCAGCGCGTCCATGGAGTGCCAATAATAGAACATGAAACCAGAAAGGGCAATGCAGGACATATGGGCAATGTCAGGAGTGCTCAGCATGTGCTTGCCTCCAGCCAGCAATGGAGACCGTTCCAAGTTATTTGCAAAGTGAGAAGGACCAAGAGTGGGGTTAAATGGCTCTGAAAAAGACCAGCCGGGTGGTACGTTTCCGTCAAAAATAATGAATGGCTGTTAGCCAGGTTGGTTGCATTCTCTCTCCCCTCTTGGAGGCAGTATGCCTCTGAATGCCAGCCACTGGGAGATTTAAGTGGAGTGGAGTAAATGCTGTTGTGTTCAGGTTCTGCTTGTGAGTATCCAACACTGGCATGCGGTCCTGGAAAGTCCCCTACAAGGGAATCATAGACAACTGCCAGGTTGGAAGGGGCCTGAAGGGTTATAAAGCCCAACCCCCTGCAATGTAGACTTGTAATCTGGACTTGTAATCTGGTGAACCGGGTTCAATTCCCTGCTCCTCCACATGCAGCTGCTGGGTGACCTTGGGCTAGTCACACACTTCTTTGAAGACTCTTAGCCTCACTCATCTCACAGAGTGTTTGTTGTGGGGGAGGAAGGGAAAGGAGATTGTTAGCCGCTTTGAGACTCCTTCGGGTAGTGATAAAGCGGGATATCAAATCCAAACTCTTCTTCTTCACAGCTGAAGAATTCCTGACAGATAAACGTGTGGCCCTTGTGCTGGAACCTCTAGGTTATATTATTGCAATGTATTAGGGGGCTGGCAGAGGACAGACGGAGATGTGGTAGGATGCTTTAGGCTGGAGACAGGCAAGCAGTGAAGAGAAAGTGCTTTGACTCGACTGGTCTTGACTCCACAGTCAGATGCAGCAGTGCTTCTGAATACCAGTTGCCACAGGAGAGGAGAGTGGTCTTATGCTCAGGTTTTGTTTGTGGGTCTTCTGCAAACATCTTGGTAGTCGCCGTCGTGTGCCCATGCATCATTCTTTTATTTGACTTTTGCTTCTGGTCAAACAGTGTTTGCTGGTTGTCAAAACAACAGCAAAACCTGCCAAACCCAGCTTTACCAGAGGCTGAAGTGGAATAAGCATACACACAGCAAGTAATGTAGTGTGTATTTATTTCAGAAAATAAATTACCGTATGCCTATGGATAAATTTGGCTAGGTCCTTGTAGTTTTAATTTTGGCTTTATTTAGCAGTATTGCTCATGGTTTTTTGTTTCACTACTATTTTAAATTGCAACCCACCCAAGATCTGTGAGATAAAAATGCGATCAATTAATCAATTAAAAAGAAAACATTTTGTGATTACATTATCTGCAAGAGGAATGACACTTCTTGCAATCACCCTAAGCTTTCATCCTCTCTGCTAACAACCAACAATTTCTGAAGTACAGAACACGTAAATCTCTCCTCCATCAACCTAGTGGAAGTGGTCATTTGCATAAATATTGTTTGCAAAGAGCAATTAGCACTTCATTTACATGTAGGAAAGTAGTCATTTACACATTTCCCTCTCTCTCCCAAAAACAATTTCTTCACCCATGTGCACAAGCCTGATGTGTTGCGTTTGACATGCTAATAAAAAGATGCTAATAGATCATTTGAAAAGCTGGTGTCAGAGTTTGCTGAAATATTGATTCAGCCAACTGATGTTTTGATTTTGCATTACTTGAAAGCAAAAAAAAAAAAAAAAAAAAGCATAATGATTTTTAAAAGCTGCTTCCTTTTAAAAAATTTAAAAAATAAAATACCAGGGTTTGTATTTGATGAGTACAGAACATTTGCCTTCTAAGGGGGGCTTTAATGGATGGTATTGCCAGAAAGATAATAAATGTCATTACTAAAGCAAACACCTGAGAACATTTCAATTCTACCACTAGTGTGATAGGTGCTGATTATTGCAGCTATTAATACATTATATTTCTGAGTGTTCAAAGTTTACAGACTGTCTCAGCAAACACTGATAGCAGAAGCACACACACACGATAATTGCAAGGATTGGCGTTCCCAACACATTTCAACAATATCTTTATCAAGGGAAAATAATCTTCTGTAAGACCAATTAGAACAAGATTGCTCATCTCATGCACAGAACCATTTACATGCAATCGAAGATCCTCAATGAGTTATGAAGCCTAGGAACACTGAAAACAAATGCCCCATTTGCAATGAACGGTTTGCAAAATTTGGTAGGAGGAAAAAACTTTTAAAAGCCCTGCAGGGTAGGATAGAATTGAGGTGTTCCATGGATTAGATGGGGGGGGGGGGACTGAGATCTGCTGAATAGATGTGAGAGCGTAGCACTTTGTATTTATTAGTTACATACTTTTCCACATATAAAATGTGGGTGCTGGTGTTTGGTTTGTTTTGAAATAAATAAATGAAGGCTGCCATCTGTACTGGACACTGCGAATACATCAGCTGGTGTCTGTTGAATCTAGTTATTGGTAATCAACAGGAAATTGGGCAGCCCGATTGGCTTTCAAATCAATATGCTAGGGGGCCTTTCTGAAAATCAGCTGATTCTTTAATGACTCACGTCATTATTCTGGATACAGCACCACTGACCAATGCTTCACATTGTCTCACATTATTAACGAATATAGTATTGCTTTTCTAGGCATTTGCTAGAAGGGGAAGAATGCATGGTTTGGTGGCAGGCGGCCGCTATGTGCCCATCAGACAGTGCTTCTTGGCAGAGAAGAAGTGACAATGGCTCTGAGAGCGCTGAGATGCTGCAAGGTGGTCCTGTGGTCCCACACACCAGCCCAATATCTGAGCAGTGCAAGATTTCAGGGGTTCCAGGCGCTAACCTAGGGTTCGTGTTTCCTTTCAGAATGAGGCATAGCAGAGACTATGGTGTCTTTATGCTTTATGTACACACATATATAATATGAGCCTACAATGGAGGAGTTCACAGCATTAACACCATAAAAAGGTCTTCTTTCTCCCATAGCCACAGCCTTGGATTCAAACAGAAATCAAACATTGCTCTCAAACATTGCTCTGACTCTCTCTCCAGCCTGCTGCGTTACCTCTAGGTCACATCAGTACCACTTTCACCTCTAAACTCAGGCTTTGTCCTTATAACTATCTCTGAATTGAGGGAGGGACCTCACCCGTTTGGGATCTAGCACAGAGCCCCCTTTCCTTTGTTCTATTAATGGCCCATCACCCAGGCAATCACCTAGGCAATCACCTAGGCAATCACCTAAACACAGGAAGCTAGCCTGGCTTATATTTTAACACTTGCTGTATTCAGGGGTTAGAAGGATCTCACATACATCCTACTTCCTCTCCCACAACTCATAACATACTATAGAAGTTCCTATGAGTGCCTAGGATGCGGGGTAGGGAATGAATTTGGAATCATCCCTTAAGATAACTAGAGATGCTCAGAAGGGCTGTAGTTCAGTGGAAGAGCCTCTGCTTTGCATGCAAAAGGTCCCACCTTTTGTGTCTCTAAGTAGGGTTGGGGTGGCCTGAGCATTTGAGCCAAGTCGAAAAAGGGATGTGCAAATCAGGTTTTCTCCAGGATAAAGTTGCACAAACGAGGCACCAGTATAGTGAACAACCTACCTTGAGCTGCTCTTTACACACAATTCCAGAGTACAAGCAGGCATTTCCTGCTGATCACAACACCCAGGTGAGATGGTATATGGGGAGATGCGCCTTTCAGTACTTGGGTATCCAAGGCAATTAGGACTTTATCTTGCTTTATATTTAAGGAAAGCCCCATAGCTCAGAGATGAAGCATTTCCTTTGCCTGCAAATGGTCCAAAGCGTAATCCATGGTGTCTCCAAATAAGGCTGGGAAGTCCCAGAGAGCCACTGCCAGTCATTGTAGACAAAACTGAGTTAGATGGACCAATTTTAAGGCAGCTTCTTCTGTTCTTAGGATCGAACATGGAGCATAATGCATACAAAGCATGCTATTTATCACTGAACTGTGCCTGGCTTCACCTTAAAAATGTCACCCCAAGTTGCAGCTGGAAACACTGGCACTGCATCAGTCCAGTGCAAAAATACACAAAATTACTCCAAATTGTTGAGATGATGATGATGATGTCTGCAACCATATTGACTTGCGTTCTTTGGCAGGAGGGAGGCTCAGTTTAAATTTCACAAGGTGGCCGTGTTTCCTCTTTCTATTAATGTGCCTTTTTACATTTTTAAGTCAGAGCCGTTGCTTCCAGCATAAAAGCTATGAAGATCAGCTCAGTGTTAATAATTGCCAGGGGAGGGGGGAAAAAATGCATGAAGAGGCTGTTTCTCACATCGGACTTCTCACCCTGCATGACAAATGCTAGCCTGGGCAGATTAAAAATCAATGCGTGGTACAATATGTCATACATAAAAGCAAGTACATGCAGTTAATTGGCAGGTCATCCATTAGTTGCTATTAGTGTGGTTGTCTATGGCTGTAGTACAGAAAACCATTGAGATAGGGAAGGAGACAGATTATTGGCTGGCGTAAATCAACAGAGATCTATCGAGCCCAATTGAGTCCCAAGGATTTAGGGCATTTTCACACCAGCATCTGTTTGCATGAGTTGCTCTGTTATGTACTGCTAGTACCTGGCAAGGCTGACATCGAACACCATGTTGTCCCTGATTTGCAGCTTTTTTCTCTTTGTAACAAATTTGAAGTTCTTGAAACAGGAATTCAGGAACTGACTTAGTAGATGGACCAATGTCATCCACATGGTGTTAGAGATTTTTTGGGTGTGTGTGTGTGGATCCCCCTGAACCCTAGAGATTAATAAATGCCATGATTTTGATTATGAGGACTGTGAAGGGAGAAATATAAGCTGCAGAGAGCCAGTGTGGTATAGTGGTTAAGAGCAGTGGACTTGTAATCTGGTGAACTGGGTTCGCTTCCCCGCTCCTCCACATGCAGCTGCTGGGTGACCTTGGGCTAGTCACACTTCTCTGAAGTCTCTCAGCCTCACTCACCTCACAGAGTGTTTGTTGTGGGGGAGGAAGGGAAAGGAGATTGTTGGCCGCCTTGAGACTCCTCAGGGTAGTGATAAAGCGGGGTATCAAAACCAAACTCCTCCTCTTCTTCTTCTACCTGGGCTGGCTTAGGCAAACCAACTTGGCTGACCTATGGCTATCAAAAGAACAATAGAGGGCCATTAACAATACAAGAGAACTCTTTCCCCTTCGCCCTGAGGTGTGAACAGAGACAGGGGTTTAATAATAATAATAATAATAATAATAATAATAATAATAATAATAATTTATTTGTACCCCACCCATCTCACTCCCAACAGAACATTAAATACACAATAAATCATCAAACACTAAAAACTTCCCTGAACAGGGCTGCCTTCAGATGTCTTCTAAAAGTCAGGTAGTTGTTTATTTCCTTGACATCTGATGGGAGGGCGTTCCATAGGGTGGGTGCCACTACCGAGAAGGCCCTCTGCATGGTTCCCTGTAGCTTCGCTTCTTGCACTGAGGGAACTGCCGGAAGGCCATCGGAGCTGGACCTCAGTGTCCGGGCTGAACGATGGGGGTGGAGACGCTCAACAGGTTTAAAAGGTTGCCAGGGCAACTGTGTGCTTGAAGTGACAGGAAAAGGGAGGCTGAGAACAAGGGTTGTTGGGAAGAAGACACAGGAAGAGGAGCTGAGATCCATTGGGGGGAGGCTGGCTACAGGGCTGGTGGCAGAGATGCCTTGGCTCTATGGTTGCTCAGCTTTGGGGTACAAACCCCTCTTGAAATGACCATGCAGTGGGATCTGGACTCCCTCCATGCAGACTGAAGGTGTAGATAGGTGAACAAACCATATTTCTTAAAGCCACGAAAGTCTCCACTGCATCTTCAGACACTTCAGGCACTTCAGACCCTATGAGCCTGGGACCCCATGGGTTCTTGCCACCGCTCGGCAGAGAGAGGGGCAGGAACCAGACTTTTGTAGCAATATATGTTACACTCGTATATTTCTTCTTGCAGGAAGCAATGAATGTGTTGGGATGCTGCTGGGAGTCAGGGGCAATTGGCAGGCCCCCAACTGGCTCCAGCCACCGGCCGGCAGCTGGGCGATACTCTGGTTCTCAGAACAGCATCAAAACTGTGACACAAGCCTCAGATACCTTTAGAAGCTTAAGCACGCAAACCAGCAGAGATAAGAACTCTTTGCAGCAGAACAGGCGGACAGAGACATGTGTAAGCAGTATTTACAGGCATTTTATTCAGCATAGTTCAGGAACAAAGGAAAACATGTCTGCTTCCCTTCATCTCCAGCAAAACAGCTACAAAAAAAGCTATATACAAACGGAGGTTCCCAGCAGACTGTGCTGGAAATAAACAAGCATATGACACACAACAGTCATGCCTGTACCCTTTTAAGGTGGAACGGAACTATATCCTAACAGAATGAAGGCCAGGAAGCAGAATCCTGACAGGACAAAGGTACTGTGAATTAGGAAGGTGGCCTTTTCTAGACAGGGCTGGTCTCCTGAAGAACCAGGTCTATCATCTGGGAGTACTGCTGGATTCAGGAGCACTGAGTGCCTCCCTGCTCCCTCCTCTGGTTCATCAGGTATGGCTGTTCCTGGACAGAGATAGCCTAGCCACAGCTAGATTCCCACAACTCACTCTGCATGGGGTTGCCATTCAGAATAGTCCAAACGCAGGCATGGCCAAACTTTGCCCTCCAGCTGTTTTGGGACTACAATTCCCATCATCCCTGACTACTGGTCCTGTTAGCTAGGGATGATGGGAGTTGTAGTCCCAAAACAGCTGGAGGGCCAAGTTTGGCCATGCCTGGGACTCCAGAGGCTGCAGCTGGCACAAAATGCAGCAACCAGAACATTAATGATGGCATTTGCACAAGGCCATATAATGCTGATCATCAAATAGCTGTGATTCCTGTATTGCAGAAGGTTGGACTAGATGACCCTTTTGGATACCAACTCTACAATTCTGTGCTTCTATGAATAGCTGCACTGGCTGCCTATTTGTCACTGGAACCAATTCAAGGCTCCAGTTTTGAGGATTAGGACGCACTCAGCTGAATTCCAGTCTTGAGCTTGACACCCTCTTGATAATCAGCCTTTGTTGTTCACCATGTGTCCCCAACCTCTGTCAACCCGAACCTGAAAGACCAAAAACTTCCATATCTCTGTGTTCCTTCTTCTTACAACATCTAAAGCTCCTCTTAGGAGACTGGCCTTGCCTTTGTTCCATCTGCTTGGAAATGTACATTTTCTAATCCTGCTGAGCTGCCTTTGCTTCTAACCTCCCCCCGCAACCCGCTCCCTTGGCCTCCCCATTTCCAGTACTGTTTACTAGCTTGTGAAATCTAATGAAATGTCACTGAGTTCATGAATCTTTCTGTCCCAGGCTTGTGAGTTACTACCTGAATTATGGGTCAGTTTCAATCATCTGGGAGAGCTGATCTCTCCGGTTTCTCAAAGGACTATGCTTTGTGTTGCTCAAATAACTGGAAAGCTGCTTTAAACAGACAACTGGGAATTCCCCGTCATTCACACGAAACCCAGGAGCGGAGCAAAGCTGGCAGAGTTACTACTGATGCCAATATTTAACATTTATATAGTGCCAGCAGTGCAAAAAATAAAATAAAATAAAATAAAATAAAAGCTTTGTGCAGGACTCAGAAGTGACATGATCCTTGCTGAGAGGTCTTGCTTTATGGCACACCTTTGCTTTTCATAGAGTTATAGGATTATGGAGTTAGAAGAGGTCTTGGAGGTCATCCAGCTCAACCCAATGTTCCGTGAATAATAATACTGTAATAATAATAATAATAATAATAATAATAATAATAATAATAATAATTTATTTAAGCACCGCCCATCTGGCTGGGTTTCCCCAGCCACTCTGGGCAGCTTCCAACAAAAGATTAAAAATACATTAAAACATCAGCCATTAAAAACTTCCCTAAACAGGGCTGCCTTCAGATGTATTCTAAACGTCAGATAGTTGTTAATTTCCTCGGAGCTAGACCTCAGTGTCCGGGCAGAACGATGAATGTGCAGATGTTCCTTCAGGTATACTGGGCTGAGGCCGTTTAGGGCTTTAAAGGTCAGCACCAACACTTTGAACTGTGCTCAGAAACATACTGGGAGCCAATGTAGGTCTTTCAAGACTGGTGTTATATGGTTATGTGAAAGAATCTTGCAAGTACAGCACCCTGTCTCGGTCCTCTTTAATCCCTCCACTGTAGGAGAAGCTCTGACTTTCCAAGGGCTCCTCCAGGTCACCTGTTTATTGATCATTCAGCCTGATTTGCTTGCACAAAGCTTAAGTGGGAGTAGAATGATATCTCGTCCTTTATTGTATGTTTGCTATGATTTGTTTGCAAAGAGGGGCCATAGCTCAGTGGGGGAACATCTGCTTTGTGTGTAGAGGGTCCTGGGTTTAATCTCCAGCAACTCCTGTGTTCTTACATTTCCTGGATTATACGACAAGGAGCATTCATTCTGATTTGCTTGTGCAGTGGTTATATGCCTCCCCCTTAATCAGTTGTTTATGCCACCCTTTTTTTTTAAAAGTGCATTTCCCTTTCTTTCTTTCTTTCTTTCTTTCTTTCTTTCTTTCTTTCTTTCTTTCTTTGGATTTGTTGTGCTGAGAGAGCTTTGATTCATGCTCATTTTGCAAATCTAAATTTCCAGTACACAATTGACAAAACAATCCAGCAAAACATTGATAAGGGTTAAGACTGAGCTGCAAAATATTGTTGTTGTTGTTGTTGTTGTTGTTGTTGTTACTACTACTACTACTACTACTACTACTACAGTTGCCTCCTTGACCACCATTTCAAGGTGATTTACACATAAGAGCAACTGGACTTCTATGCGACCCATCCCCTCTGCAGAGAGGTGGGACCAATTTGGATGGTCCGCCCCCACCACTTAATGGATCCAAATGGTTTCCAGAGAGTGGTAGGGGATGCTTTATCCCATGTTGATGGCCTTTCAGCTGATTCCCTGATGGCCCGCTGGAATGCGGAGTTAACCAGGGCTATCGACTGTCTGGCTCCGAAGCGCCCTCTCCGATTGCATGGAGCCCGGACAACCCCGTGGTTTTCTTCAGAGCTGAGGGCGATGAAACAATCGTTGAGATGGCTAGAGAGTCGGTGGCAGAAAACTCACTCCGAATCTGACTGGACACAGGTTAGAACTCAACATCGAGCCTACCAAGTGGCGATAGCGATGGCGAAGGCGAAGAAGACTTTCTTCACCGCCTCTATTGCATCTGCAGAAAATAGTAGCAGGAGACTCTTTCAGGTGGTTCGCAATTTAACGGAACCACCTTTACCACCGGGGCCTTGTAAAGACCCCAAGATCTCCTGCAATGATTTTGCAAAGTTTTTTGCAGATAAAATCACTCATATTCGGAAGGAGCTAGACACCACCGTGGGAGCAGGGCTGGGGCGGGAGAGTGCTAGAGCTCTGTCTGGTCAAGTTGCATGGAATCAATTTCAATCCGTTACCTCCGAGGATGTGGACAGGCTGCTTGGACGCGTGAAACCAACCACCTGTCTCCTTGATCCTTGCCCATCCTGGCTAATAAAAGCAAGCAGGGAAGGGCTGGGCGATGGGCTCTGCGGGGTGGTGAATGCTTCCCTCTGTGAGGGAACATTCCCAGATCCGCTGAAAGAGGCGGTCATTAAACCGCTTCTTAAAAAACCATCTTTAGACCCGGCCAGTATGGCCAACTGTCACCCAGTCTCAAATCTTTCATTCTCAGGCCTCATCATGGGACTGAAACTGCCTTGGTTGCGCTGGTTGATGATCTCCGGCGAGCTAGGGACAAAGGTGAGAGTTGTTTCCTAGTTCTGCTGGATCTCTCAGCGGCCTTTGATACAATCGACCATAACATCCTTCTGGACCGTCTAGAGGGGCTGGGAGCTGGGGGCACTGTTATACAGTGGTTTCGCTCCTTCCTCCTGGGCCGTGTTCAGAAAGTGGTGGTGGGGGATGAGTGTTCAGACCCCTGGGCCCTCACTTGTGGGGTGCCTCAGGGTTCCGTCCTCTCCCCCATGCTTTTTAACATCTATATGAAGCCGCTGGGAGAGATCATCAGGGGGTTTGGACTGGGTGTCCATCAATATGCAGATGATACCCAGCTCTACCTCTCTTTCACATCAGAACCAGTGAAGGCAGTGAAGGTCCTGTGTGAGTGCCTGGAGGTGGTTGGAAGATGGATGGCGGCTAATGGATTGAGGTTGAATCCTGACAAGACAGAAGTACTGTTTTTGGGGGACAGGGGGCGGGCTGGTGTGGAGGACTCCCTGGTCCTGAATAGGGTAACTGTGCCCCTGAAGGACCAGGTGCGCAGCCTGGGAGTCATTTTGGACTCACAGCTGTCCATGGAGGCGCAGGTCAATTCTGTATCCAGGGCAGCTGTCTACCAACTCCACCTGGTACGCAGGCTGAGACCCTACCTGCCCACGGACTGTCTCACCAGAGTGGTGCATGCTCTAGTTATCTCCCGCTTGGACTACTGCAATGCGCTCTACGTGGGGCTACCTTTGAAGGTGACTCGGAAACTACAACTAATCCAGAATGCGGCAGCTAGACTGGTGACTGGGGGCGGCCGCCGAGACCACATAACACCGGTCTTGAAAGACCTACATTGGCTCCCAGTACGTTTCCGAGCACAATTCAAAGTGCTGGTGTTGACCTTTAAAGCCCTAAATGGCCTCGGCCCAGTATACCTGAAGGAGCGTCTCCACCCCCATCGTTCTGCCCGGACGCTGAGGTCCAGCGCCGAGGGCCTTCTGGTGGTTCCCTCATTGCGAGAAGCAAAGCTACAGGGAACCAGGCAGAGGGCCTTCTCGGTAGTGGCGCCCACCCTGTGGAACGCCCTCCCATCAGATATCAAAGCGATAAATACCGTAACTACCTGACATTCAGAAGACATCTTAAGGCAGCCCTGTTCAGGGAAGTTTTTAATCTGTGATATTTTAGTGTATTTTTGGTTTCTATGGAAACCGCCCAGAGTGGCTGGGGAAACCCAGCCAGATGGGCAGGGTACAAATAAATTATTATTATTATTATTATTATTATTATTATTAAGCATTAAAAACAGTCAATAGCACAAAAACAACAAATACATTTAAAACAAGACTAAAACACTAATGAGTGGACATGGTAAAGATCCAGCTGGGAAAACCAAAAATGTCTTCAGCTGTTTCTGAAAAGGGCAGATAGTGCACACCTGCCTCAATTGGGAGGCTCCTGGTTCAAATATCGCCTTTGCTAATGAACTCAGTTTGTGATCTTAAGGCTCACCCAGATTTGCTTTTGTGCTGCATTTCATGGCACAGGTCCATGCTGTAAAGCTCCCTGTCCAAGCACTCTTTTTTTTTTTTTTTAGACATCACCTTGCCAACAAAAGTCTGTATAGTTAAAGCCATGGTTTTCCCAGTAGTGATGTATGGAAGTGAGAGCTGGACCATAAAGAAGGCTGATCGCCAAAGAATTGATGCTTTTGAATTATGGTGCTGGAGGAGACTCTTGAGAGTCCCATGGACTGAAAGAAGATCAAGCCTATCCATTCTGAAGGAAATTCTGCTCACTGGAAGGACAGATCCTGAAGCTGAGACTCCAGTACTTTGGCCACCTCATGAGAAGAGAAGACTCCCTGGAAAAGACCCTGATGTTGGGAAAGATGGAGGGCACAAGGAGAAGGGGCCGACGGAGGAGGAGATGGTTGGACAGTGTTCTCGAAGCTACAAACATGAGTCTGACCAAACTGCGGGAGGCAGTGGAAGACAGAAGTGCCTGGTGTACTCTGGTCCAGGGGGTCACGAAGAGTCAGACATGACTAAATGACTAAACAACAGCAACAATTGCTCCAGTGCTTCCCTAGGAAAACCTGCTCTTTATTGCTGAATCAGAGCAATTGGCGATCCACAGAAAACCTGAACTGTCATTTGTTCCAATTCAGCATTAAAGCGTGAGTATTCCTGGAGAAAGCAGCTGGGGGGCGGGGATACTTGGACCTGTGTCTTGAAAGTGTGTGGGGAAAGGTAAGTGTGGATGAGCCCTTAAATAAGCTCCCCCTCACTCTCCTCTTCCTTCCCCATAGTTATCGGTACAGAGGAGTTTGTGGGGAAAGGCTAAAACCAACAGTTGACAGCATTTCTGGTAGCAGAACGGTGCCCTTAAGCATTCCTGCTTTGTTTGAGGAATGATAGATATAGCAGACATGGCAATATATACAGTAGACAAGGCAGCCACTTGAGGAATTTATCTACCGGCTGTGTGTGCGACTGTATAAGGGATTTCACATAAGCCAAATATTTTTTCCCCCTCTCCCTGAATGGCAAAGCTACTATTTGTTTTCGCTCTGGTTTTACGCCTTCTAATTGTGACAGCAATACATCAGAGGAGTTCTGTTTGCTTACAATTATTTAGAATCCCAGGACTCGGCAGGCATATCTGTATCTGTTTGAATAAATTAGGGAATCATCTTTTGACATCAAGGCATTTGGAAAAGACGGTAGCGTTTTGGGGAGGCTGGGGTGGGTGGGGGCGGGGGGCAGGGAATGGGTTAGAGCAACCATCTATCCTGGGGAAACTATGCTCTTGAAACAAAATTGATGGCTGATTAATCAGCAAATTTCCTCCTAATAAAACATGTCTTAATGAGCTCTTTGGAGAAGAAGGAATCTATCATTTTGTTGTACAACAATCAACTGGAGAGCCTTGCTTATGTCAGACAGAATAATTAATGGCCTGAGAGGGATCAGGAAGCAACAGCTAGAAATGTGCTCGCCCATCAGTCATTCTGTGCAAAAAAACGGGAGATACAGTTTTGCTTGCCCTGTGGGGGATTTGGGAGAGGCGGGGAGACAGAGATACGAGGGGACAGGGAATAACTTCAAAGCCTGCATATCATGCCTATCAAGATTTATCCGTGTTGTTTGCTGCTCATCCTATAAGTCAGGAATAGTTGGAGGTTTTTTTTTTACACTTGGGGGCCACTCCAGGTTCCTGATAGCCGTCCCAAGAATGGAGGGATAGCTTGTCATATACACTGAAGCTGTCAAAAGCAACTGAAATATATGAGAAGGCTGAGATCTTCTTCTTGATCTTTCCTCAGAGCAAGGCAGAATGGAGGCAGAGAGTCCTGTAGAAGACTCCAAGAATCTGGGCTGCTTGCAGCAGCGGGTTTAGTAGGGCCAGTAGTGGGTGGGTGGGTGGGGTATTGGAGTTACCAATTTGTTGCTTCCCTGCACCCCACAACAAAGCTGATTTTCTTAGGTTGCCTCATGGTAGTGCCAGCCCTGGTTCCATGATAGAAGATTCCACAGTAGAACAATGGTAGGATATAAATGCACTAATTAAAATAGATATTGGTACTGATACCTGCAGGTATAAGTCGGTATGCAAATAATAATAATAATAATAATAATAATAATAATAATAATAATATGCCATTGTGTGTCCACTACCAAACCTAGTCCAATGCTACATACCATTTCATGTTGTGCATTAAAAGCAGTCAGATACCAAGCACAATTTCATGTCAGTTTAAAAAATACTTAATATCATGTTTATGCCAAGGGGTAAGCTCTCCGTTGTAATTTGCATTTTTATTTTTAAGCTGCCTTTAGGTTGATTGTCTCATGGAAAGGTAGGAGATAAGTGTTCAAAAGGTGAACACACTGTAAATACTGACATCAAATCGTTGGCAGGTCTGTAATCATTATTTGAATAATCCGTGGATATCTGAAGGATAGTCAACAGAGAAATGCACACAGGACAGTTTTGGGGCATTGGAGATGAACAGTGTGAGGAACCTCCCTCAGCATGGTATTGTACTTTGTCAAGATTACTACAAAATATTGCAAGCATTCTACTGATTTTCCCAAATTGCAACTGTTTTCCTGCCTGCTCCTGTCATCTTTGACACAAAGTACAGTTTTATTGGAGCTGAAAAGGTTACAGCAAAAGGTGAACGCCAGACGCTGCACAGCCTTGCGCACAGAAGCTTGTGTCAGCAGGACTGCAGAATATACGATACCATCTCTTGGAGCAGAAACAGTCGAAATGAAATAAAAGCAAAAGCTTTCTCAGTTTCTATTGCCTGAGTGTGGGCAATCTCATTGAGCTTAGCAGCGTGGCAGAAAAGGTCAGCCTGGCCAGAACTGGAAAAAACAGCCTCCTGGGAGAGTAAGGAATATTCTCTTGCACAAGATCTCTTGACCCCTGTCTTTATAGGAGAAAGAAAGTGCTTTAAAATAATGTTGTAGCTGCCAGCACTAGGGCTGGTGGCCAAATGCACAGAGTGGAGGGGATTTTTGGTGCATATTGCGCAAGGGAGAGAAAAGTTGCAATTGCTGAAATTCCCCTTTTAAATGCCTTCCAAATGAAGGTATAGGAACATGGCCGGTTGCTCCTCGTCACCAGATGGGAAGGTTTTGATGAAGAGTGCCATCTTTGTGGACCTATGGCTAGGGAGCACTGGGGGCAGGGGGAGGTAAGTGTGGCTAAGCCCCGAGTCAGACCATTGGTCTACCAAGCTTGGCATTGTCTACAATGACTTGCAGTGACTCCTCCAGGTTTCAGAGGAGGTCTCTCCAAAGCTTACCTAGAGATGTAGGCAATTGATGCTGGGAATGTATGCATGGCTCTTCCCTTGCTACTAGCCATGTTAGTTATGTTCTGCCTCCACTACTGGGGGCAGTATGACTCTGGATATCAGTTACAGAGTGCTGTTGCACTCACAACAAGCTTGCAGGCTTCCCACAGACAATGTGAAGATGCTGGTCTATGTGGGCCATTGGCCTGATCCAGCAGGTTGTTCTTAAAGCTGTATTTGTTGGGCAAGGCTCATGGAAAGCACCACCACCTGGTGATGGCAGAGTCTGTTTTTCCTCTTTCTGCCACCCCATTTACTTTTATTCTTTCATCCTCTCTCTCACTCACTCACTCACTCACTCACTTTATCCCCTCCTAACCAACCATTTGAAATCAAAGTCTACTTTACATCTACCAAAAGAGGAATGTCTGCTTAGGAAAGCTTTAGGCACGATGCTGGCCACAAGCAAAACTCTTTGTTATGTCATGATTCCACAGGGTTTATTCCAAAGGTTCTTATCATATGCATCAACTCATACAAGTAGAGCCACTTTGAGATTTTCTACAATCAAGTGGTATATAAATGTTAATGAAATGCTGCTGCTGCTGCTGCTGCTGCTGCTGCTGCTGCTGCTGATGGTGATGTTCATATTGTGGCTTTAAACCCCCCCCCCACAAAATATTTATAAGTTGCAAAACTGATCAGAGCACAGAGGTGAGAAGAGAGGCTGGTGAAATCAAAGTCACTAGCCAATCCATGCTGTGCAGGAGCTGTTTCTACTTCCAGTCCACAGAACCAATTCCTACTGCTTTGGTTCCTGAAAGGGAATACGTACACCTGAGAACAATATGGCGGGCACCCTTTTACAGTGCAGTGACCCATGTTTTAGGATCATATGTCTGTCTCCTTCCCCACTTCTTTATAGGAAATCAAGTTTGATCTCTGGAGAGGAAATTGGAACGATTGTACTGGTCCTAAGAGGCTTGAGGACCACAGCTAAGAGTAAAATTCTGCTCCACAACAGCCCATGGCAGAAAAAGTCTCAGCAACATCAACTGAGCCAGGTTTTCATTCTAAATCTCCAGTATCCCCTACAGTCAGCAACAAATTGGGCTTCGTGTCTAGATCGATCCCTATCTTGCTTTTAGAAAATACCTAGGAGACATAAAGCATTAGATTTTAAAGGAAAGAATTTGCCACCATTTTGCAGGTTTGGTTTCTCTCTCTCTCTCTCCCCCCCTTCAACCTTCCAGGTAGTATAAAACCTCTGGGAACCTGATGCAAAGGCAGCTTCCCTCCACATTTCTCCTCACACGTAAAGCCCTGAATTATCAGCAAAATTGCTTTGCCCAGGGCACAATTTTGTGACTTTTTCATTCTCTGAGGAACTGCTGGATGGGCCTTTTCAGAAGTTCAATCAGGTTCTCAGCAGTGGAAATGAAATTGCCCACAACTATTGAGAGTATAGCACGACACCTGTGATAAAACTGCAGCTTCTGGAAACAAAAGTGTCTCTTCTAACAAGGGGAATATTTGCACCTGCAAAGCAATGATTTCTTAAATAATGATTTATCTTTTGGGAGGAGTTATTCCCACTGTGTCTGCAGAAGGCCTGGAAGGGCAGCTGCAGCAGTAGAAAGTTCAGAGAACTGGGGGAAATTGCAGTCATGCTCTCATCTGGACTTGGTGAGGAGAAGCTTTCTCCTAAAGAGACATCTGGTGCTTGACAAAACACTTCTACTCTTTGTACGTATGTGTGATTTTCCATCGGACTTCTAAGAACACTGTAAAGCAGGCTTGGGGCAGTTGTGTCTCTACAGATGTTGTTGGACTTCAACCCCCGTCTGCTCCAGCCAGCATGGCCAATGGTCAAGCATATTGGGAGTTATATTCCAACAACATTTGGAGGGCTGCATGTTCTCCAACCCTGTTGAAAGGCATAGGCCCTGGGATACAACTCCTGGTCTGTGCTGGAGGAAGCAGTCTTCTAGGTCTCCCTGTCCCAAGTTGTGTAGGGCATTCAGTGTTAAGGTTAACAGAACCTTAAACCTGGCTTGGTAGCTGATAAGCAGCCAGTACAGATTGAATTAACATCAGCATCATCATCAGCATCATTAATATAATCACTTTATACAAAAGCAGTGAAGTGAATTCACAAGATAAAATATAAAGAGATAAAAACAACAGAAAATCAGAAAAAGAAGAAAAAGAAAAACTAAACAATACAATTATATAAATTAATAATGAAAGATGCAGGGGAGGGAGTCATTATGCGGGCAGGATTTCAGTTTCCTTTCTTTAATAGCAGTTCCATGCAGGATTCAGGACCTTGGACAGCGGTCTAAAGAGAGCCAGCTTCCCAGAGGCAATCTGAATGGCTGAGCTGTCCACGGTGCTGATTAATGCAGTCAACCACCTATATTTCTGATTCTGTTTAAAATAGCGAAGTGGGGCTGCGGTTATTATGCTAGGATTTGCCAAGAATGACTAATTATCTTTCAAAAGCGTTGGAGCCCCTGAGATCTAGCAAGAGGCAGTTCTCCTTCCTTCTGCTTTCTTGTAGAAGCACACAATGCTGGGTCCAGAATGTGATAGATCTGTTCAGCTGCTTGGAGTGCCAGGAACTGGTGCACGCATATCATGTATACACACCTCTCATTGCAGCATGCATGCATGTGTGAACTCACACTGTAGGCTTCTTACCATATATTGCATTTGCACCACATCTGCACAAGACTTTCAAACTGGAATTAGATCCATGTCCTGAGCATATCTGATTCTTATAGATTACAAGCACCTTGAACTTAATTCACAATGGTCAACAATCATTTGCAAAAATATAAAATTATGCATAACATGAGGGCAGTGGATAGGGAAATGTTCTTCTCCCCCTCTCATAATGCTAGAACGTGGATATCCAATGAAGCTAAGTGCTGGAAGATTCAAGACAGATAAAAACTATGCAGAGCATAGTTAAACTATGGAACTTGCTCCCACAGGAGGCAGTGATGGATGGCTTTAAAAGAGGATTAGACAAATTCATGGAGGACAAGGCTATCAAAAGGCTATTAGTCATGGTGGCTATGTTCCACTTCCACTGCTGGAGGCAGTATGCCTCTGAATGCCAGTTCCTGGGAACTGCAGGTGGGCAGAGTGCTCTTGCACTCAGGCCCTGCCTGCAGGTTTCCCATAGGCATCTGGGATGGATTAGATGCTGGGTGGATTAGATGGGCCAGTGGCCTCTTCTTATGTTCTCATCTCCACATGCTGAAAACATGGAAACTGAGGATTCATTTGCACCTTCAAATCAAAGAGGGACGAGGAAGCAACTCAAACCTCCTTAGGAGTGGAGGAGCCAGCTTTTTGTCTGGAACAATGCATGGGAGAAATGTGAGCAGTGAAAAGGATCAGAGAAAAGCATTATTGCTAAAAAGAGAATCCAGCAGCTGCAATTGTGACTTGAAATGTATGCATGACTGTCATTCATTCATTCATTTTTAAGCTGCTCTTAAGTCTAGCTCAGGGATGCGGGTTGCGCTGTGGGTTAAACCACAGAGCCTAGGACTTGCTGATCAGAAGGTCGGCGGTTCGAATCCCCGCGACGGGGTGAACTCCCATTGCTCGGTCCCTGCTCCTGCCAACCTAGCAGTTTGAAAGCACATCAAAGTGCAAGTAGATAAATAGGTACCGCTCTGGCGGGAAGGTAAACTGCGTTTCCGTGCACTGCTCTGGTTCGCCAGAAGCGGCTTATTCATGCTGGCCACATGACCTGGAAGCTGTATTCCGGCTCCCTCGGCCAGTAAAGCGAGATGAGCGCCGCAACCCCAGAGTCAGTCACGACTGAACCTAATGGCCAGGGGTCCCTTTACCTTAAGTCTAGCTCAGCCTTTCTCAACATTAGGTTGACTGATGTTGGACTACGACTCCTGAAACTTACCGGGAAAATAAGAAATCAAGATAACAAATCTTTTTTTTTTATAAAGGAATGGAAATTGTTTATTGAATATTTACAAATAAGCTGTAAACAGCTATGCTGCAGTTTTATAAGAGTATATATTTAAAGTGGATGAATAAATGAGCAAATTAAGTTAATTTGGATATGCAGAAAATATTGAAAATAAATTTAAGGAACTGCAGAAAGAGGGGGAAGGAAGTCGAGTTTTGAAATGTTAAAATGACTGTAAAATTATTGAAATGTATAAAACTGAAAATCATAAAAACAACTACGACTCCCATCATACCTGACTATATATGTAATAGAATTGTAGAGTTGGAAGGGACCACGAGGGTCATCTGGTCCAACCCCCTGCAATGCAGGAGTCTTTTGCCCAACAGGGGGCGTGAACTCAACCCTGAGATTAAGAGTCTCCTGTTCTACGGAGTGAGCTAATTGGTTATAAATAAAATAAAATAAAATAGAACCTACCCACTGTCTCCACACCATGCATCATTCTGTGTGGGCCCATCCTCTGCCCTCTTGCCCTTCCCTGCTTTGCTAACACCTAAACTGAAAGGCATACCCACGCAAGAAGGCAGCTCCACGTGTTCACAAAAGCGGTGCGGGGGTCTAAACCTCCCGACGAGCCCCGCCCCGTCTTGCCCTTCAGCTCCTCTACCTATCCATCCATCCATCCACCCAGCCAGCCAGCCAGCCTTGCTGGGTCGGCGCGGGCGGCGCTGGAGGGAGGCGCGCTCGCCATTGCGCATCCTCCTCTCGCTCCTCGGGCTGCTGCCTTCCTCCTCCTCCTCTCTCCTCGGCTGGCGGCGGCAGGCAGGCAGCAAAGGCTGGCGACCATGGCGCTGAGCAACTTCCTCTTCGCGCAGTGCACCTGCTACTTCCTCGCCTTCCTCTTCAGCTTCATCGTGGTGGTGCCGCTGTCGGAGAACAGCAACGACTTCCACGGCCGCTGCCTGCTCTTCACCGAGGGCATGTGGCTCAACGCCAACCTGACGGCCGAGCGGCAGCGCTTCACCGTGCAGGAGTGGGGGCCCGAGTCCGCCTGCCGATTCAGCCTCTTCGCCGGCCTCCTCTCGCTGCTGCTCGCCGCAGTGCAGGCCTGGAGGACGCTCTTCTTCCTCTGCAAAGGCCACGAGGAGTAAGTGGCGGCCGGGGAGGGAGGGAGGGGAGAGAAGGGGGAGGGAGGGAGCTGGCTTAAAAGAGCGGGAGGGGTCCTCCCTCCCGTGAAAACGGAGACTCCCCGTCGCCCACCAGATGCCTTGCGCGCCAGACTCCAGGCGAAAAGGCTCCGTGCGCATTCCTCTAGGCTTGCAGCAGGATGAGCTGGGGTCTCTATTCAGTCAGGTTACCCCCTACGCTTGCCTGTTCTGAAATAAAGCCCCTCTGGTCGGCCCCTGTGAGGACAGGATACTGGATTAGATGTGCCTTTGGCCTGATCCTGCAGGGCTCTCTTTCTTAGACTCTGGTTTTGGCTCGCGTTGGGGAAGGGTGCCCAGAACCGCAGCTCAGCATAGGGGGTTGGACTGCACACGCACACAACGACAATTTAAAACATGCACACAATAAAGGAGGATTTAATGCATACCTTTTGGAGTTGCGGAAAATGAATGCCTTTCTGAACAGACCTACTGAATATTATGTGAATATGTACAGGCTGCGATTTCCCAAAATACCCTAAAAGAGCTCCCCTATTGATACTCTATCCTGAAACCATTAATACTGATTGCTACCCCGCTAACCACAGCAGAATTGCACAAAAAATGGGAAGACACCCCCCTACCATAACAGTTTGGTTAGGGGAAACTATCTTAATGATAAAGCTTACATATGAGAGAAACACAATGCTTAATAATAAAAGAGAACAAATTTATTGAGAGGTGGGTATTTTTACATTTCTGGAATGGCAACATAAATGACATTTTTTCCTTTTAATTTAATCAACGTATTACAGAGTTTTGCTATGCTGTCCTCGCCCCTTTAACTGTAATTTCATTTCCCACTTTATTCCCCTCCCTCCTCTTTTTTTTATTTCATTTGTTTTCTTCTTATTGCAAGGATGTTTGATGTATAATGGTTTCTGATACATATCGTTACAAAATAAGGGCAATAACATTAAAACAACAACAAGCAAACACATGCACAACTGATGCTGATTATTGTTGGTGACAGCAGCTGCTTCTGTTTATGGTGCTTCTCATCCCAAGGCAGGTATGGTCCTCCAAAAGTTTTCTGCTACATTGAGTGAATCCCACCTCCTCCTGGCTCACCCACCTCCTCTGGGCCCCCCAAAGCCAATTCTGATTCTTTTTTAATCATCTCAGTAGCACAACTGGCTCTTCGAGTGGTACCCAACATGGTACCTTCCAAATTTTGGGGGCTACAGTTCCCATCATCCCTGATTGTCAGCTGTATTGGCTGGGACTGGTGAGAGCTGGACTCTTACCACTTCTTGGGGGTGGGGGGCCCACCAAATTAGCTATCTCTGAGATATTCCATTTCTATGCTTCCTTTGGAAAAGTGGGAGAGCCAGCTATTATTGCTGAGAGCCAGTGTGGAGTAGTGGTTAAAGAGATGGACTAGGACCTGGGAGACCAGGGTTCAAATCCCCACTCAGCTCTGAAGGCCACTTGATGACTTTGGGGCAGTCACTGCATCTCAGCCTAACCTACCTCACAGGACAAAATGTGAAGATAAAATGGAAAGGGGGAGGAGATTTGAACCCTGGTCTTTGGAGAAAAGGTGGGATATACATGTATAATAATAATAAATAGATTATTTATGGTGAGATCTTTTCTCTCCAAATGTCTGCAAGCAGCCAGGAGGACTTAAGAGCCCCAATCTCCATTAGGCAAATTTCTATTTTCTTAAGATCAATATGGTACCTCCCATCCCCAGTTAGTCCTAAGCAGAATGAAAACCAGAAGATAAAAAGCAGGCAACATGTTCTGTTACAGTGTCTGCGGAGCAGACAGTTCCAGAGGCTTTGGGCAAGTGATCCAAACCACAGGCTTATAATAGAATGTACCATTGATCTCCATGGTGATGTGTGCCTGCAGCACTGGTAATATTTTATACACTGCATTCAGCTGGCTTTCGAGATCTCTCTGGGGTGCTGCAATTTAGCTCAAAGTACCACAAGCTATGAAGAGGTCTTTGCCTGTCCACGTGTTCACCTGTGTAAGATGAACTGGTCAAGGCTGGTAGAATGGGCAGGGGGTGGATGATGATGAAGCTTTCCATAAACTAGATATGGTGAACTGGCTGCCTTCCTGATATTGCAGAACTTTGGCTCTCATCAGCTCCAGCTGCCATGGCCAATGTTCAGGGATGATAGGCTTTGTTGTCCAACAACATCAGGTGACCCACAAGACTTGTCTTAAACTCACAATAGGCCTGGTGGATGATTTTGTCCATGGGTGTCTAACTAGCAGATCAGAGGGAAGGCTGTCAGAATGGAAAGGTGTGGTTGCCAAATTATGGTGAGCTTCTATGGAACTTAGTTTTGGATTACTGATTTCTTATCTGCAATTTGATATGCTGCCATTTTATTCTGCGCTAGACATTATTCTCTGTCCTGTTTGGGTTTAAGCTCATAAATTAGGTTAGTTTACTTGTATTGCTTTACATAAGTGAGCTTATGATAATTCTTAATAGTTTCTTAGTACCGTAATATTCTTGTAATATTCCGGGGATGTTCAAAGTGTTTAAACTAGAAAGCCGTTCTGCAACCTGGATACAAAGGGACCACTTGCTATGGCATGAAGCTGTTTAGATTTTAAGGTCAGCCTCAAGAGGCCTTGCTCCAAGTCTATCCACCATCTGAAGAAAGGTGGAGGAAGGTAGAACATCTGCAAAACATTTCCAGCTTCTCCAAACTTTCAAAATAGGATTTGTTTTCCATATCACTGGCTATCCAGGTTGAAGAAACTGGGTTTTTTGTTTTGTTTTCTTGCCTGGCAAAGAGCAAACTGAGTGGGGTGTGTGATAGGGTTAGGGTTACTGGGCCAAGTTCAAGGTGCTGGTTTGGGTGCATATAGCTGTATACAGCTTGAGAGAGAGATACCTGAAAGATTGTCTCACCCCTTCTTTGACCAATTGATCACTGCTCTGCAGGTGAGGGCAGAGCTCTGCAGAGACCATCATATCAGGAGGTCCATTCCACACTAACTAGGAATCAGGCTTTTAGTGGTGTGGCACCTGCCCTTTGGAATACTTTCCCCATGCATATCAGACAGCTGCAGTTTCTGTTGTCCTTTTGGCACCTGGTCAGCAGACCTTTAAATTGAGATCTCTCCCAGTCTGCATCTGCAGTGGGACATTTTAAAAGTTGTTGCTTACCATCCTTGCCTACTTTGGGAAGAAGGGCAGAATATGCATTTAGTAAATAAATGAATCAATAATAGTCTCTCTCAATTTTTCCAACATTCAGTTGCATTGAATGGGCTGAATTCTACTACTATGGTGATGGAACAACCTCTCCCTACCTTGTACTGATAAATCCTCCTCTCCTACACTATGTTCACAGTCTGGGTCCATATACCCTCCCCTAATTGCTGCTTATTTGTGAAACAGAAAGCTGCTACACAATACTAAACTCTGACAAACCTCACATGTTATTTAGTGCTGATTTGTTTGCAAGTCAGAGCATGGACAAAGTATAAGCCAGCCTCCCCCAACCTAGTACTCTTCATATGGTTTGACTAATACCCCCTATTCAGCCCAGTGGTGGTGGCCTAGGCTAAAAGGAAATGTTTGAGGTCTGCCACCAAAAATACATAGGAGTGGGGAAGGAGATTGTGGGATAGGCCTCTTAAACCCAGATCTGTCAGTATCAATCTGTCAAAAGGCAAAGGAGCGCCTCGCCTGGATTTTGCTGCCTTGGCACTGAGAAAACTTTTAGCATTCCAGACATATCTGAACTGGTGCTCCGGCATTGTAAACACAGAGTTGCAGGATTCGCTCCTACAAGAGGCATCAGTTGGTGGCTACCAGTTTGGATGGCTTTGAAAGGGGATCCGACAAATTGATTTATAAAATTATAAAATGATGCATGACATGGAAAAGGTGGCTAGAGAGAAAAAAATTATCCCTCTCTCATAGCACTAGAACTTGCAGACATCCAATGAAGCTGAATGCTGGAAGAGTTAGGATAGGAAAAAAAAAAGTGCATGGACTATGGAACTCCCTGCCACAGGAGGCAGTGATGGACACTAACCTAGATGACTTTAAAAGAGGATTGCAATAATTTGTGGAGGAGAGGGTTGTTGATGTCTACTGGCTATGATGCCTATGTTAAGGTTACCAGATTTTTTCAGTGAATTCGGGGACACTCTTCAGCTTCAATGGATTTTGTATGGGGACTGATGTGTAAATCTGGGGACTGTCCCTGGGAAACGGGGACGTCTGGTAACCTTTGCCTATGTTCTCCCTCCACAGCGGGAGACAGTAACACTTCTGAATAGCAGTAGCTGGAAATCCCTAGTGGGGCAAATGCTGTTGCACTCAGGACTTCCTTGTTGCACTCAGAAGAATAACAAGAGGAGTTTGGATTTGATATCCCACTTTATCACTACCCGAAGGAGTCTCAAAGCGGCTAACATTCTCCTTTCCCTTCCTCCCCCACAACAAACACTCTGTGAGGTGAGTGAGGCTGAGAGACTTCAGAGATGTGTGACTAGCCCAAGGTCACCCAGCAGCTGCATGTGGAGGAGGGGGGAAGCGAACCCAGTTCCCCAGATTATGAGTCTACCGCTCTTAACCACTACACCACACTGGCTCTCTCACACTCAGGACTTGCCCAGAAGCACCTGGCCAGCCACTGTGAGATAAGAGGAAGCTGCACTAGTCCTAACGTTGCTTGTTGTTGTTGTTTAGTCGTTTAGTCGTGTCCGACTCTTCGTGACCCCCTGGACCAGAGCACGCCAGGCACTCCTGTCTTCCACTGCCTCCCGCAGTTTGGTTAAACTCATGCTGGTAGCTTCGAGAACACTGTCCAACCATCTCGTCCTCTGTCGTCCCCTTCTCATTGTGCTCTCCATTTTTCCTAACATCAGGGTCTTTTCCAGGGAGTCTTCTCTTCTCATGAGGTGGCCAAAGTATTGGAGCCTCAGCTTCAGGATCTGTCCTTCCAGTGAGCACTCAGGACTGGTTTCCTTCAGAATGGAGAGGTTTGATCTTCTTGCAGTCCATGGGACTCTGAAGAGTCTCCTCCAGCACCATAATTCAAAAGCATCAATTCTTTGGCGATCAGCCTTCTTTATGGTCCAGCTCTCACTTCCATACATCACTACTGGGAAAACCATAGCTTTAACTATACGGACCTTTGTTGGCAAGGTGATGTCTCTGCTTTTTAAGATGCCACTCTTTTGTTGACTATGAGGGCCACTCCATTTCTTTTACGGGATTCTTGTGCACAGTAGTAGATATGATGGTCATCCGAACTGAATTCGCCCATTCCCGTCCATTTTAGTTCACTGATGCCCAGGATGTCAATATTTATTCTTCCCATCTCATTTTTGACCACATCCAACTTACCCAGGTTCATGGTTCTTACATTCCAGGTTCCTATGCAATATTTTTCTTTGCAACATTGGACTTTCCTTTCACTTCCAGGCATATCCGCAACTGAGCGTCTTTTCGGCTTTGGCTCAGCCGCTTCATCAGCTCTGGATCTACTTGTACTTGTCCTCCGCTCTTCCCCAGTAGCATGTTGGACGCCTTCCGACCTGAGGGGCTCATCTTCCAGTGTCATAACTTTTATATGCCTGTTGTCTTTGTCCATGGAGTTTTCTTGGCAGGGATACTGGAGTAGCTTGCCAGTTCCTGCTCCAGGTGGATCACGTTTGGTTACTTTGCTTTGGTAAAAGTTGCTTACGAGTTATAATTCCCTTTTCTTCTCTCCTCCCCACCTCCCACTTTCCCCTCGTAGCTCTTTCTTTTACGCCTTCCTGAATCTGCTCATCAGCGCTTTTGTGGTTTTCGTCATCTTCATCGCCAGCACGATCGTAAGCGTTGGCTTTAACATGTGGTGCGACGCCATCACCGAAAAAGGAAGCATGCCCAACAGGTGAGTGTGCCAGGGAAGGGTCCTTCCCATTGATGCATGCGCGCCGATAGACGGGAAGCAATAAGCGAAGGGCAGGTATGGAAGCAAGGGAAATAGGCAAAAAGAGGTGTGAGCTGGAAATAATCTCCTAACGGTACGATGGGTAGCTACAGCGAGGCCAACGGAAGAAGAAATTGCCCCTTCTTTGGCTTACGTTGTCAGCTGCAACACAGGACAGAGATCCGGTGCCTTTAAGAATTATCTAGCAGCATTGCAATGGGAGAAGTTAACTTCCCCCTTTTCTGTGATTTGAGAGTAAAAAAGAAGACTACTGGAGGCCAGTCCTGTATTGAATATGGCAGTTTGGACCTTGAAACTGCAGCACCCTTTGTCAAACAAAGCAAGATATGGAAGGAGGAGAAGGAAGAATGGTTAAGCACTTCCATACCACACGGGAAGTAAAAATTTGGATGTGCAGAGCATTTGATTACTACTATTATATTCCTTGTCCCTCAAAATCCAGGACGTGATGTGTATCCTAAAAGATTTAAGCTAATTTAGGGATGGGGAACCTCAGGCAAGGGGATCCTAGGCTTTTCTATGTGGCCCTTGGAACTGTCCTCAGACCACACCACTCCATAGCCATGTCCCCGCATCTCCAGCTCACAGCCCTCACCCAGCCCTTCTCTCCACTCTCCTTGAGTGGTTTTGCTTGGCTAGAATGTGCTGTTGAACCCCAATAGCGTTTTTTGCTGGAGGATAGAGAGGGATGGTGGAGGTGAGGGAGGGACCCGTGAGTGTGCTTATAAAGTAGCCTATGAAGGTGAATTTCACGCTTGTTACCCCATGCATTTTCTCTTCTGGCCCCGCCCATCACAGACCCATGACTTCCAGAAGGTTGCATGTGGCCCCCAAATTGAAGAAAGGTTCTTCGCCCCTGAGCTAGTACTAGCCTATCTAAAAATCTGAAATATACGCACCTATCCTATTCTGGATAAATGAAAATGGGACATAATTTGCTTCATAGTAAAGGGAAGTAATCCACATCAACATGGTTGGGTGGGGAAAATGCTGTTGTTCCTTTGCACAACTGAATTAGCTTGCAAGGGATGGGGGTGGGGGTTGATTTTCAGAAGCAACTAGGAATGTGCGTTTAAAATGCTTCCAGGCTGCAATTTAAATTTATTACTGTTGTAGAGTATGAAAGCCCAGCAATATTGCACAATTGAGAAATTATCCAGCGTATTGAACCACTCTGCATGTTTGGTACTAGAAATATTTTTATTGAGAGTCTAAGTTTCTTTCCCTTCATGTGTTTTTTTTAAATAAAAAAAAATTCCACTTGCTCATAAAGTAGAAGATAAAATGGTGACATTTTATGTCATATGATACAGATAAACTGCATTGCTAAAGCATTTACTTTGTTTCACCTTGTCATATGTTGTAAAATGGCATTAGTGAATGTTCTGTTTAGGGCTGCAACGGTTATTCGAATATTCCATTAAAAGGGGAGGTTTTTTTGAAAACAAAAAAATCTCTGGACTAATAGAATATTCGGATAAGCATCCAAGATGGCTGACAACACTGGAAAGGAAGGAGAGAAAAAGAGAGAGAGAGACAGACAGAGAAAGAAAGAGAAGAGGCCTTCTGAAACCTCAGAACCCCGGGGAATTGTTCACAGCACCAAGTAGAAATCCAAGTTACCTGTAAACAAACCAACCCAAAACCACCCGTAGGCAGACTCTATCTGACCAACTCTTTGCTCTGGAGCATCTGAAACAAACAAAACAAAAACCACACACACATGCAAACACCCCTTTCTTCTGAAGTCTTCTCTGGTGATGTCAAAAGGTAATGGAGGCTCATAACTCAGTTTCATTGTGGGGTGATGCCAAAGTGGGGATTGTCTGTGTGGGTGGTTGTGTCGGTGGGGCAAAATAGAAGAGCTTAAGGCTTTTCAAATGCTGGTTTTAGGTAAGATGGAGGACTTCCCCTGCACATTTTTGCTTCATTTGCATTGCATGTTTTTTTGTTTCTCATCCCCAGTAGTCATTGTCAGTCTGGGGCCCCCCACCACTGTTTCTCTTTGTGTGTGTGTGTTTTTTTTAATGTATGGTGCTTATGGATCTAAAGGTCTCCTCCAGTTTGGCATGATGATTCTTGAACTCAAGGATAGTTCATAAACTCTGTGTTGGGATACCATCGGACAAGATGGTGGACTCAACCTTTCAAAACTGCAATGTAACCCGATTTTGCACAATGGTTCCTGAACTCAAGAAGCCAATCGCCACCAAATTTGGCCTGATGGTTCATGAGATCAAGGAGGAGGTACGAGGTAGGTTAGGCTGAGAGAATCTTGACGGGCCAAAGTTCACTTCATGAGCTTCATGGCTGAGCAGGAATTTGAACCTGATTCTCCCAAGTCATAGTCAAAGCTCTAACCACTACACCACACTGACCAGAGGTCAATTCAGTCTGATACAAGAAGGTTCTTCTTACATTCTTATGCCAAGGCTGGTATGTTGTGCTAATTGTGGCTGTAAACTCCCTTGTGTATCCATTTCACAATTATGCTGGTCTCCTATTATTATTATTATTATTTTATGATTCCATTGAAAGGTCCTGCCAGATTAGAGACCCAATTTAGTTTCAGAATGCAGACATGGATGAAACATTCATACAGCTTCTCTCCTTCTCTTAATCTGCAGGAAATTGATCAAAGTGGGAATAGTTGGCAAAGTATTTGAAGGGACGTTGACATTTTGGCCTTTGCTCCATTATTTCTGGTTGAGATCAAACTGCAATAAACTCTGACTGGTTCAGTGGCATGTGCTGAGAGACAGAGGATGCAATATGAAGGTTTATCTGTGTTTCAAGGATAGCAGGATGATTGTTTTATAATGAAGATGTTGTCATCCAGTTGTTATATATGGCAGTGGGCTATTGCTTCTTGGGAACAGAGCTTTATTGGACAGGATTTAGAGGTCTGTTTCAGCTGGAGCTCAGAAAAGGTCATTTGGAATTGCTGAAATGATTTTCATTTCTTCCCCTCCCCCTCATCCAAAATGTCTTCTCCCTCTAGCTGTGAAGAATTACAGGATATAGATCTTGAGCTGAATTTAGAAAACTCAGCATTCTATGACCAGTTTGCCATCACACAGGTAAGTCAAGTGATCTCCGCCAAGGTCTCTTTGTTTGTCCATAGAGCTGATAAGTTGCAGCTCTGGAAATGAATACTGATTATTGGCTGTAATAAAGAGATTGATTGATTGATTGATCGATCTCTGGAAAAGGTTCTCAGTGTCATCTTGTCTTCTCTGGGAATCAAAAGTAGCATCCCTGATGAGGATGGGGTAGAAATTCAATTCAGTATGCATTTAAAGGAGGATCTATCAAAATCACACTTTCTGGGGCAACGTGCGAAGCAAAAGATGGTCAGCCTTCAGATAAATTTGCATTGATCTGAACTTTGCAGATCTGAAATTTGAAACCAGCCATTGTTTTCAAAAATGCATGTATTAGGAGAAAGGTCACCCAGTGAGCTTCATGGCCAGGTGGGGATTTGAATTCTGCCCATCCAGGTCCAACACTCTAGCCACTACACCACACTGCCTCTCAGTTGGAGTTGGAGTCAAATACCACCTGGAAGGCACCATGTTGGCCACCTCTGTATAATTCAGTCAAAAACTTCCCAGTATAAACAGACGTGCATGTACAGTGGTACCTTGGTTTACAAACTTAATCCGTTCTTAAACCAAAGCGTTCTTAAACCAAGGCATGCTTTCCCACAGTAGCAGGGGACTCAATTTACAAATGGAACACACTCCAAAGGAAGTGAAACATGTTCTTATTCCAAGGCAAAGTTCACAAACCAAAACACCTACTTCTGGGTTTGCAGCGTTCTTAATCCAAGTTGTTCATAAACTAAGCTGTTCTTAAACCAAGGTACCACTGTAAATAAATTGGTATTAGGAATTGCTTGACCTTGTTACACTCTCTCTCTCTCTCTCTCTCTCTCTCTAGTTTGGCCTTTGGGCTGCCTGGCTCACTTGGCTCGGAATTACCATTTTGGCCTTTTTGAAAGTTTACCATAACTACCGGCAGGAGGACCTTGTGGAAAGCCTGATTCATGAGAAGGAGCTCTTGCTAGGAAGATCCTCATCACGAACTTCTTTCCAGGAGGAGAAAAGTGGCATGATCTAACAGGCAGATAAGCCAGTCTACCCAGCAGGTTGTAGGGGTTTTTAAAAAATAAAAATAATTATAATAATTTGGCAGTTTTAGGTGGAGTTCAAGAAAATGGTACTGGTTTTAAGAAAGGAAAGTGAATCTGGATTCCGTTAAGGAGATAGTGTCTGTATGTAGATGCATTCTCATTAGCACTGACACATAGGACTGGTTCACACAGGCACGTCCATTACTCTCTCATCAGCTGGCCTTGAGGAATCTCAGCCAAATGTACAAACTCACTTGAAAAGAATTGGGTTATATTGAAGGTCCAACCCTGGGGATTCATTTATGATGGCCCATTCACACACATGCAAACCATCCTTTGATGCTGCAGTTGCCATGTGATGGCTATGCCTGCATGAACCAATCCGTAGACAGCAAGCTGTGTGCCTCTACTTTGAAATAGATTTTCTTTCTTGGCTGTCATGTTCCTTCTCCAGATGTTTGACGAGATAAGCCTGAGTCATATACTCCTCCACTCCATCACAAATATAATGTCATGCATGATGTGGGCACTCAACGCTGATGTCCAGTTACACTGGATGCCCAGTTATTCTTCCCCCTCAAAGAGGAGGAACGAGGGTGAGAATTATCCAAACTGAGCGCCCATGGGATTAGGGAATCTGTATTTAGTGCCTGCATTGTATGTGTGATGTTATCTTTTTGTTGAGTTTCTCCTCTCCCACCTGACGGCTCTTTCTGATCCAGTGAGTGGATGGTCTGCTGTTTGCAACACTTGCAAACTCATGCTCAAAATGTACCTCTAAAGAACTGTTGTGTGACTCAGACAGTATCTCTGGGTGTGACCACCAGTGCTATCTTTTGGTAGACCCACTAAATAAGCCTTAGATCAGTGTCCTCTCTGCGCATTGATGCTCCCTTGTTGTGCGTGCCAAGTGGCCCAGCCATGTGCCCTTGAATGAAGAGTGCAACTGAGTCTTCGTACATACTGCTGTACAGTCGTATCTTGGTTCTCAAATGTCATCCATTCTGGAAGTCCGTTCAACTTCCAAAAACATTTGAGAACCAAGGCACAGCTTCTGATTGGCTACAGGAGCTTCCTGCACTCAATCGGAAACTGCATCGGACATTCGACTTCCAAAAAACGTTTGCAAACCAGAACACTCACTTCTAGGTTTGCGACATTCAGGAGCCAAAACGTACGAGTACCAAGGCGTTCGAGAACCAAGGTATGACTGTACATGCAAAAGCTTCCTTGAAATCCAAATGCCCTGATTCTGCAGAGTTCTGGTTTACATGGAAGCCTTCTTGCATGCAACTGAAGGCACAGAAACTCATTAGAGGCAGTCACACTCTTTTGGCAAAGACTAGTGGGCAGAGTTACTTGTTATCACTCCCCTGTTGATAAACACAGGAGCATTAATGCCCAAGCAGGACTTCTTGGATCCTTGGCACAAGATCCATTCAAATGCAGAGGGGTTGTGTATGAGTTTTGCCTAGAAGACTTAAAAACCCTATGTTCTATCTACCTAGTGTCTGGCATCTGTGGGTCAAATCACAGAACTTTCATACACTGGGGAAGGGAGGGTTTTTGTAAATTCAGCCATGATGCACAGGATTTATCAGCCAGCTGTTTAGATGTGACCATTGTGGTCCTGTGTTGAAAGTGTGTTGCATTGGGTCATATGCACATAATATAGGCCCTGGGAACAGGCATGGTGATGATTTCAAAGTGTATTACAAGATACACAAACCCAAGCTTTTTTTAAGTATCAGCATCATCTTACTGGTGACGCTGTGGGTAAAACCTCAGCGCCTAGGACTTGCCGATCGCATGGTCGGCGGTTCGAATCCCTGCAGCGGGGTGCGCTCCCATCGTTCGGTCCCAGCGCCTGCCAACCTAGCAGTTCGAAAGCACCCCCGGGTGCAAGTAGATAAATAGGGACCGCTTACCAGCGGGAAGGTAAACGGCATTCTGTGTGCTGCGCTGGCTCGCCAGATGCAGCTTGTCACGCTGGCCACGTGACCTGGAAGTGTCTGCGGACAGCGCTGGCTCCTGGCCTATAGAGTGAGATGAGCGCACAACCCTAGAGACTGGCAAGACTGGCCCGTACGGGCAGGGGTACCTTTACCTTTTTATGTTTGAACAGAAACTCAAAAGCTTGCAGCAATGAGTATTGCTTATGGCAAACCAGATACTGGTTCTTTTATGGTTATTGCCCTGTGTGAAATAGGTACATAAGTGCCACATTTACTGAAGCAAAGTTGCACATTCATGAATGAATGGAAGAATTCCAGATTGGAGTTCCTGATTCCGAAATGTTGAAAACCAAGGGGTTAAAAACCATGAGTATTTATGCAAAGTTTGAGGTGCCCCCTTCAAAAAACCTTGAATCACCGCTTTAAAAAGATTTTTAAAAATCCGAAGCATCATTTTACCAAATTTAATTTGTTGCAAACAGCAGCCAAGCTGAAAATCTGCAGATTGGAGTTTTGCTTTTAAATTTGTTTCAGTTCCATTAAAAAAAAATCTGCTCCTGGATTCAGCTGAAAAGATACGGAGCAGCATGGCTTGTTGGACACTTGTGTAGATTATGATAAAGATGTGTATTTGGAATGGGGTGGGAGGGGAAACTCATTGCATTATATTAGCCGCTCTCTGTAGATCTTCCCAGGAGATTTTGGAGGGCACTTTTGCTTAGCTTCGAGGTTGGCATGCAAAATATATTATTATTGCTTAGTAAAATGTAGTGAAATGGGCTATAGGTAACAGCTTGCCTTGTACAGCGATTGATATATAATGCTTGCTTCTTCATATATACAAGTAGAATCTTAATGACATATTCTAATGTAGTAATGTTCACCTGTAATGTTGCCTTCATACAGTATGTGGAATTATTCCAAGATACAAAGTGCAGTTATCTACGTGCATAACACAAACAACTACTTAGGCAGGCTGTTTGTGGTTGAATTGGGGCACTCTCCCCCTTTAAGCAAACTGCTTGAGATGGAAGTTGCACTTCGGAATTATGGGATTAGGATTGGATTCAGGATATGTTTTCAGGATCAGGCAGACTCAATGAGGTTTATCACTAACCAAAGCTTGATACTTTGGTCATTGCTGTCATCTGCTCTTATGGGTAAGTGGGGTGGTGGAATAAAGTAATGCATTAATTACCCACCCTTTAACCTAAGGTCCAAGGGTTGCAGCGATGGGAACCGCAGTTATAAAACAAATAAAACTGTTACAACTACAGAATCGTAGAATTGGAAGGGACCTCAAGGGCCATCTAGTCTAACTCCCTGCAGTGCGGGAATCACAGCTAAAGAATTGGTAAGAGGATATAGAATTATATTTAATCCTCTAGAGCAGTGTTTCCCAACCTTGGGTCTCCAGCTGTTTTTGGACTACAGTTCCCATCATCCTTGACCACTGGTCTTGCTAGCTAGGGATGATGGGAGTTGTAGTCCAAAAACAGCTGGAGACCCAAGGTTGGGAAACACTGCTCTAGAGACCCACATGTGTGGGGTAGCAGCAAAGGAAAAATGGCTGCAAGGCTGTTTTCAAAGAGTCCCAGTAGCAGAGTTCAGTTTGGCAGTTTAGTGAAGGTTGATTAGCATCCATCTGTCTTCGGGGGTTAAGTCAGACCCCTGGAGAATTACAGCGCCTGCTGTGTGACTGCAGGGACCAGTGTGGGAGAGACATGTTTTCTTGCAGCTGGAACAGATGAAGGCATTCAGTTTTGCTGTTACAGATTCACCATGGCGTTCCTTATTTCTGCACACCTCTTACCTGTAATTCCTCCTCTGGTCACATTATTTATATATTACGATAACTTTGATCTTGCAAATAACCCCCACTTTCCTTCTGCATTAACTGTCTGACAGGCTGATAGTTTAATTAGGTTTGCAAAATCCAAAGACATCAGGCCCCCTCGCCCCTGCTGCAAAATAATAATAATAATAATAATAATAATAATAATAATAATGCACTCAACAATGGGGAAAGTCTGTATTTCCCCATGATCTCCAGGATTTAAGAGCTATTACCTTTTATAAGCCATGGGGGCCACTTCCACAAGGCCTCCCAAATGCCAAAAAATAATTCTGCTCCTTTTTTATAATGTCTTCTGTAGTGTTTACTTATGTATTTTATTCTGTGCTCTCCTTTCTCCTAGCACAGGATTCAAGGCAACCCACAACATGCATTAACAACAGATACAGCTAAAACATCCACCCACACCCAGTTTCACAGCCTGCAAAGTGCTTGATTGTTCTTCCATTGTAGATTTTCAGACCCAATGCTTATCTTTCTTTCCAAACCAAAGAACTCATTGTGTAGAGCCTTGATTCTCTCTCTCAATCTGCACCATCATTTTTGTTTGTTTCTGCTCCCTGCAGATGGATACAATCAGCAAACTGTTTTCTCACTAGCCATGAGTCTTGGCTTGCGTTTCCTCTGATACACAGAAACAGAGCCAGCCCATCTTGAGGCAAAGGGCAAGATGGCATCCTCCCTTTTTCCTATATAACAGAAGATGCCTGGAGTGGCAGCTGATTCTTGCTTCAGTACTGCCTGAGGGTAGCCCCTGTTGCCTTCCAGCATTCTCTGCTGGAGGTGGTTTGTCCACTCTTCCTAATGGTAGGGCTGTTTTTACTTAATTGAAAAGGTAACGGATGTGGGTGGCGCTGTGGTCCAAACCACTGAGCTTCTTGGGCATGCTGATTGAAAGGTCGGTGGTTCGAATCTGCATAACGGGATGATCACCTGTTGCTCTGTTCCAGCTTCTGCCAACCTAGCAGTTTTAAAGCATACCAGTGCAAGTAGATAAATAGGTACCGCTGCGACAGGAAGGTAAACCACGTTTCTGTGCACTCTGGCATTTGTCATGGTCCTCCATGTGCCAGTAGCAGTTTAGTCATGCTGACCACATGACCAGGAAAGCTGTCTGTGGACAAATGCTGGCTCCCTCAGCTTGAAAAGCGAGATGAGCGCCGCACCCCAAAGTCACATTTGACTGGACTTAACCATCCAGGGGTCCTTTTACTTACTTAATTGAGCAGTGGAACTAGGCTTGCCATGGAATTCCATGTCTAGCAGAAGGTGGGGTCTGCTTGGCGCCATGTTTGTGGAAGTAGGATACTGAGGAGTCCATACACAGGGTTGCCATACGTTCTCTTTTTCAAGGACATGTCCTGTTTCTCAGGGGTAGAATTTCTGTCCTGGCAGATTTTTTTAATTTGCCAAAATGTCCTTGTTTTTCCCCTTTGGTATCCAGAGAGCATGCATGCATTCAGGAACTGCCGTTCCAGGAGTGTCAAAATTGGACAAGAGATAATTCAGACATGCATGTTTGGTTATTCTCAGCCCGGGTTCGGCTGTGGAGGGCAGGATATAAATAAATTTTATTTTTACTTTTTTAATTATTCCTTTACTTATTTGCAACAGCTGAAAATAAACTTTTATGGGAAAGAAACAAACTTTCTTTCCCATAAAAGAAAAATAAATCAAGGCAGCAAACAAGGCGATAGGAGATTACAATGATACCAAACAATAACATGCATGCAATTAGGCTAAAACAACAATAAAACTCAAAGTCAGTATGCTGGAGGAAGAACCTGTTTGCCCAAGGGAGTGCTGTCATGAGGCTGAACTTCCTTTCTTGTCAACATCAGAAAGCCCCCATCCTGTGGCTCACCTACCTTAATATGGAGGGGGAACAGGGTCTTAGAAGATTATCTCAATAAGTGAGCTGAGAGCCAACATGAAACAGTGGTTAGAGTTTCTAGGCTGAGCCCATAGGGTCATAAAAGGGATCCTGCAGGATCAAACCATAGGGCTATGTAGGCCAGCATCTTCTCTCTCGCACCTCCTTCCCCATCCCACCCCAGGCATTGGCAAATGTGTCCTCTCTTTTGCTCTTCAACATATGGCAATCTTACCCATGCACCCTATGCTGCCTGAGTAGAACTCTCAAAAACTCCGAAAACAGGGCCACCCATCAAGGCAACTTTAAGGGCATGGAAGATGTCACCTTCTATCTGCAAGTGTGCAGCCACCATGTTTATGCCATTTCCAGTGAGAAAGCAAAAGCCTTTGCTTGTCAGTGTTTACATTTTGATGTCAGATGTGAGAGTTTCGAAATGTAGCTTTAAAGCAGAAACGTAATCTGAGATTTTCAGATTTCTTTCCTTCAGCCCAGCTCCACAATTTAATGTTCTGTTGAGTTGAAGATGCTGCAGAGGAGCCAAACAGATGGAACCCTGGACCTTTTGTGTGCATAACACATTCCTTACCACTCAGCTCAACCTTCCTTTCTTGCAATGACCAGTAGTGAAAAAGCAAATTCAGTGTACATTTAATGATAACTTTCTACTGGTAGATGTTTGAACTCTTATTGTATATTTGTGTACATAAAGGAGGGGATGAATGCTTCTGTTTTTGAATCGATGCCCTGTGATGTGTATGTTTGTGTGTGCATTCCCTAGCCCAAACTTCAACTTTTTCTGGATTCAGGAGCAAAGCACCAAACAAGGCATAATGTCAGGTGGTCCACAAGTGGTTTTAAGAAAGATCTCTTAAGTCACCTTCTGGGAGAGGGGCTCAAAATGCAGTTGTGTGTATGCATCACATCCACCAACTTTTATGACCTAAGATTTAGAACCTGACCTTCTGAACAGATTTACTATTGCACAATGCATAACTGTCAAATTCAAAATAGTTAAGAAATTGGGACTGGAATAGGTTGCGCTCATTTCAGAGCTTGTTATCACGATGCTATTTGAGTATTTGCACTCACAATCTGCATTGTCTTTTTTTTGGTGTATAGTTGGGCATGGAATGTATGCAAAGTGCAGGGAAAACATTGAGCTTGGAAATGCAAAGTGCTGCTTGTTTTATGCAAAACTGAATAGGGAGTAGGTTTTTTTTTTTTAAAGATGTACCCCAAACCCCCATTGATGACCTTCTGCTGTAATACTTTGTATACATCAAGTAAATCTGAGATTGCAAGGCCCATTCTCCTTGTTTGAACCAATGATTGAGTTTCCATTGTTTTTGGTGGGGACAAGGTTGCCTAAAACAGGAAATTATTGTTTTATATCAATTGTTTGCCCACCACCCCTTCTGGAGAGCGTATTGGGCTTCTGATCTGGTGCCATATAAAAATAAATTGTCTGAAAATTTAATGCGTTTTGGTGTTTTATTTAAACACAATCAGAATAATTAGATTTTTTAGCACAAGACGTATGAAGCAACTGATGATTGGGAACTAAATAGTGTGCCTCCCTTATAAGCTACACGAGTCTTGCTGGCAAGTATTGTGCAGATCTAGGAATCTAACAAGGATATAATTCTTTTTGTTTTTTAAAGAAAATAAAACCTTTTCTTGTGTGTCTAACCTCATTTTTCAGATTTTTTCTTGCACAGTTCTATAGAAGCTGGGAGGGCTTCTCCCCATTTTCATTTTCCAGCTGCTGACATGTATTAAACGGCAGCTAAAATAAACTCCTTTTCATGTATATATTTTTTATTTTTTGCTATGTAAACAAGAACTGTTTGTCGCAGCGGGGATAATGCCTGAATACGAAGAGAAGTCAAATATGGTTCACGTAATCGGTGCAGGCAGGTGGTCTCAATTATGGTGCAGAATCCACACCGGGAAGAACATTGCCTACGTCGACCTTTAATGCACTCATACAAGTGGGTCAGTGTGTATTTTAAAAGGTTCCCAGCAATGCCTCATCCATTAATGCCATCCTCTAAGGCAGGTGTTATAAATATGGTCAGAATAATTCCTTTTAATGCTCTCCATATTTTATTTTAATTTTTGCGGGGGATGTTTCTATCTGAAAACAAAAATGGTAACCTGCAAATTAGTTTCTGTCTTCAGTCAATGCCTGTTCAACACTTTTTCATCTGCCATGTAATGTTCCTTCTGCACTTGCAACGAATCAACCCTTCGGTGTGGTAGCAACCATAAGGACGTAAGTGGAGTTTGTTGCATTAGACCAATGGCCCTCAGTCTAGCATGTGCAAAAGAAAAAGTGTCCCAAAGTGCCAAAATTCTGACACGCGTTTTCCACACAAAAGGTGGTAAACATATACCATTAGTCCTGGAAGTGCTCCAAGCTAAACCCCTAGCACAGTTATTATCTGGGGTTCAGATTTGGACAGGCACTCACTTTGGATCTACGGAAGCTGTCCAATCAAAGTTCTTAAGGCAAATTTTCTCTGTACCACCCTGTGTTCCAAACGCATCATTGTGCCTAGAGGCTAATCTTTCCTCGGTAGAATTATGGATCTGGTGTAGAACACTTAACTATTGGCTTTGCCTAAATGCAAACCCCCCTCCCCACGTCTAATAACTCTACTGCTGCAAGATTGTCACAAGAGCGCCTGGACTAAAATTGTCTACCAAAAACTTCACTCTTGTGGTTTATCACCACAACAGCTACTCACTTTGGGTTTTAGTAAAGCAAACAGTCTAATTTGTCAGTGCATAGATGATATCGAGCGTCAGAACAACTTGGCCACAATAAGGAAATTTTGCCCACGGTTTGACTATTTTCTACCTTCCCATCTCTGGCACTCTATCTGCATAACCTAGCAATTCTAAAACATAGACGTGCTTTTACTCTTGCAAGATTGAATATATTGCCCTTGGCTGTACTCAAGGGATGATTCCAACAGATTCCACACAAAAAACACTTATGCCCCTGTGGAGATGGCAGTACCAAATTGGTGGCACATGCCCTTCTGGCTTGCCCTCTTTATAAAGGCTTGAGGAATGAGATCTCTCTTTTATTGACCATTCTGGGTCGCCCAACCACTGCCACAGTGTCCTTCCTTTTGGCAGATCAAGATGAGCAGGTGACAGCAAAGGTTGCAAGGTTTTTAGCTGGGGCAATCAGAATAAGATCCACTATTTGACTATTGATTCAAAACCCTAAAATGTATTTTATATAATTCACTTTTTATTTGTATTCTTTGTATATCGTATAGTTGTTTTATTGCTATGGCCGATGGCTGATGCAAATAAAGATTCCTTCCTTCCTTCCTTCCTTCCTTCCTTCCTTCCTTCCTTCCTTCCTTCCTTCCTGTTCTCATAGTGGCCAACCAGATAATAGAGTTATAAGACTATACAGTTGGAAGGGATCATCTGGTCCAACCCCCTGCAGTGCAGATACTGGTGGGAAACCAGCAAGCAGGATTCAAGTTCTCTCCCATCCTGTGGTTTAATTCCTGCCGCTGACTGTGGAGCCAAAGCGTTGCCATTCCAGCTAGTGGTCATCAATAGCCTTGTCCTCCATGAATTTGCCAAAATCTCTTTTAAAGCTAAAAATTCCTTCTAGTAGCACCTTAAAGACCAACTAAGTTAGTTCTAGGTATGAGCTTTCGTGTGCATGCACACTTCTTCAGATACACTGAAACAGAAGTCACCAGACCCTTCTATATAGTGAGAAGGTGGGGAGGGGTATTACTCAGAAGGGTGGTGGGAATGGGTGATTGGCAGATAGCTGTGATGAGCCTGTTGACGACTCTTAACGACTGCAATAGGTCTTACAGGAAAAAGCAAGGGGTGAGAAGGTGAAAAATGGCTTTGTCATGTATAATGAGATAAGAATCCAATGTCTTTGTTCAGACCAGGTCTCTCCATGGTTTTAAGTCTGGTAATAAGTTGCAATTCAGCAGCTTCTCTTTCCAGTCTATTTCTGAAATTCCTTTGTAATAGAACAGCTACTTTGAGATCTTGTATAGAATGTCCTGGGAGATTGAAGTGTTCTCCTACTGGTTTCTCTGTCTTGTGATTCCTGATGTCAGATTTATGTCCGTTTATCCTTTGGCGTAAGGTTTGGCCTGTTTGTCCAATATAGAGAGCTGAAGCTCTCATCACCGACTCCTGTGGCTGTGAGTTCCACAGTTTTAACTATCCACTTTCTCAATGCCACACATAATCTTAGAAAGTTTCTAACCTGATCAGAGGCTGGTCCATTAGGGCAAATAGGGCAGTGGCCCACTGGCTTCATTCTGCCCTCAGCCAACCCATTCTTCGTCTTTGGCGATGATTCGTAGCCCAGTAAGATTCTCTTCCATAAACACAGTTTTAACAATGAGTCCGTAAGTGACTGTGGAGGCCAATTCTGGATCCACACGTCCTTCCATAGTGGGGACATAGGTTTCCAGGCAGGAGTTGATCACAGTGTGGATTTGCCAAACATGCCTTTCTCTTAGCATGTTTCTCCCTTGCGTCCTGAGTTCGAGTGTCTTCAAAGCCCACGACACCTTTGGTAAAGGCTCTTCTCCAATTGGAGTGCTCGCAGGCGTTTCCCAATTGTTGGTGTTTATACAGTGGTACCTCGGGTTACATACGCTTCAGGTTACATATGCTTCAGGTTACAGACTCTGCTAACCCAGAAATAATGCTTCAGGTTAAGATCTTTGCTTCAGGATGAGAACAGAAATCGTGTTACGGTGGCGCGGCAGCAGCAGGAGGCCCCATTAGCTAAAGTGGTGCTTCAGGTTAAGAACAGTTTCAGGTTAAGAACGGACCTCCGGAACGAATTAAGTACTTAACCCGAGGTACCACTGTACTACATTTTTTAAAAATTGCCTCGAGACAGTCTTTAAACCTCTTTTGTTGACCACCAGCATTACGCTTTCCATTTTTAAGTTCGGAACAGAGTAGTTGCTTTGGAAGACTCCTGTGGGTGTGAGTTCCACAGTTTTAACTATTCACTATCTCAATGCCACGCATAATCGTAGAAAGCTTCTATCCTGACTTTTCAGCAGAGGCTGATTGATTAAGGCAAATAGGGCAGTGGCTTCATTCTGCCCTCAGCCAACCCATAACTGTCTCCTGTTGGGGTGATGTCAGTGACTCCCGGCTGGTTGCCCAGGAAAGTATGAAGACAAGGGAAAGTTTCTTACAGTCCTTTTTTATTTCAAACTTTACACAGAGAGGCTATAGAACCCAGCTTCTTGGATAAGGGCATTGTCCCGAGTCTCTCCCATCCCTCATTCATCATCATCATCATCTCCTCTATGGGTGCTGCTAAGGGCCCTCTGTCTTTGAGCTCTTTGCTCTCCTACTTTTAAGGCTCGCCGGGTTCTGGGAGATAGAGGTTCTGGAATGCTTTCTACTGACAACATGTCAGCCAAATGTTGCTCTGGCTCTCCCATGGTTTCCCAACTTTACCCACCATCTGCCTCTGAGCTGTGACCTCCCTCAAACCCCTGTTGTCAGTCTAGACTGTCTTCCTTCTCCCCCTCCCTGGAAGGGTCAGGATGGGGGGGGGCGGTTTCCACCATTCCTGTCCCTGACACTTTCCTTCTTACAGCCAGTCTGGGGTGTGTGTGTGATGCTGGCTGTCAGCTTCCTCCTTCTCAGTCTGTTTTGCCCTTGTATAACTCAGCAGGGAGGCAGCGAATAGGGACAAACCTAGAATTGGTTGGCCCCAGCTACTCTTGGCTTCTTTGCCTTCCATTGCACCAGTCCCACCAGTCCCATTCCACCAGCAGTACCTACTCTCTGGAACTCCCTGTCCATTGATTTTAGGCAGATGTCTTCACTGTGTTGTTTTCAGCATCTGCTAAAAACACCCCCTGCCCCCCCAGCAAGCCTATCCATGCTATTCTTCATACACAATATTATTGTGTATAATTTTTTTTTAAGTTGCTGATTTTATGTTTTGCTAAGATTGCATGCCAGCCTTGTTTAAACATTTGCTTTTATTGGCATTGTTTGACTAATCTTTTATATAGTTCTTTGTAGACCTTTCAGAGGCAGGGACTTTAAATGTATAGTGCAGACAGGACCACAATGTGTGACAAAGAGATTTAGTAACTGTTACCAGCATTTATTCATTCTTAATCATAATTTTGCAATGCAGAAGGCATTTTTTTGCACTGTGTTCATTTTTTAAAGAGTCTTGGTGTGATTCCAGTAAGCTAAAAATGGCATCAGTGTCTTAAATACCACCTTTTTATAACCAATTTGTATTAGTATATACAATATTTTATTAAACCATGAACCAATGATAGTGGATACTGCAACATTCCTGTAATTTTTAATTGTGTGGTTAGACACTTGGTCAACTATCTTTTGAAAGCTTGCAGCAGCTATCCATAAGCTGACATATATAGAATAGGTTTCAAACCGTGCAATGGATAAAATGTGATATTTATACATACCACTCACAAATACCCACATTGCTTAACCCTTACCTCAAAATATACATCAGACACAAAGAGGCTTGACTCAGCTCCAGCTAAACACTTTTACACCCCATTGATTCCAGTGGGAGAGAGTAAAATATGCACAGCTACTCTCAGTTTCATCCAAGCCAAAATCTGAGTTGAATTCAAAGGCTCCTCCCCGAAGAAACTGCTGGGGAATTTCAAAGGAAGCAAGTTTTGATAAGGTTATACACTCTGTCTGTCCACAGATTTCTCTGTAAGCAACACCCACCATTTATCATTTAAAAATAAGTCATTTTTGAAGACTAGTCTTTTGTATGGTCTAGCTCATGGGGTTTATTATTATTATTATTTTAAAACGTTTGATTGGCAATACTTTGAAATCCTGTTTGCAGCTCCCACACATCCCCAGGTTGGAAATAAAGAATATTCTCAATGCTTCCAGGCTCTCACACAATGGGCCTCTAATTGCAATTGAGATTGCTAGGAGACGATAATGGCATTATGAAAAGAAATGCGGAACCCAAATGACGGCGATAGGAAAGGAAAAATGCCCACCGTGGGTAGCGTCGTAATTTTGCAAGAAGACAGCTGCTTCATTTTCCGTTTAATTTTTTCCCTCTTAAATAAGGAGGCTCTTTTTCTCTCTCAGACACATTCGGACGGTATCCCAGAGGAAGCGAGCCATTGTCCCCAGCCCTGCATGGTTCCATGTGTGAGGCTTTCTACAGCCTCATAAACCAGGCCCAACATTTCACAGCAACGTGCCTGATTTGAAGGACGACGATAACAAGCTGGGTGTGAAACTCTTCCAAGACTTTGAAATCTCGCCTCACGCTGCCGTAGTAGAGACTTAAAGCCACAAGCAGGAGCGCACAAAGGAAAATCCCCAGGAACAAAGGCAGTATGCTTGCAGGCCTCTTGTGCGCTGGGATGTAGTGGAGGAGAACAGAAAGAAGTGAGGTTAAAATTAGGTCCTCCCCAGTCATATCGAAACACACCCCACCTCCCCTTTTGCTGGAGAAATCTTAACTTTCGGTGTCATATCACAGACCCTCCAAGTGTCCTGATTCCACCCCCCCACCCCCCGTGAGGTTGGGGACACTGAGAGGTTGCAGTTGACTCAAGGTGACCAATGTAGATGTGTGGGAGATCCAACGCTGAAGAAGCTTCCTGATGTAGAATAGACTGTCCCTATTTTCATCTCAGAAATGTTGGAAGGTGTGATATCCATTATCATATCCATTAAAATGTTAAAAGTTAAACAAACCCTGTGGAGGGACGAGTGCTAACGTATATAAAATTGTACATATGGTTGATGTGAATATGTTATTATTGATTATATATACCCAATGTATGAGCCGCCTGAGGGGTTTCACTGTTTGTGTTTGGTTGTTGGTAAAAAATAAAAAATAAAAAATCAAATAAATAAAAATAATAATAATTGGATTTTGGATAACTGTGAAAAAAACAACAAAAACCTATCCCCGTTGTTGTTGTTGTTTAGTCGATTAGTCGTGTCCGACTCTTCGTGACCCCATGAACCAGAGCACGCCAGGCACTCCTGTCTTCCACTGCCTCCCGCAGTTTGGTCAAACTCATACTGGTAGCTACGAGAACACTATCCAACCGTCTTGTCCTCTGTCGTCCCTTTCTCCTTGTGCCCTCAATCTTTCCCAACATCAGGGTCTTTTCCAGGGAGTCTTCTCTTCTCATGAGGTGGCCAAAGTACTGGAGCCTCAGCTTCAGGATCTGTCCTTCCAGTGAGCACTCAGGGCTGATTTCCTTCAGAATGGAGAGGTTTGATCTTCTTGCAGTCCATGGGACTCTCCGGAGTCTCCTCCAGCACCATAATCCAAAAGCATCAATTCTTCGGCGATCAGCCTTCTTTATGGTCCAGCTCTCACTTCCATACATCACTACTGGGAAAACCATAGCTTTAACCATACGGACCTTTGTTGGCAAGGTGATGTCTCTGCCTTTTAAGATGCTGTCTAGGTTTGTCATTGCTTTTCTCCCAAGAAGCAGGCACCTTTTAATTTTGTGGCTGCTGTCACCATTTTCAGTGATCATGGAGCCCAACCTATCCCTACACCTCAGCTTTTCAGGCAGCCAGGAGGCCTGCTCCTTGAACAGTATAAAGGCAACACAGGAAGGCGGATAGAGAGAGAGGAGGAGCATTGATCTGCACATAGAAATGTGGCTCTCCCCCCACACCTCCTGCGCTTGCCCAGGATTTGCTATAAAGCAGCCCTCGCTCTGCCTCTTTGCAGCTGTTTGGCAGCAATTCCCAGGCCTGTTTCTGCCCACTGCATGTGTTCCTCTGGCTTCCTGCCCTCGAATACAGCTCTTTGGCACGCCCCAGCTCAAATAGCAACAACACACACCTCCCTCCGAAAGGAGACTGAATAACAATGATGAAATCTAATGGAGCGTTGAAAGGATTTGATTATATACAACAAGAACAGGATTACCATAATTAATGCATGCACTTGGATACCCTCGTCGCCATCTTTTAAAAAACAAAACCCCTTTCAGCAAAAAAACGTGAGCACTTAAATACTTCTGAACGCTAGGCAGCTCTGGCAAATTATTTAATGCTCATTGGCAGCTTATAAAGAAACGAGATTCCGTGGCTTCTGCCTGTAACACGAGCCTTTTATATCCAGTCCTTTCAAATTGGGAAAAAAAGGAGAGTTAGTTGGGCACTCGGTGCGGCATAAAATACAAGCAGGCTTAAAATGATCATCCGAGTAAACATTCGACATGTTTTAATTTTCACAGGCTGATTTAGGAAGGCTTTCTCTTTCTTTTAATGAAATGCTTGTGTGTGTGTGTCATAAGCGTTCATCTTAATTTGTATTAATTTTGGTATTTAATGGCATTTACAATGTTTTCATTTGCATTCCTATTTTATTTAAGTTTTCTGTGAAGCCTTTGGGGAGGATACCACTAGTCTCGATACTCTCGTAGAATCACAGAATTGTAGAGTTGGAAGGGACCCTGAGGGTCATCTAGTCCAACCCCCTGCAATGCAGGAATCTCAACCACCCCTGACAGATGGCCACCCAACCTCTGCTTATAAACCTCCAAGGATGGAGAATCCATCACCTCCTAAGGGAGTCTGTTCCCCTGCTGAACAGCTCCTACCCTCAGAACGTTCTTCCTGATGTTTAGTTGGAATCTCCTTTCTTGCAACTTGAATTCATTGGATCAAGTCCTACCCTCTGGAGAAGGAGAAAACAAGCTTGTTGTTCCCTCTTCCATGTGACAGCCCTTGAGATACTAGAAGATGACAATCATATCTCCTCTCAGTCTCCTCTTCTCCTGGCTAAACCTACCCAACTCCCTCAACCGTTCCTCATATGGCATGGTTTCCAGATCCTTGACCCCTGTTGTAGGTGTCAGGAGTTCAGCCTACACTCGAGTAGGGCCCTGGCAGAGACACATGCCCGACTGGCATGTTTCCTTCCTCCCGGTCGATTGTTTGGGAGCTTCATAAGCTTTCTTCAGCCCGAACATCACAGCGACTGATGCCAACCGACACCAGCACACTTAGGGATCCGCAGAGTTTGCGCATCATGCGAGTGACAGACCTCAGCAACTCAGCATTTTGGCTAATCTACTTTATTTACATATAAACACACAGAGAGCACTGCAACATGGCTCTCTCTCTAGCATCAGACAGCAAAGAGAAAAAGAACAAAGGACAATAGTCCCACTTCATGGAACACAGCAACACAAACATCCTGTCTCCGTCACTTCCCACTCTGTGTAGTCGAAACATATACCGTCATGTGAAAGACAACAACTCTATGACTGCAATCATGGAGCAGGAATTCTAACAGTAGGACCAGCCAATTCTGATGCTCACCTTCCAGATGATGATTGACTCCAGATCCTATCAGCCCCACCCAGCTTGGCTGATCGGCAGGGATGATGGAAGCTGCAATCCAGCAACACATGGAGTGACATCTTAGAATCATAGAATCATAGAGTTGGAAGAGACCACAAGGGCCATCGAGTCCAACCCCCTTTTATATATTTGAACATGACCTGGGGCTTCCCTGGAGACCTAAGGGGGAAGCAAGATCTTTGGGAGCGCTGATGCTGTGAGCCCTTTTGCCCTCTGCTTAGGTTGCATATATGTGTAAATAAAAACATATGTCCCAAGGACACCACAATCTCTGTTGACCTTCATTAAGTGCAACCTATTCAATTATTATTTGCTGATTTAAATTTATTCTTTACTATTATGTTCTAATGGATTATTGAATATTGGTTGATTTGCTATACATTGTTCATTTCATTCCAGTAGTGATGTATGGAAGGTAGTGATCATAAAGAAGGCTGATTGCCGAAGAATAGATGCTTTTGAATTATGGTGCTGGAGGAGACTCTTGAGAGTCCCATGGACTGCAAGAAGATCAAACCTATCCATTCTGAAGGAAATCAGCCCTGAGTGCTCACTGGAAGGACAGATCGTGAAGCTGAGGCTCCAATACTTTGGCCACCTCATGAGAAGAGAAGACTCCCTGGAAAAGACCCTGATGTTGGGAAAGATGGAGGGCCCAAGGAGAAGGGAACGACAGAGGACGAGATGGTTGGACAGTGTTCTCGGAGCTACCAGCATGAGCTTGACCAAACTGCGGGAGGCAGTGGAAGACAGAAGTGCCTGGCGTGCTCTGGTCCATGGGGTCACGAAGAGTCGGACACGACTAAACGACTAAACAACAACAGTTCATTTCAAAGTTATGCTTTTATTCTGACTTCTTTTATATTGGATCAGATGGTTATTAGGTGTGTGATCTTTGCTGTCTATTTTGTTGTTTCTTCAGCTTTTAGACCGCCTTGTGTGTAGTGATTTAGAAAGGTGGTACCATACCCTCCAACATTTCTCCAATGAACATAGGGATGTCCCATTCCATGATGATAATTTTACTATTTATACCCCACACATCTTACTGGGTTGCCCCAGCCACTCCGGGCAGTTTCCAACGTATATAAAAACATAATAAAACATTAAACTTCCCTATACAGGATTGCCTTCAGGTGGCTTGCGGCATGGGTAGGCAAACTAAGGCCTGGGGGCTGGATCCAGCCCAATCGCCTTCTCAATCCTGCCCATGGACGGTCTGGGAATCAGTGTGTTTTTACATGAGTAGAATGTGTTCTTTTAATTAAAATGCATCTCTGGGTTATTTGTGGGGCCTAGGAATTCGTTCACCCCCCCCAAATATAGTCTGGTCCCCCACAAGGCCTGAGGGACAGTGGACCAGCCCCCTGCTGAAAACGTTTGCTGATCCCTGGCTTGGGGGTTCAAGTAACTCCATACCCTCCAACATTTCTCCAATGAAAATAGAGCTATTCTAAGGAAAAGTGGGACATTCCGGGATCAAATCAGAAACCGGGATGGCTCCTCTAGATCAGGGAAGTACTTGGAAAATAGGGACACTTGGAGGGTCTGTGGTATGCAAATAAAAAGTGAAATGAAAAAATGAAAATGAAAAGAAATGAAATGCTGTTAAAGGCACAGGAAGGGGCAGAGCTCAATGGCAGATCATATGCTTTGCAGAGAGTTGGTCCTTGGCTCAACCTCTGGCATCTACAGTAAGGCCAGTTGCTGGTTCTTGTACTTGTGTCCTGCTTGGTAGCTTCCTATGGCCATTGTAAGAACAGGTTGCTGGACTAGATGGGTCACTGGTCTGATCCACTAGACTAGTCTCTTCTTATGTTCTACAATTCTGGAAAAGCACTGCCAGTCAGTGTAAAAAAAAAAAAAAAGAGTAAAGGTAAAGGACCCCTGGATGGATAAGTCCAGTCAAAGGCAACTAGGGGGTTGCGGAGCTCATCTCGCTTTCAGGCTGAGGGAGCCGGCGTTTGTCCACAGACAGCTTTCCGGGTCATGTGGCCAGCAGGACTAAACTGCTTCTGGCACAATGGGACACCATGATGGAAACCAGAGCGCACAGAAACGCCATTTACCTTCCTGCCACAGCGGTACCTATTTATCTACTTGCACTGGTGTTCTTTCGAACTGCTGGGTTGGCAGGAGCTGGGACAGAGCAACGGGAACTCACCCCATCGCCCAAGAGGCTCTGTGGTTTAGACCACAGCGCCACCCGCATCTCCAGTCAGTGTAGACTGAGCTCAATGGACCAACTGTCTGACTTGGCAGAAGGCAGCTCCCCCTGTTCTTATATGCCCTGTTGATGATCCTGTGTGAGACACACTGTCATACCAATATCTACTGACAAGCTGCTGAGTGAGACAGAACATCGCTCTGACCCAGCGTTGCAAGTTTTATGTAAGTTGCATTGCCATTATTTTATAACAACAGTCTTCTTTTATAAAGCTGCTTCGATATGGAAAGTGCTACCGAGCGCCTGATCTATGAGTAGGATAATAAGCATTTTTTTATATTAAAAAAATTCTGTACAGAGTGTAACCATTTGCCTGGTATATGAGCGCAGCCAGTATGGGGAAGATTAAATATATATATAAACACCGCTGTGGTCTGTATCGTTATGGGTAAAGGTCCACTATTTGCTCTGGCCTATTTAAATTAGCTGCTATTACTAGTCCCAGAATTCATGGTAAACAATTAAGCTGTCATGCAGAGGTACAGGGAGGAAAGTAGAAGTCATAAAGGCAGGCAACCCAACCCATAATAATGTATCAAAAAGTGTGTGTGTTTGGGGGGAAGGCAGAATGCTAAGAGCAAATCATTTTAAAGAACCCGAGAAAGCGAATCAATGTTCTCTAATAGAGTCGGGGGGAACTATTTGCAGCAAATGATTTATTCATCTCGAACGAAGCCCTCCTTTCCGCTTGCAAATTATCTCTGAACAGGCTTCCATTTTCTTTGTTAAATCGATTGCTATTTAAAATTACTCTCTTTGTGCTTTCTGTGAATAAATGTCAGCCTGTGGCTCGCTCGCTAACTCCTTCCTGTGAGGGACTGATTCAAATGTTATTGCACTTGTAGACTGAATATATATATATATATATATATATATATATATATATCACACGCACTGTAGTAGATAGCATCTGAAACATACAGTGTGAAATTGCTTTTGGACACAGAAAACTGCTCCATTCTCAATGCTGGAGCTGGGGTTGCTCAAACTGTGTCCTGGGGAACAGTTATTTTGAAGCCTATCAGGGTGGAAATTAATGATGAACTCCAAAAAACAGGGTGCCCAGCATGACCAACTGTCCCTTAAGATGCAAAGCTATGGGGAAGTGCTATAGGGCACATGAGGACTTGGGTAGCCAATGAAGTGCCCCCCAGATGTTGCTGGATTGCAACTCCCATCACTTCCATCTAGCACAGCCTTTCTCAACCTGTGGGTCCCCAGATGTTGTCGAACTACAACTCCCATCACCCCTAGCTAGCAAGGCAAGAGCTCAGGGATGATGGGAGTTGTAGTCCAACAACATCTGGGGACCCACAGGTTGGGAACTGCTGAATTCTAGCATGACTGTCATGAACTGGTTGGACGCAGAGGAATGGTGGAAGGAACCAGCTGGGGAACCACCAAGGGAAGAAGGCTCAGAGCCTGGAGATTGGTGGTGCAATGACGATGAGTGGCCAGAGGGAGAAAAGGCAGAAGACTGGGAGGAGAAGGTGAAGAGGGCTTAGTGAACTGGGAGAGCCGGTGGCAGAGGGAAGTCCAGAATCAGAGGCAGAAGTAGGAGGAAGGACAAGAGGCAGAGTTGAGTCGGGCTGGTGAAGAGTCATGAGGGTCTCCCCCTCCTGCTACAACAAGCTCCCCTCCCAGCTTGTCTTCCAGAACCAGAAGAGGCATGAAAAGGGAGGAGGAGAGGCTGGTTCACACAGGCGCAGTCTCTGATTGCTTGGGAAAAACACTGGAGAGGCAGGGACTTTCAGTCTCAGCAACTGATCCATGGGGCAAGACCTACTGGGGGTGAACTGTTGTGTTCATTGGGCCCGACACTTTGCCAAGTCTGTGCAGATCATGTTCTTGCTCATAAAGACTTACGGTAACTTCAACTTGCACGGTGTGATTTACTGCCGGCTCGCTCCTGACAACGACCAGCGGACAGGGATGATGGGAGCTGTAGTCCAGCAACATTTGGAGGGCACCAGAAGTGATGTCAGCTGCTTGACAGGTGGTTGTGGTTGGGGGGAAATGGCCTCATGGGCCAAATTGGACCTGAGATTAGCTTGCTGTCAGATGGTATATTACACCAGTGAAATTAGCTAAAATGTATAAGACAAATAATAAATGTTGGAAATGTAAAGAAAAAGAAGGAACATTTTATCATATGTGGTGGGAATGTAAAAAAGTTAAGAACTTCTGGGAAATGATATATAATGAGATGAAAAAGATGTTGAAATATACATTTTTTAAAAAGCCAGAAGCATTTTTACTTGGTATTAGAGGTCAGGACATTAATAGATAAGATGTAAAATTGTTTTTATATGCAACAACTGCGGCAAGAGTATTGTTAGCCCAGAAATGGAAACAAGAAGAAATTCTGACAAAAGAAGAATGGCAGACGAAATTAATGGACTATGCAGAATTGGACAAAATGACAGGAAGGATTCGAAACCTGCAGGACCAGAGATTTACAGAAGATTGGAAGACGTATATGAATTATTTGAAGAGCAACTGTAATCAACAAATTACACTAGTAGAACTATAAGAAGTTTTGTAAGGAGAAATATACGAAGTGTTACAAAGTAGAAAAGGATAGAGATATTGGTTATGAGTTTGAAATGTAACAGGGAAGATAAGAAATGCATACTGAGAGATTAGATTGGAAAATTTCCAGACAGGATTGATGGAAGTAAAAAATTTGAATAAAATGTAAAAGTATGTTTAATTATTGTTGAAAATGATACGTTAAAAAAAACTAATAAAAATTAGAGAGAGAGAGAGAGAGAGAGAGAGAGATAGATTAGCTTGCTGCTGGAGGTTAAAAACTTAAAATGAGCCTGTTGAATCAGTCCAATGGGCCATCTAGTCCAGCATCGTGTTCTCACAGTGGCCAAACAGAAGCTCATGGAAAACGTAGAAGCAGGACCTGAGCACAAGATCATTCTCCCCTCCTGTGGTTCCCAGCAACTGGTATTCCCAAATATTGCTGCCTCTGACTTTGGAGGCAGAGCACAGACCTCATTGCTAGTAGCCATTGATAACTCCACCATCCCCAATTTTGTCCAGTCCTCTTTTAAAGCAAGCCACCCCTAGCTGTGTTTTTTTAAAACAGCAGTGTAAAGGAGCTCACCCCCATATCGTAAATGAAGTATGTCGAAGGAGACCTAATGTGAATTGCTACTCTCAGCTAATGTTTTATTCCTTTTGCAAACCTAGGCTATTAATAATCCAAGCAGCAAGCCATCATCAGTCAGTTCCACAAATGGCCCACGGTGAACATGTTAGAGATTTCAACTTACCAACTATGTAGTCACAGCAGGAAATGTCTAGATAGAAAACAGAATGAAAGGGATGTATTATTAGCACTGCAAAGAAGGAACCTCTTTGGACTAATAAAAAAGGGCAAATTCGGTAGAGGACCTAGCTGCAGGTTGGAAATTGCTCAGTTAAAAGGCAAATGCAGATTTTACACGGCTCACTTGCAAAAATAATGAGCTGGAGGATTTTCACTGAGAAAATAATTAAAGCTGGTTCTGCTGATTCCACTTTCTTCCTATACATCAGGTTGGGGAGGGCTGTCGTGTGTCTGGATTCGTCTGTCCAAAATGGTGTCCGGGTGGAATTTTTGGGGCCAGAGTCATAAGTGGGTGGAGCAACACATGCAATTATTATTATTATTATTATTATTATTATTATTATTATTATTATATACTGCCCTTTGTCTGAAGGTCACAGGGTGATTTACAGCACAAAGACAGAAAATGAGAACACAAAATATGAAAACAAACCAATAACCCCCCTCCCCCAAACACAATTCAAATGCCATAGCTTTAGCTAAGATTCCTGCATTGCAAGGGATTGGACTAGATGCAGACCTTTCAAGTGTCCCTATTTTTTAAGGACAGCCCCGGATTTACAGAAGACATCCTGGTTTATGGTTTGATCCCAGAATGTCCTGCTTCTCCTTAGGATGTCCCTATGTTCATCAGAGAAAACTAAAGGACTGGTTATAGAGGAAGGTTCTTGCCTGGTGCCTAAATATATGTAATAAAGGTGACAGGCGAGCCTCCCTGGGGAGAGCATTCAACAATCAGGGAGCCACCACAGAAAAGGCCCGTTCTCATGTTGCTGCCCTCCAGACCTCTCATGGAGGTAGGTAAAGGTAATGGGACCCCCTGGCCGACTCTGGGGTTGCGGCGCTCATCTCGCTTTATTGGCCGAGGGAGCCGGTGTACAGCTTCCGGGTCATGTGGCCAGCATGACTAAGCCGCTTCTGGCGAACCAGAGCAGCGCACGGAAATGCCGTTTACCTTCCCGCCGGAGCAGTACCTATTGATCTACTTGCACTTTGATGTGCTTTCGAACGGCTAGGTTGGCAGGAGCAGGGACCGAGCAACGGGAGCTCACCCCGTCGCGGGGATTCGAACCGCCGACCTTCTGATTGGCAAGTCCTAGGCTCTGTGGTTTAACCCACAGTACCACTCGCATCCCCTCTCATGGAGAGGGCACACAACTAAGGGCCTTAGATGACATTGCAGGGTCTGGGTCAGTTCTTATGAGGAGAAGCAATCCTTGAGGTATTGCAGCCCTGTGCTGTTCAGAGCTTAATAGGTCAAAGCCAGCACTTTGAATTGGGCCCAGAAACTAATTGGCAGCAAGTGCAGTCAGGTCAGGATTCATGTAAGATGCTCAAACTGTTTTACCCTGGTGAGCAACCTGACCACCCAATTATGCACCAACTGAAGTTTCTGAACAATCTTCTGAGGCAGCCCCACATATAATACGTTGCAGTCATCTAGCCTAGAGGTTACCAGAGCAGAGACAACAGATGTTAGGCCCTCCTTGTCCAGATAGGGGCGTCACTGGACCACCAGTCAAAGCTGATGGAAGGTACTCTGCGGTACAAAGGCTACCTGAGCCTCAAGAAGCAACAATGAATCCAAGGTACTCTGCGGTACAAAGGCTACCTGAGCCTCAAGAAGCAACAATGAATCCAAGAGTGTTGAAGCTATAAGTTTAATTTACATAAAATATTATTTTTAATTGCATTGTATTTTAGTTGCAAGTTGTCGTAAAAGAAAGCTTTAGACATATAGCCATTATCTATGTGACATATAGCCATTACTTTTCCATAGGGTGTATTAACTCAGCTCGGGACTCCTCTCCTGACTTGTCATGAGTTAAACCTTAAGACAGTGGGAAGAGATGTAATCTGAGTGCCTTGCCAGTGTTTCAGTTACAGATAGGTAGCCGTGTTGGTCTGCCATAGTCAAAACAAAACAAATTCCTTCCAGTAGCACCTTAAAGACCAACTAAGTCAGTTCTTGGTATGAGCTTTCGTGTGCATGCACACGAAATGTATCTGAAGAAGTGTGCATGCACACGAAAGCTCATACCAAGAACTGACTTAGTTGGTCTTTAAGGTGCTACTGGAAGGAATTTGTTTTGTTTTGCCAGTTTTTGTTTTGTTTTTGTTCTGCCAGAATTTGTTTTGTTTTGCCAGTGTTTGTAAATGTAAATGAGGTTGCTTGCAACACAGTGCTGTACACAGTCAGTTGTACATAGTCAGGAGACAAATAGTCCTGCAAGAGGAGAATAGATGGGTGTAGGAATGATTAAGCCCAGAAGTGCCAGCTTGGCCCCCACAACTGTGGATGCCCTGGGCCATGGGTACCTGGGCCATGGGTACCATGCATGGCCCTGGCACCAAAATTTGTGCATGCCCAGCCCCTTCATGGGGAATTTTGTGAGTGTTCAGGCACCCAGGGCCCCAGGGAGTTAGCACCTATTATTAAGCCTCTTCTCTTTCCACCCACCATTCTCCCTTTTTCTATCTTCTTCCGTCCCAGTCCCCCCCCCCCCGGCCGTCTCCATCATTAACTCAGCAGCTGTGGGATTCAGACTGTGAGTTTGCTGAGTTAACATGCAACTTGTCCCTGATGACAATCAGCAGATGTGCCACTAAATGGAACAGTCTGTTGTGAAAGGGGAAATTCCAAAACGTGTGTTGGGATCTGTTCTCAGATAAACATTCTCCCATCTCTGTTGAAGCTTCATGATGAGACAGAACACACACACACACACACACAAGCGCAAGAAGAGCCATGACAGGTGAAACAAGGAAATGGAAATTTCTGAAAACATTACAGGGAGCAGATAATAATGTCATAGTATTTATAGCTGCAAATGGAAAGCATTCTGAGAGTTTATAGGGGTGAGAGGGCTCTTTGGTGCTGTAGGGAAGCTGAAATGTTCTTTTTCATTGCACAAACACCCACAGGTCTTTGCAAAGCATCATTTTTAGAAAAAAAAATCCCAATTGTGTCCATCATATCAAAGTGTTTAGATACCGACCATGTAGGATAGGACTGGCTGCAAATTCATGGGGGTCCAGGAGTATCAAGCTGTAAAAAGTGCCCCCTGCCCCCAATGTAACCGATCAAAAAAGTGGCCATTTGTAACCCACTTTAACCTATTCTCTCCCTCCCTCTCTGCTACCAGCACAATTTTTATAGCATTTTCTTGCCTATGCAAACCTTCCCCCCCCCCCATGCTAAAATACCAAGAGCAGCTGCAATTGGAAATGCAGGAAAACATGAATTGAAAATTTTGCAAGGATATTGACATTCAGAGAACTGAGAATCCCCTCCCTTTCCCCTCCAAAGAGATTACATGATTTAATTCCTCAGATCCTAGATTATGCATTTGTGGTAGTTATCTTAAAGCTCTATTTCAGGATTTTAAAACATAATCATACCAGGCGACTGGAAAGATAGGAGTTTTATTGAATGTCTTGAGCAGAGAATACTTTGGGTAAATGTTCATTTCATCTCAAAGATGAATGGCAACGTCAATGGGTTTGCTCTTGTTGCAGAAATATAGCCCATTGCAAGAAAACAAGGACTTTGGAACCAGTCCTCTGTATTATTTCCCAAAAGAAAATGTAACACAATAAAATGCTAGGATGTGGGTGGGAGTGAGGGGAATAAGCTTTCCTTTTTTTTAAAGCAACTCTTATTACATTGTGGATCTATCATCCAACAGTGTTTTGGAATGGCATTTGTTGATAATAAAAAAAAAAAAACCCGCACACAAGTTGAGATTTAGGAAGAAATGTACTGCAAATGGAAAAATGTCTTTGGTGCCAGAAAGCTTTCATTTCCCAATCCGTAGCTGAGCCTTATTGATGGCGTGTGTGTTGACGCACAGCAAAATCACATTTGTCAGAGACCGTTTGCGCTGAAGCACACAAGTGGAGGAGCTGGCAGCCAAAAAATGAGGATCCCTCACCCTGTTCCCTGCTCTCCTCCCTGTCTTACTAAAACATTTCAGGTGTGAGTTTTCCATTTTGGACTTGAGGCTCCAGATAACTCTATAACAGCTGGTGTAAATGATAGAAAGCAGAATGTGGGTTGAAAAGCTGCAGTCCTAAGCGTGATGACTGCTGCTGGGAACTACTGAACTCAGCTCTGTCACTACATACGAAGCTGCCTTACCGAGTCAGTCCCGTTAGTATTGTCTACACCAGGGGTCAGCAACTTGCAGCCCATGCACCGGATGCGGACCAGGAAGACCATTTTACCGGCCCCCGAGCCGCCCCTGAACTGAGCGTGCTGCGCTAAATTGGCACAGCGCTGCGCGGGGACTCGCCGAATGGTGCTGGAAATTGCATCTGAGCAGATACTGGAAAATCGCTTCTGCACATGCCCAGATGCCAAAAATCGATTCTGCGAAGGTGCAATTTCTGGCGTCTGGGCACGCGCAGAAGTGATTTCCGGTGCCGCGGACATTCATAGATGTGATTTCTGGCATTGCGCTGTGCTGGTCCGGCCCATGAACGATCTTCGTGGGAGTGATCTGGCCCATGGCCGGTAAGCTGTGCCGACCCCTGGTCTACAGTGACTGACAAAGGCTATCCAGGGTTCCAGGCAGAAGGCATTCCCAGCCTTCCTGGAGATTCTAGGGATTGAGCCTACAACCATCTGCATGCAAGTCAGATGCTCTATCACTGAGCCATGGCCCTTCCCAGTCGTAATGCTGAGGTGTGCTATAGTGCTTAGCTGACTGTAAGCTTGTGAAACATGGACCACTTATAAACGCCATCTCCAACCCCTTGAAAGATTCCATCAACGGTGTCTCCAAAAATTATTACACATCACTTGGGAAGGCAAACTAATGACAGTGTACTGGAAAAAGCAAAGATCACCAGTGTCAAAGCAATGATTCTTCAACATCAACTTCGTTGGACATGTTGTACGGATGCCTGATTTTCGTCTTCCAAGGCAACTACTCTATTCCCAACTTAAAAATGGAAAGCATAATGCTGGTGGTCAACAAATGAGGTTTAAAGACTCTCTCAGGGCAAATCTAAAAAAATGTAGTATAAACACCGACAACTGGGAAACACTGGCCTGCGAGCGCTCCAATTGGAGAACAGCCTTAAAGTCCAAGTGTCATGGACTTTAAAGATGCTCAAACTCAAGACGAAAGGGAGAAACATGCTAAGAGGAAGGCATGTTTGGCAAACCCTCACCATGATCAACTCCCACCCGCAAACCAATGTCCCCATTGTGGAAGGACATGTGGATCCAGAATTGGCTTCCACAGTCACTTACGGACCCACTGTTAAAACCGAGTTTATGGAAGACAATCTTACTTGGCTATGAGTGATTGCCAAAGAGAAAGAGATTGCTTCGCATCATCTCTATCAGGCAAATTGTTGTACTAGTTTCCTTAGACTGGTTGACACCAAGGTCCCTTCCCAAGGCTATGGTTCCATGGCTTACAGAAGCACTCTCCTGCAGATTCTGTCTCTGTGCATTTCACTCTTAACTCGGGCAGCATAAACAGAAGAATACGAAACCAGGTCAATATTTTTGAAATTAGAGCAGCTTTTTGGGTTTGTGTGGCCTACACACAAGCCAATGGAACCTTGACGCGCATCTGCCTTCCCAGAGTGCTCTTCTTCTCAGCCTCCATTTATACCTTGTCCAATCCAGCAACTGATTTCTTATAATTAGTTTCTATGCCAGTCAACCATGCCTCTGGAAGTCTCCAGAGGGTCTTCAACGTGGCTCCAGGTACAATGAAAAGGCCCCAGTGACAGTTCTGGGGTAAACAGATGGTTGGAGCTTGCAAATAAAACCTCAAAGGGATAGGGTATGAGAGAGACCAGCTTTGAGCTGTTAGTGTCATATATCAGGCATACCATGAACACGTCCAATAATTTCTTCTGGTTCCTGGAAACGAACTCTTCTCCCTACTTTTTGCTTCTGACTGAGAGCTTTGTTCACGGACGATCTTTTCCTCAATATGGAAGGAAGGCTTTTGGTGTAGTGAGTCTAAAAAGAAAAAACAATATCTATATCTATCTATGCACACAGACGACGACCAGAGCAACATCTCAGGTGTTCTCTGAAAAATGTCTTCTGAGAGATTGCAGCTCGGCTCAAACACAAGAAGCTGCCTTATACAGTGTCAGAGCATCGGCCCACCCAGCTCACTATTGTTTACACTGACTGGCAGCAGCTGTCCATGGTCTTGGTTAGGGAACATTTCCAGCCCTACCTGGAGACGCCAGGGATTTAACCTGGGACCTTTTCATACCTGCTAACTGTCCCATTTTAAGTGGGACATCCTGGAATCAGAGAAGTCAATCCCGGCTTCTGTTTGCATCCCGGAACATCCTGTTGTTTGGTCCAAAAGATGCTCATTCTGGCACGAGGCAGCAGGGTCAGGCCAGACCACCAGACCAGAAGGCACTCTGGCGCAATCCTGATGATGTGAGCCAGATCGCTTTCTAGACCCTTCTGACTCACGCCAGAGTGCCTAAACCAGAAGGTGCTCTGGCACAACTTTGCTGATGTCCCAGTTTGGGAGACAAAAATGTTGGAGAGCATGCAAAACAAGTGTTCTCCCACCAAGTGTGGGCCCTTACTCTGCTTTCAACAGTGCATTCTCTCTCTCTCTCTCTCTCTCTCTCTCTCTCTCTCTCTCTCTCTCTCACACACACACACACACACACACACACAGAATGGTTGCCCTCATTCCTCGTTTTTCTCATAGAATGGTTGCCCCCATTCCTCGTTTTTATCATAGAATGGTTGACCTCATTCCTCGTTTTTCTCTAGGAATTAAAATAGCCCAGGGCTGCCATACTTCTGGATTTCAAAGGCGGAATTGGGGTCCGGGGGAATTTCCGAAAGGTGGTGCTTTGTCCTGGAACTTAGACAAGTCAAATCGTGGGTTGCTTTTTTTTTGCATTTTCATAAAAGCTCAACAACTTTTGGGGTGCCCTGGTTTTTACTTTTTGGAAAAAAGCAACCCAAAAACAACTTAGCTGGGAAGGGATTGTATATCTCTCCCATGCCAATATCGTTAAGGCCACATTTTATCTGTTTTACAAATTAGGTCCATTATTACAGTAATAAAGCGGGATTTGAACATTAGGATTTCCTAAAGATATTTCAGTAAAACTATTGATGGAATTTTAGTTGGGAAGAAACATGATTTACTGTTGCAGAGGATTTGTTTTAAAAGTCCTTGGTAAAACTCTGGGGATCTGCCGTCATTAAACATACATCTTTCAGTCAAGATGGCTCGGCGATGATTGCTGAAATATGTTTTTTTATTATTATTGTTCCTGCCACGTCAATAGCACATGCAAGCGCAGATTCTTTTGTTTTCCTAGGGCTATTTGTCGACCCCCTTGCCTTTGTGTTCTTCCTAAGACCAGGACGAAAGCCCTATAAAAGCCTTTCAGATATGAAGCCTCTTTATTGCTGGATGAGATGGAGAAGTCTAATGCTGCTTTCGATTACCATAAAACTGCCAAGTTATGAATGCCTCAGGAATAGCTACACGGACAAAGTTGTTACTGGGTTACTATAAGCTGCACAACAATGGAAGCTTTGTCTGAAATTTTGGAAGTTCTGTAAGGATGTTTGTAGGCCGCAGCCCCTTTGCAACAATATATATATATATATATTTTAAGGCCTAGGCCTAAGTGCCATTTGCTCAGTGTTTCTAGAATGCATACCCGGCAAGTGTCCCAGGAAAACTGTGACATCCCGTTTTTTATCGCGAGAGAACAGAGGCCATTTTGGTTGATGTGATCTTGGGTGATTTCATGGCATGATTCTCACACACACAAAGGAGGTTTTTTTGGGGGGGCACAACATGAAATCTCGCGAAATTGCAACAACCAAAATGGCTGCCGTGCTCTTGCAATTTTAAAAAATTGGAAAGATGGAGTCTGGGAAGATGGCGTCCCAGATTTTAGCTTCAAAGTGTTGGAGGGTATGAGAATGTTATTGAAATTTCACGTCTTCCCAACACCATGAGGTCCCAGGGCAAATTACAAGAATTTAAAACTAAAAATTATAAACAATGCAAAACTAGTCCATTACATACTAGCACTTTGGACTCAGCTATATTAGTAAAAAAACAGTGTTTTGGATGCATTATAAACATGCAACACCAGATAGCGGTGGAGAGTAAAAAAAAATTCTATGCGATTTTACATAGTGGTTTTGTTCTTTTGTTACAGCGATTTAATTTCTGACTCATTTATAGCATGTATTTTTTCGGTGTGTAGATCTACTCCTGCATTTAAAAAACAGTTCATGTAACTTGGAAATTCAGATAAGAGGTTCTCCAAGTCCCTAACTCTAGAGCCCCACATCACTGCAACTGAGCCAATCTCAGCCAATTCCTGCCCACGGACGTAGTGATAGCAGCACAGATCCATCTCTTGCCACCAGAGAATGCTCAGTGCTTCTGTGGGCTGTGAACACACTGGTAGCAACAGCTTGGAGAGGTATTCCGAGAATCCACCTTACCTTTCCTTCACAGTGCATTGGAGAATCTGCAGGAACGCCTTCATGCTGCAAAAAATGGACACCTGCGGAACTTCTGTAAGTCTTGAGAACTTTGCTGGTTCATGGCTTCTGCAAGGATCGCATAACTCAGTTAGCATAGATTGGCCAAGTCACTAGTGGGAGGCTCTTCTGCATAAGACCCACCTAAATGGAATGATACGATACAATAATCTTTATTGTCATTGTCTCATACAGAACAACAAAATTGAAAAAATCTACATCAGACATTCAAAAACCAACAAGCCTGCTATCCCAGCTATCCTAGCCTGGTTAACCCCCTAAAAACTCTGATACCCCATAATTAAATACAATATGCTTCCACAAAGACTACCTTACACTACGTTTAAAACCAAAATCGCATTTGGATAAAAACTGTTTCTCAGGCGGCTAGTCCTAGGCTTTATAACCCTGTACCTTCTTCCAGAAGGCAGAAGCTGAAAGAGATCATTTCCGGGGTGCGCACTATCCTGCGCTATCTCTGCAGCTTTCTTATGACACCTGGAAGCATAGATTGGGAGCTGCACAGTTCATAGAATCATAGAATCATAGAGTTGGAAGAGACCACAAGGGCCATCGAGTCCAACCCCCTGCCAAGCAGGAAACACCATCAGAGCACTCCTGACATATGGTTGTCAAGCCTCTGCTTAAAGACCTCCAAAGAAGGAGACTCCACCACACTCCTTGGCAGCAAATTCCACTGTCGAACAGCTCTTACTGTCAGGAAGTTCTTCCTAATGTTTAGGTGGAATCTTCTTTCTTGTAGTTTGGAACCATTGCTCCGTGTCCGCTTCTCTGGAGCAGCAGAAAACAACCTTTCTCCCTCCTCTATGTGACATCCTTTTATATATTTGAACATGGCTATCATATCACCCCTTAACCTCCTCTTCTCCAGGCTAGATAGATGATATAGATAGATAGATAGATAGATAGATAGATAGATAGATAGATAGATAGATGATAGATAGATACAGAGTATGAACACAGGAAAACAGCATAAGCAATATGAACTCTTCTTCCCCCCATTTCCTCCTGCAGGAATAAATACTTGAGACAAGCAAAGTACTTTGTAAATGATGCCTTTGTACGGGTTCATGCAGCCTGGTTCAATTATTCCAAAACCCAGCAATTTTCTCATATCATTGAATCTGGTTTTATTGCAAATAGGGTCATAGAAATAGTCATTCCCAGTGATAATGGACTTAGTTTATCTTAACTATTAACACTTCCAGAGGCTGTGTGCTCTGGCACAGATACAACATTTATGTATATATATGTGTGCGGTTGTGCATATATTAATAATGAAGTAACCTTATCTCGTACAATCTGAAAACAAAATCGTGTAATGGCAGGCAGCAAAGTGTGCTGGTGTAACTGGAAGCGGGTGTATCAGGCTCCCCAAATGGGCTGATAATGAATTAATCAGGAGGGATGCTTCCACTGTTCCTCTGGCTTCCCACGCGTCAACTGATCCTCTGTTCAACATTCCAGCTCTAATGTTCTAGACGCATTTGGTAAATAATAGGGTATAGCCTCCTTTCGCAGCAAGAGCGAAGGATGGGGTTCCCCTTTGTCAGGTGCAATTATCCAGAGCCGTGTAAAACAACCACAAACATCATGTCCCATTGCAACCTGATTAAGAACCTAAGAACATAAGAAGGGCCGGCTGGGTCAGGCCAATGGCCCATTTGGTGCAGGATCCTGTTCTCATAGGGGCTGAACAGTTGCCTGTGGGAAACCAGCAAGCAGGTTTTGAGCGCAAGAGAACTCTCCGCTCCTGTGGTTTCCAGCAAAGTGTGTTCTCCCTAATAGAGAGCACGTGTTGCGGTGGGGGCCAAAAAGGCCACCCCACTGTTGTTGGGCAAACTGGCCACATGCTGTGATTGGGCAAGGAGTGTTGCTGGGGAGAATGTTATGTTGCTAAAGTGTGGGAGGGGTCAGAGGTCTTAAATACAGGGCTTGCAGCATGGGGCCGTCTCTTGAGCTGAGTGCACCGGATCACTCACCCACCCTCCCTGAAAGGGGGGGGTTTCGTTGTCCTCTGACCTTGCTATGCCTGTCATGGGGTCATCTGCCTTGGGTCAGGGGCCTGGTAGGAATTTGTCCATTTGGCTGATTGGCTGTTGCCATTTGGTTTTTGCCTACTGCGTAGCAAATTGTCACAACTTGTAAGGTTGGCGGTTAGGCATTGGTTCAAATTGGTTGGTGGAGGGGTAAGTGCCTACCCCTCCAATGGTGGAAAGGGAATTCTGTTAAAGGAATCCAGGGGCTTGCCATTCTTTTCGTCCTTGTCCCTGGCATCGGACTTGGGCCGTGCAAGCCACCAGGAGCATGAGGGTGAGAAGTGAGGAACTGAGGCCCAGCTTCATTTTCTCCCCAAAAATTGTTTCCCTCACTGGCTTCCGCTGGAATCCGGAAGTCAGTGCTGTCCCTGGGGCAAGGACAGATAGTCGTAACCAATGCCTAAGCAACCACTCACGTGTGTGTATTTAAATAAAGTTGTGGCCAAATTCATGCTGAAAACCTTAAACAAAAATTGATGTGTGAAGTGTGAGTTATTGGGGTGGCCTGGGGGACCTCGACGCGCAACTAATATTCAGAAGCATTGCTGCCTCCAACCATGGAAGCAGAGCACAGCCATCATGGCTAGGAGCCATCAATAGCCTTCTCCTCCATGAATTTGCCTAATCCTCTTTTAAAGCCACCCAGGTTGGTAGCCATTACTGTCTCCTGTGGCAGGGAGTTCCATAGTTTAATCTGTTTTGCGTGAGGAAGCACTGGCGGAGGAACTGGGATGCAGAGGGAGCGCACCGCTCCTGGCACCACTATTCCGGTAGGGTGCCATCGCAGTGCCCCCCCCGGACATGTGCCACCCCCCCATGCACCGGGTCCCATGCCCCCCCAGGCGGCATGCCACGCCCCCAGAATGCGCACAATGCCCCTGAGGGTAGTGTGCCATGCCCCCAGATGCATGCCATGACCTGGGGCGCCAGCCATGCCCCCGCCAGCTCTCCGCCCCCGGTAGTGGAGCATGCAGCTTCACCACTGTGAAGAAGCACTTTTTTTATCTGTCCACGAGTTCTAGTGTTATGAGGGAGGGAGAAAAACTTTTCTCTGTCCACTTTTCCCATGCCACGTATAATTTTATAGATTTCTACAATGTCACCTCTTCTATGCCTTTTCTCTGAACTAAAAAATCCCAAATGTTGCAACCTTCCTTCATAGGGGAGTTACTACATCCCCTTGATCATTTCGGTTGCAATAATAATAATAATAATAATAGTAATAATAATAGTAGTAGTAATTTATTTATATGCTGCTGATCTGACTGGGTAGCCCCAGCCACTCTGGGTGACTTCCAGTAAATTATGAAACCACAGTTAAACATCAAACATTAAAAATGTTCCTATTCAGCAGGGGTCAGCAAACTTTTTCAGCAGGGGGCCGGTCCACTGTCCCTCAGACCTTGTGGGGGGCCGGACTATATTTTGAAAAAAATAACAATGAATTCCTATGCCCCACAAATAACCCAGAGATGCATCTTAAATAAAAGCACACATTCTACTCATGTAAAAATACCAGGCAGCCACACAAATAACCCAGAGATGTATTTTGAATAAAGGGACACATTCTACTCATGTAAAAACACGCTGATTCCTGGACCATCCACAGGCCTGATTTAGAAGGTGATTGGGCTGGATCCGGCCCCCGGGCCTTAGTTTGCCTACCCATGCTATACAGGGCTGCCTTCGGATGTCTTATCTACTTGACATCTGATGGGAGGGAGTTCCACAGGGCGGGCGCCAATACCGAGAAGGCCCTCTGCCTTGGTTCCCTGCAACCTCACTTCTTGTAGTGAGGGAACCACCAGAAGGCCCTCGGAGCTGGACCTCAGTGTCTGGGCTGAACGATGGGGGTGGAGATGCTCCTCCAAGTATATAGGGCTGAGGCCGTTCAGGACTTCAAAGGTCAGCACCTACACTTTGAATTGTGTTCAGAAACATGCTGGCAGCCAATGTAGATATTTTCCAGCTCATTAATATCCTATTTGAAGTGAGCTGGACAGAACCGTACACAATATTAGCAGGCTGCTACAAAGTTAGTGGTTTGGGCTGTGTGGGAACATCTCTCCAAAGGCAGATACGCAATCAGTTGAACACCCATGGAAGCTGATACACCACCACTGGAACCACCACTGCTGCTGCTTTTCATGCAAGGCGATATATTCTTAAGGCTATGTGAGTGATCTATTCAACTGTACCACATTTCCTTCACAATATGGGGTCCATCTTAAAAAGCGGCGGGGGGAAATGGGGTTGCATCCAATGCCGTAAAGTTGCCGTGAACCGCTCTGATATCTGACAACGAAGGGTGGTATACAAATTTAATAAATAATAATAATAAATAATAGTGCTAAGTGAAAGTCGCTAAGTGGGACACTTGTTGCACTGACAGGAAGTTGTTGCAGAAGGGAATTTACAAGTACAGTGGTACCTCGGGTTACATACGCTTCAGGTTACAGACTCCGCTAACCCAGAAATATTACCTCGGGTTAAGAACTTTGCTTCAGGATGAGAACAGAAACTGCGCAGCAGCAGCGCGGCGGCAGCAGGAAGCCCCATTAGCTAAAGTGGTGCTTCAGGTTAAGAACAGTTTCAGGTTAAGAACGGACCTCCGGAACGAATTAAGTACGTAACCAGAGGTACCACTGTATGGTACTGGCAGTTGTGTAACAGTTGCAGAAGAATAATAAGCTGTTGTGCAACCAGCATCCACTCAACAGCTGTTTGCTATTGGAGGGAGAGATTTTTTTTTTTTTAAAAGCACATTGCATTAAAAATAAACAGCAGGATGGCTGGCTTTCAAAGGACCCCCCCCCCAAAAAAATGTGTTTTGTATTTAAAAGTAAAATACAAAATGGACCTCTTTTGCTAAAGTATTCCAAGAGACTTGAGACAACCAGCTTTTCTCTCCATTGTAAAACTTTTTTCAAGGCAAAGCTGAAAGATTGTATGGCGAAGGGCTGTAGCTCAATGGCAGAGCATCTTGTTTGCTTGCAGAAGGTCCCAAATTCAATTCTCAACATCTCCAGGTAGAACAAAGAGATCCTCCATGTGAAGCCGTGGAGAGCTGCTGCCAGCCAGTGCAGCCAGTACTGAGCTAGATGGACCAATGTTCAGCCTCAATATACAGTGGTACCTCAGGTTACATACGCTTCAGGTTACAATACGCTTCAGGTTACAGACTCCGCTAACCCAGAAATAGCTTCAGGTTAAGAACTTTGCTTCAGGATGAGAACAGAAATTGGGCTCTGGCAGCACAGCAGCAGTGTGAGGCCCCATTAGCTAAAGTGGTGCTTCAGGTTAAGAACAGTTTCAGGTTAAGAACGGACCTCTGGAACGAATTAAGTACTTAACATGAGGTACCACTGTAAGGCAGTTTCTTATTTTGCCGAAAGACAAAACGGGACACACACACACACACACACTGGCTGAGGTTTGTACCTGTTCCTTGCAGGGCAATGTGTATTCTCAAGTCTCCGGCAGGTGCATCAAACCTGGGAGTCCCGGCTCCCAGACCTTCACAGGAACCACCGCTGTTCTCCTTTCCCCTTCTGCAAATTCCTTTAAAGCTGTTAAAGATGTAATCAGACGAGGTGATCAAACCCAGTCCTCTCGAGACCTGGAAACAAGATCCAGAGAGGAGCCGTTCAGCTGCAGACCAGCCAGGGCTGAAAACACTAAAGTTTCCATTGGAATTAAATGAAGGGACTTGAATTGCTCAGAAAGGGAGAAGGCGAAACTTCAGCAAAGACTGGCAGGCCAAAAGCACTGGGCCCCTTCTTGGACCCATGAGGGATCTATGCAGCTCATAACGGAATCCGAAAGCAGAATCAAACACTTTGCTGTTGAAGCAGACTTTGCCAACAGAGCGTTTAGCTGTGCGATTTTCCTAGATTTTGTTTTCACTCCTACGGCTGAGTAGTTTTATTGCTGGATCAAATTAAAAGAAGAGGAGGAGGAGGAGGAGGAAGGGCATAAAGTCACAGAGAAATTGATTCTTCTTTTGCTTCATGATGTCTGCAAACACGAAAGCCACAGAAAGCTGCAGTGTGGATTTTGCATGAAAAAATGTTGCGTCCTTTTTACTTTCTGCAGGAGGGCTTAGGATATGAGATCTTAAGGACCTAGAAGAGACTGTACTTTCCTCAGCTGCAATGGTGTGAGCTAGATGGAGTCCTCTTTATTGGCTTGGGCACAAACAATAGATGCCGTTTGGTATTGCAAGGGGTTGGACTAGATGACTCTCGTGGTCCCTTTCAACTCTACAATTCTACAATTCTATGTTGGGCAATAAAGAGTTCTGTTCAGGCATTCACAGGGCATGTGGAAGAATCAAGTGTGGAGCGGGCATGGCATGTACAGTAGGGTTACCAGACGTCCCCAGTTCCTGGGGACAGTCCCCGGATTTGCAAAACTGGCCCCCTACAAAATCCGTCCGTGGAATGTCCCCAGATTTGCAAATCTGTCCCCAGGAAACATGGCAGTGGCAGTGGCAGCCTCGGCAGCCTCAGCAGCCCGGAGCCAGCCTGGTAGCGCAGTTTGCTCTGGCTGGCTTCAGGAGCTGCTTGCTGCTCACTGCCGTGGCGTCCACCATTTTTCCTGCGCCATGGCAGCGAACAGCTCCTGAAGCTAGCCAGAGCCAATTGCGCCACCAGGCTGGCCTCTCCTGGGCAACGGCTGCCTGCCCGTGACTCCCGAGCCTCCCCTGATCTGTCAAAACAAAGGGGGTAGGGGGAAGGAGATTGAGGAAGGCTCGGGAGTCACAGGCATGGGGCGCGCTGTTGCCCAGTCTCTGCGCATTTATGTTTCCCATGTTCAGAAAGTGAATGGACTGAGAGATGACTCAAACACTGGCAATAAGCTAGCAGCATCTGCCTGCACACCCAAGGGCTGCTGGCTAGCTTATGTCACTCTCCAACAGAGGGCAATTTCCAGGAGGTGCTGTGACCCCAGAGGTGCTTGTCTCCCTCTGCCCAATGGTTGCACTGGACCTGCCCACCCCAATATCCCTGTTCCCACCACAGTGATTCCCCCCCCCCTCCACTTGGATGCCTTGAAAAGAGGGTTAAACAAGTTCAGGGAGGTAAAGACTGTGTTTTGCCCCCACAGTCGGATGCAGCAATGAGGAGGGGAGAGGGCTGCTCTTTGACATGGCATTTGAAAGCTTCCTCCGTTCCTAGGATGGAGGTTGAAATCAGCTTTCGGTCTGAGCGGATGTACACAGCAAAAGTGACTGTTTGCATTTGGCCAAGGGAAGAAATTTCAATTTGGCCAGGGAAATAAATTTCAGGTTCTGCATCTAGTTGTCAAGAAGCAGCTGTTTCTTTGAGAAGGGATGGATGTTGTTTCAGGAAGTGCAGGCCTGCTAATTCTCTGCTCAGCCTGTACCTTTTGGTGATGGAGAAGGCAGTTGCTCTGATCTGCTGGCACTACCAAAGTAGGTCTTTTGGACAGAAGCCCAGGGCCCTGCTCAGCCACAGGAGCAGGGGAAGCCCAGATACAGCAGCTCTGGCATACCATGTTTTTAAGTATGTGAAGCAATATCATCTAAAAAAGGGACTCCACCATAAGACCATTAAGCCCAGAGTCTAAAATTACAAGTTGGTGTGTGGAACATCAGTAGGCTAATTTCCACACACATTCACCTCTACCCTCTAGCCTCCATCCTGGTGACAGCAGGCTGATTGGCGCTGTGGTCTAAACCACTGGTCCTCTTGGACTTGCTGATCAGAAGGTTGGTGGTTCGACTCCCTGCAATAGGGTGAGCTCCCGTTGCTCTGTCGCAGCTCCTGCCAACTTAGCAGTTTGAAAGCACACCAGTGCAAGTAGATAAATAGGTACTGCTGCAGCAGGAAGGTAAACAGCGTTTCCGTGCACTCTGGTTTCCGTCACGGTGTTCCGTTGCACCAGAAGTGGTTTTGTCATGCTGGCCACATGGCCCAGAAAGCTGTCTGTGGACAAATACTGGCTCCCTCGGCCTGAAAGCGAGATGAGTGCTGCAACCCTATAGTCACCTTTGACTGGACTTAACTGTCCAGAGGTCCTTTACCTCCCCCCCTTGGTAGAAGTAGCTGGACCACAACTATCTTGCCCCCGAAGCATCTCCAGCTGGTCCAGTGAAGGACTGCCCAGGTGTGTGCAGGGCTGCAAGGATGAACCTTGGAGGAGATTGTGACCTTGCAGAAAAATACTGCCCAAGGTTGCAACAATGCAACCTTCTTGCACAAGACGCTGCCTTGACTCCTGACTCCAACTCCCGCATCACTTGGTACTGGGCCAAGAACTCTAACCCCTCTCTCCTTAAGACCAACATTCAACTTGGATTGAAAGAGGGTTTTTTTTCTTTTTCCTTTGCCACCAACACACTCAATCAAAATAATATTTTGTTTTCAACTCTGCTCGGGGAAGGGCTGCAGCCCAGCAGCAAAGGATCTGTGTTTCATGCAGAAGGTCTCACTTTTAATCCCCAGCATCTCCAGGTAAGTCTGGAAGAGGCAACCTGCCTGAAACCCTGGAGAGCCATTGCCAGTTAGCACACACGATATTGAGCTCGATGGACCAATGATCTGACCCAGGATAAGAAGAAGAAGAGTTTGGATTTGATATCCCTCTTTATCACTACCCAAAGGAGTCTCAAAGCGGCTAACATTCTCCTTTCCCTTCCTCCCCCACAACAAACACTCTGTGAGGTGAGTGAGGCTGAGAGACTTCAGAGAAGTGTAACTGGCCCAAGGTCACCCAGCAGCTGCTTGTGGAGGAGCGGAGACGCGAACCCGGTTCCCCAGATTACGAGTCTACCGCTCTTAACCACTACACCACGCTGGCTCTAAGGATAAGGTTGCTTTCTATGTTCCTAGATCCTAATGACAAATTCAGAACCAATCTCATCGAAAGAAGAACCCCCTCGGTGCATATCTCTAGCATACTTTGTTGATTTTTTAAGGTTCAGCACAGAAGAAACATAAGGAGAGGAGTCAGATTATTGTACGTTTCTCGAAAGTCACTTACTTTCCGGAGCTTCCATGGATGATGGTGCTGCTTGCCAGGAGCTCCATCTGCAAGTGAGCTACATACAGAGTTTTTCCGCCTGTGTATATTGGAGCAGCATGTTTAACACTCCTGTCATTTGTCCGAAGATCAAGTGAGGGGAAAACATCAGTGCCAAGAAGCAGCAGCAGCAGAACAGCTACAGCCTGTGGAATAAATACAGGCTCCTCTTGGCCTATGAAAGCTTTCGTTTGTATCTCTGTCTCCACTTCCTCCTGTTGCTCTTGAAAACTGAAATAGATTCTTGCTTTTGAACGTGCAGCCTTCGCGCCTCAGAAAGGTTTCCTTGTATGTGTTTGCACAGTCAAAAAGTCAGCTCTCAGTCAGCTTTAAGGATGCTTTTTCTTCTGGGTCATAAACAAACTAAAAAGGCATCAAGCTGAAAGCAAGGGTTGGACTGATATTCAGAAAAATTGTGGTTTCCCCAAATTATTACAAAAACACATATAAATTGAGGACACATGGCGAAATTAAAAGTGCTTTTTGACACTATTGCAGCCCACATCAAGAAAGGAGAGAGAAAAAGAGTTTCTGCGGTAAGGAAAGTGATGGGGAAACACACTAAAGAGCATGGGATAGTGACTGAAACAACATTGTAGAAACCCCCACCCTTCAAACAAATCAGAATGGATACTTAATAAACAGCTGGTGTCATGTAAACTCTCTGCAAGCCAATCAGGATGAGTGTTTGATAAATTACCAGCCTGGAAGCGATTTTGCTTCCCAGCCCCCAAAAGCCAGGGGCGAACACTATGTACAGTCTCTGAAAGAACCAGAGCTGTTGTCTCAGCTTCTACAGTGCTCTGGCATGTTTATGAACATTCCAGCTGCTCAGTTTTTCGTTTAAAAAGTCTGCAGATGAGGCTTAGGAATAAATGGAGATCAGGGCTAATTCCCTAAAAGGAAAACCACTGCTGGGCTCCTGGGGAAAACATCACCATGATTTATCTAAAGTTAAGCACTTCTTTCTAAGCTGCAGTGAACTAGGCTAGAAAGACAGAAGGATGAATGCTGCAACCAAAATGGCCCCACAGACTGGGCACTCAGCAATATATAATACAATAGTATTTCTTAAAATAAATTAGAAATACCTCATTGGTTTTTTCTTTCAGGTTAAACATATATTACAGCAGGGTGGGAAACTGCACGTTTGCTACATCTTTGTAACAAAGAGTTGATCTGCCGATGGACTTGGTGCCTGAATCAAGCTTCCCATGGAACAGACGATTGAGGTGGTAGAAGAGTTTGTCTACCTGTGGTCCACCAAAACCAGCAACCTCTCTGTTGGCGCTGAACTGGACAAGCAAATTGGCAAGTCAGCTACAGCAATGGCTCACTTCTCCGAAAGGGTGTGGGAGAATGTGATGCTCACATCTAATACCAAGATGAAGACCCACCAGGATTGCGTGTTGATCATGCCGCTGAGTGGTGGGCAACTTGCCGTCAGGAGCAATGCCTCAACGCCTTCCACATGCACTGCACCAGGAAGATTTTGGGCATCACGTGGCAAGACAGAGCTTCAAAGATGTGCTTTCCCAAACCCACATTCCCAGCATGTTTGCAATCCTGTCTCAGCAACATCTACGCTAGGTTGGCCATGTCCACAGAATGGAAGATGACAGGATCCCCAAAGGATGTGCTCAATGGCTAGGTAAAGGTAACGGGACCCCTGACCATTAGGTCCAGTCGTGAACGACTCTGGGGTTGCGGCACTCATCTCGCTTTACTGGCCGAGGGAGCCAGTGTACAGCTTCCGGGTCATATGGCCAGCATGACTAAGCCGCTTCTGGCGAACCAGAGCAGCGCATGGAAACATCATTTACCTTCCTGCCGGAAATAGGTACCTTTACCTATTTATCTACTTGCACTTTGACGTGCTTTTGAACTGCTAGGTTGGCAGGAGCGGGGACCGAGCAACGGGAGCTCACCCCGTTGCGGGGATTCGAACTGCCGACCTTCTGATCAGCAAGTCCTAGGCTCTGTGGTTAAACCCACAGCGCCACCCGCGTCCCCTGCTCAATGGCTACCACTCTCAAATTTCCCAGTTCCAGTCTATTTTTTGTTGGTGGGCAAGTGAGATGGCAACACTGGTTCTGAACATAACAAGAGTCTGCTGAATCAGGCCAATGGTCCACCCGGTCCACCATTCTCTTCTTGCAGTGGCCAACCAGATCATGCAAATGGGAAACCCACAAGCATGTTTAGGAAGCCTCCCATCCACTCTTGAACTTCCGGTCAGGCGTCTCTGCACATCACAGCTCCTCCATCTCATGCGCAAGTTTTGCAAACTGATGTTCCGGTGCTTATTTGGAAGACAGTCCCATCCAATCAACCTTTTGACATCTGAAGCACGTGCTGATGGGTAATCAGCAGTCTTCAGCTCGCTTGGCATGTTCCCAGGGCAGTGGGCACCTGCTGATCTCGTCAGAAGTACACCAGTCCTGGAGGCAATTTGCCCACGTTTTTTCTCAGTTAATAAACACGAAACAGCAGGGGGCCAGGGGGGCTGCGAGCAGAGATAGTGGTGTGCTTCACGTAGGGGGTCCGTTCCTATTGTTCATTGTGCGAAATGGAAGCTCAAATTCTATCAGACCCAGGCAGAAATGGCTACATTGCAAACTTTATTTTTTTTTAAAAAAAAACCCAGATTCCATGCAGGTCTTCTCTGTGTAGTGTAAATTGTACTGTGCTGCTGTTTGTTGATATGGAGCATACGATGAGTAATGTGGGAATCTGCCTGGTAGAGAGTAGCTATTTATGTGAACAGCAGGCCGGGAAATTAGAAGGGCATATCTGAACCTCAGAAACAGAATGTGTCCATTAGGATGAGCATTCGGCTTTTCTTTCCTCGGACATATCTCTACCCCCTCACCTTATGCATGGAAAACAGTAAAAATGTCTAAGGATCCACACCAACACTGGACTAGTCCAGTTCAGTTCTCTCCAGTTCTCTTTTCCCCCAAGCTCAAATTCAGTTTTCAACATTTACACAGCAAAATCTTCATGAAAATGCACCAGCATTTTAGTGTGAATTTCTCCTAATAAACACACCTTTGCATGCAGTTTCGAATAATGAACACATTTATTTTTTTTGCATGTAATGCATTTTGCACGTTATTTTCACTAACATATTCATTTCTAGGCACACTTTCTCTTGTGCATTTTTGTAAACATTGCTTGGCTGGGGAACTGCATCACAAAATTTGGGTCGGTGCAAATTTTGACATACAGCAGTGTTTCGTTTGACCTGTTGTGGAAAGTGTGAATTTAATGGATTTGTCTTTTAAATGCAAACTGAATCCAACTTATCATTTATCTCTACCAGTAGCTAAACAGCATGCAGATGTGCTTACATTATGAACTGTAGAAGAACTTGGGAAATGGGGAGACACAAATCTGAGCGTTCCTTAAGTTGGGGGCAGATATTCTTCCTCTCTCATAAAATGAGAACTTGATGACACCCAACGAAGCTGAACATTGGAAGATTCAGGATTGACAAAACGAAGCTAATCTTCATGTAACAAATTCATGACTGAGGCTGTTTGGTTATGTGGCGGCACTCACTTCTGAACCTCGGAATTAGAGGAAGTTATTATGGTGCTGGAGGAGACTCTTGAGAGTCCCGTGGACTGCAAGAAGATCAAACCTATCGATTTTTAAGGAAATCAGCCCTGAGTGCTCACTGAAAGGACAGATCCTGAAGCTGATGCTCCAATACTTTGGCCACCTCATGAGAAGAGAAGACTCCCTGGAAAAGACCCTGATGCTGGGAAAGATGGAGGGCACAAGGAGAAGGGGACGACAGAGGACGAGATGGTTGGATAGTGTTCTCGAAGCCTGACCAAACTGCAGGAGGCAGTGGAAGACAGGAGTGCCTGGCGTGCTCTGGTCTATGGGGTCACGAAGAGTCGAACACGACTAAACGACTAAACAACAACAACAACAATTATTCCATTGCAGATTGTTGAACTGAAAATCATGTCCAGGCACTTGTAGAAACACAACGACAATGTCTTGGCCTCTGTATTCCCTGGTCTGGGCACTAGGGAGAACATTTGTTATTCCCCTTCCCTGGGTGGACATCCCTCCGCCCCCCATTCCTTGCCACAGAGATTCAGGGCTCTCATAAACCTATGAGCTCTGTGGCATTTACTGGAAAATAAAAACCACTGGAAGATGGTTAATTTTTTTATGGCAATTGCTCGGGCCTCTAAGGCTTCCACCGTATATATTTTCCTGTCAGGGTTTAGGAGTTTAATGACCATCTTTGCTGGGGTGTTTGAGCCATGAGCGGTCCCCGGGGTCACTGCGCCTTGCTGGCTGTGACCATCACACATTGCAATGACTTATAAAAGTCCCTTTCCACCCAGCCTGTCCCTTTGATTGCTTTCCCTATCTAAGTAATTTCTGCGCCTGCCATGCACTACTAATGGGGAGGGAGGAGGTCTGTGACTGTGATGGGAGGCAGAGTTGTCCATTAGAGGCAACTTGTCTGTTAAGATCTGTCACTCAGGTGGAAAGGGGCAGGAGACCCCTGACTTCCAAAACACGCCTCATTTGCTTGGCTTCAAAACAGAGAAAGCAGGACCTAATGATCACAGTGGCAGAAATCCGCCCTCTCTCTCACTCTCTACGCTTCACCTCTCGGACAGAGAGATGCTGCTTGATTGACCATGCAGAGAAGATGTCTTTGTGTATCCAACAGTGTTTAATTTCTGACTTTTGTTTTCAAAAGGATGGCTGTTGATGTGACCTTGTCAAAAACGGTTTGCGAAGCCAAGGAAGACGCGAAGCCTCAACTCCCCTTACTGGGGGCTGATTGTAACTGCAATGATGTGACTTACCTGTTTTGGATGGATATGATTTCGAAACCGTACGAGTCTAAATTTGGAAATGTCAGCAGCGTGGCTAGGGATGGGGGAGGGGGGAGGAATTTGATTTGGTTTACGTTTAAAGGCGCATCTGCATAATTTGCACTTTCCAACACTGTGCACAAACTGAAACACAGCCATCCTTCAAAATGTGAATCTTGCAATGCTGTTCTTCAACAAACTCATGTGTACAAAAATGCATATAATAGTGTGCATACAAATTTGTATATTGGGGAAAACTGTATACAAAACTGCATTATGTTGGGGAAGTTAGCTTTTCAAAATGCATGTATATTAGGCGATATTGCATGCAAATGTGTATATTAGGAGAGATCTGCACTAAAATGCTTGTGAATTTTTCATGAAGCCACTCTCATAGAATCATAAACTAATTCAAAGGGACCACAGGGATCATCTAGTCCAGCCTTTCTCAACCTGTGGGTCCCCAGATGTTGTTGAACTACAACTCCCATCACCCCTAGCTAGCAAGGCCAGAGCTTTAAGTGTATTTTTCCTCTTTGTTGGAAGCCGCCCAGAGTGGCTGGGGAAACCCAGCCAGATGGGCGGGGTACAAATAATAAATTATTATTATTATTATCAGGGATGATGGGAGTTGTAGTCCAACAACATCTGGGGACCCACAGGTTGAGAACTGCTGAATTCTAGTCCAATCTCCTGCAACGCAGGGATATTTCACCCCAAGTGGGGCTTGAACTCATGACCCCCAGATTAAGAGCTCTATCATGCTCTATCAGCTGAGCTATCCCTAGCTCCCTTAATGAACTCGTACAGGTTTGCAAGAGAGGACTGGCCTTCTGTGAGATAAATTTGGTGAATCACCATATGAAGCCACTACAGGATTTCCATGTTAGATGGAATTCTGCTACCCTAGGAAATTGCCTAGATCATTGGTTCACCAGGCCTTACACCCTGGTGCACTGCAACCCTGGCGATGGAGAGGCAGGCAGGAAGGAAAATGAAAACCTTTCCTCTCTCTCTGTGCGGCTGGTGCTTCTACTGCAGCAGCTATCCCAATATCCTCCACAGGTTGAGGGCTGAACGTCTGCAGTTGCTCCACTGAGTGCTCCCTCCAGTAGACCCATGGAGGATGGTGACAAGGCAGAGAGAGGCATTTTCAGTGGTGGTCCCTCATTCATGGAAAGCTCTCCCCAAGAAGACTCACCTGGCAACCAACATTAACGTCTTTCCAGCCCTAGTCTTTGCATGGAGCCTCAGGGGCACTGCCAGTGACACCACAACTATTATTTAGAGTGGAGTGTGAGAGGCAGAAGGGTGCCAATTTTTGGCATTGCACAGGGCACAGATGATATTTGAGACCCCAAGATCCATCATTGGCTAGTCTTTCATTTCGGCACCTCAGTGACCATTTGAACCTAAGAGGAGAAGAAGAAGAGGAGGAGGAGGAGGAGTTTGGATTTGATATCCTGCTTTATCACTACCCGAAGGAGTCTCAAAGTGGCTAACATTCTCCTTTCCCTTCCTCCCCTACAACAAACAGTCTGTGAGGTGAGTGAGGCTGAGAGACTTCAGAGGAGTGTGACTAGCCCCAGGTCACCCAGCAGCTGCATGTGGAGGAGCAGGGAAGCGAACCCGGTTCCCCAGATTACGAGTCTTCCGCTCTTAACCACTACACCACACTGGCTCTCTGGATCAATCCTGTTCTCACAGTGTCCGACCAGATGCCTATGGGACGTTTGCAAGCAGGATCCAGGTGCAACAACACTCTCCCCCCTCCAGCGGTTTCCAGCAATGAGTATTCAGAAGCATATGGCCTCTAACTGTGGAAGCGGACCTCTCATGGCTGGCAACCATTGATAGTAATCTTTACCTGCAAGAACTTGCCAAATCCCTTTTGTGTGAGTGCCTCATCCTCCTTTAAAGCCACCCAAGTTAGTGGCCATCACTGACTCCTGCAGCAACGGGTTTCAGACTTTTGTGTTGTGGTGTTTTGTGTTGGTGTGTTGGCAGGGAGGTGCAGGAGTCCTCTGGCCACCACCACCAACTTTTGCCACTAAAGGTGCAGAAGTTCTGTGATCTTTACCATCTGGCCACCTACTAATCTCATTGAAGGTGAGAGGACAGGGAAGGCAAAGTTGAGAATTCTCCTTTGGCTGGGCTTTTGATCTCACCCGGAGAAGAATTTGGGGCCTTTCAAAGCTTCGCTCTAATTCAGGTGGGTTTTGAGAGATCCCTAAAGCTCTCATGTATGGAAGTGAGAGCTGGACCATCAAGAAGGCTGATCACCAAAGAATAGATGCTTTTGAATTATGGTGCTGGAGGAGACTCTTGAGAGTCCCATGCACTGCAAGAAGATCAAACCTATCCATTCTGAAGGAAATCAGCCCTGAGTGCTCATTGGAAGGACAGATCCTGAAGCTGAGACTCCAATACTTTGGCCACGTCATGAGAAGAGAAGACTCCCTGGAAAAGACCCTGATGTTGGGAAAGATGGAGGGCACAAGGAGGAGGGGACGACAGAGGGTGAGGTGGTTGGACAGTGTTCTCGAGGTTACCAGCATGAATTTGACTAAACTGTGGGAGGCAGTGGAAGACAGGAGTGCCTGGCATGCTCTGGTCCAGGGGGTCACAAAGAGTCGGACACGACTAAACAACGTAACAACAACAACAAAGCTCTCATTGAGCCTGGCTGAGGAGAATGGTAACGGCATCTCCTGTTCTGTAAGATGCCCATCATTTCATTAGTGCGTCAAGAATGAAAAACTACACCCAAGCGTTGGGGGAGAACAGTGGAGAAGGTGAGACTGACAAGCCATTGCAATTTTAAAAGCGGAAAGGTATTAACAGCTGTTGATGCAAAGGGGCAAAGCAGAGGAGAGAGAGGTTGAATGAATTTGAGTGCTGGCTTCTCTGGTGGCTATTTCACTCCATCTCCTATAAAACCTGGTAAAACGAATTGGGTAATTGATGCAATTACAGTCCCCCCTCCTTTTAATCCAATATCTTAGCATAGTCAAGTTGCTAGTTTATAAGCAGCTGATAAAAGGCAACTGCTGTGCCTTCTGATCTGCCTTAATCAGGAATGATGGAGATAAGAGAGGCAACTCATGTAAAAGGGCCCCACCCTGCTGCAATCCACATTTGGGGGGGGGGACCCGTTTACAATCCTGAGGACTTGGTCAAATTTTATTTACTAAGCGTGTTCTCCCCTCGCCGCAGTTATTTCCCAGTGAGCCTAATAGTGCAATGGATTTTAATGCTCCCAATTGATGTGATTTCGGTCTACGCATCCCATTGCAATGAATGGTGGTCAGGCATTTCCGCTGCAATGCTTTTTGGCACTTCTTGCATTCCCAGCAACAAGGTTTGCACAGAAGTTCTTTGTCCCTTGTGCCCTTTGGTTCTTGGCTAAGCCTGACTCCAAACTGCTCAAAGGAATGGTCTGCAAAACTTTCAGCAGTGTTGAAAAATTTGGGCATACATTCTGAATAATTCTTTTTTTCCCTTCCCAAAATTCAGCTGCTTTTCATTGCTGTTTGCTCTTACTCTGAATTGATTTAATGATGCAATCACACAACCAAATCTAATTACCTATGTACCATCACCATATAATTCCATTTATGACACAGTCCTTTACTGGCTTTCCCAATATTACTCTCACTGTCAATTGCCCACATTTACCAAGAGTGATATCATTATATAGTCAAATCTGTTTGGTTAGACAGCACCATTTCCTCCTCCTTCATCCCAGCAGCACTTGCAGAAATAAACTCCTCCCCTTCTGATTCCAGCATCCCATCCCCCGGTCACCCTGGCAACCTATTTCTTAATACCATTGCAAAAGACATTTTTCGTCTGTTGCTTACATCAGGCCATTGCAAACCAGGGTCTTATGTTTTGCTGGTGCTTGCAGTTATCAAACAGCCCAGGCCCTTATCAATCTTTTGTTTCTCCAAGACCCACACCATACCCCCCAACACTCCTTAGATGAAAATAAGGACATTCTATTCCACATCAGCATCATTGCATGAACATTTTCTCCAGGTCGAGTTATTAGAGGAAGTACACAAAACTGCAGTATTTTAAGCACAGGAATCTTTAAATTCATGTATTGCATTATCACTAGCAGTGATATTAGTTCCAGTTACAGATAGGTAGCCGTGTTGGTCTGCCATAGTCAAAACAAAAAAATTCCTTCCAGTAGCACCTTAAAGACCAACTAAGTCAGTTCTTGGTATGGGCTTTCGTGTGCATGCACACTTCTTCAGTGTGTATCTGAAGAAGTGTGCATGCACACGAAAGCTCATACCAAGAACTGACTTAGTTGGTCTTTAAGGTGCTACTGGAAGGAATTTTTTTGTAGTGATATTAGTGTAGAATAGAATGTCCTTATTTTCATCTGAGGAATGTTGGGGGGATATGCCAACCTCAGTGAGTGGCTTCATTAGGAATCTAGTAAAGGTAAAGGGACCCCTGACCATTAGGTCCAGTCGTGGCCGACTCTGGGGTTGTGACGCTCATCTCACTTTACTGGCCAAGGGAGCCGGAGTACAGCTTCCGGGTCATGTGGCCAGCATGACTAAGCCACTTCTGGTGAACCAGAGCAGCGCATGGAAATGCCGTTTACCTTCCCACCGGAACGGTACCTATTTATTTACCTGAACTTTGATGTGCTTTCGAACTGCTAGGTTGGCAGGAGCAAGGACCAAGCAACAGGAGCTCACCCAGTCATGGGGATTTGAACCACTGACCTTCTGATCAGCAAGTCCTAGGCTCTGTGGTTTAACCCACAGCGCTACCCACGTACCTTCATTAGGAATCTAGCCAGTATTATTTCCCAGCCCTCACTAAATTCATGAATGTATGAGTTTTCTCAAATTCTAACCCTTCACTGAATGTAGAGGTTATGTGGGCCTGCCTTCCCCCAACCCCCGCATAATAATACAGTTGAAAGAAGTATTTTGGGCACTTTTTAAAAAAAAGAAAATATTTGGCACTTTTCTTCTCAGCACAATTTGCCAACCTCTGTAGTTCTTTGACAGGTAAATTATCCTGTGCGTTGGGTAAGGATGTTTCCTCCCACCCACCTGACAGATAACCAAATTCCCATTACATGGCCCTCTAATTGCAGCGTCAGGTCAGGGAAGTCTTTAATAAAAATATCCAAATGGATGGTTATTTCCTAGCTGGGATGATGGATGCTTTGAAGGCATTAGGGAACCACCAACGTCTGACTGTGTAATGACACAAGAAATATAGGCAGTAGCTTTACAAGTCCCTGGTTCAATCACTGCAGTCTTGGAAAGCAGGCAAAGGGAAAACACAGCAGTAAATTTACCCATGGCTTTCTAACCCCTGGGACTGAGTGCCAAGACGTCATTTAAAGGGTAAAGACATTTGAGCCCCAAACTTGAACAGAAAGGAATAGACCTGGTGATGACCTACAAAGCCCCCAAGGAGCCTCAGCCCAATATATCTAGGGGCAGATTCCATGTTAACTTGACCTAGGATCATCTTCCTGTGCTTACAACATGACATGTGACCTATACATTGAGACTCAAAGGGTCAGGATGTCTCTCTCTATAATAAAAATGGAAGACTGTCATCAGATGACGCTCATTGCAGGATTTGTAGAGCATCAGTATGAATGAACACATTAAATTGGCACAGAGCAGGAACAGGCTGATCTGTACTCCCCTATTTTTCACTTTAGCTGAGGTCTGACTGAGGCTGATGTGAGTGTAATACAAAACATTTAGGGCCAGATTCAGGAGGACTAACTGGTCCTCCTAAAGGAAACCTACACAAGGACTTCTGCAAGTGCAATGGGGTTTTCCCCCTCTCCTCCCTGATGCCCCACATTGGCCTGAAAGGGGATTGGGAGAACCTTCAGGACAGCATGCAGAGGGCGAGACATGGATATCTTTCCATCTCTGTGATCAGAAGTGCTTGCACAGATGGAATGATCTCCTTAGTGTTCCATTGAGTTCTTCCCTGTTGGTTGCATTCAACTACACTCTGCTCAAAATGACACATTAAATCAATGAACTTATATTTGTCAGCTTCAGTGGGTCTACTCTGAGAAGGACCTGCATCAAATGCCACCCCTTGAGCGCTCCAGTTTTGGGAAGACTGCTCAAGTGACTTACACACATCCAATTAGAGGTGTTTTCTGGAAGGGGTATCAGACCTTTTATTTTGGTAGCCTGAATCTGAATCAGTGTTCTTGGAAGTTTTGTGAAGAGTATATTATCATCCAGCTAGGAATATAGGAATATCTAGGAAGATAGATATAGATAGATAGATGATAGATAGATGATATAGATAGATAGATAGATAGATAGACCTGGTTGCTAATTGCCTACTGGGCTAAGTTCAAGGTGTTGGTTTTGCTGTATAAAGCCCTATATAGCTTGGGACCAGGATACCCAAACATTGTCTCACCCAGTTGATCACTACGCTCTGCAGGTATGGGCCTCCTGCAGAGTCCGTCTTATAAGGAGGTCTGTTCCATATAGTGTAGGAATTGGGTATTTAGTGTTGTGTCACCTGCCCTTTGGAATTCCCTCCTCCTGAATATTAGACACTGCTTATGGAAGACCT